>NT_166527.1:1773179-1825207 GCF_000002855.4 Aspergillus niger | reverse complement strand
AGCTAGACTAGCTATCTTTCGGTGTGGTGGGAAGGAGGTATGACAGCCAGTCACTGCTGGAGCAAGAGCGCGCAGGATAAAGTAATTAGACGGATAAGGGTGAGATGGCCTGACTAACAAGATAGATAGATGGTGGGGCTTAGCTGATGAGACAAGGTAATCAAATACCGACAAGGAGAACCGAGGGGGTAGAGTTGGAGTGTGAGAGATGTTAGTGGAGCTGGAAGGCACTGGGACACGAATGAATCTGTAGCAGGTAGTAATGAGGATACAACATCAGAGCATCGCAGTCAACTCAGAAACTACTCACTTTCTGTATAAAGACAAATAACGACAAGGTGTTCAGGGAAAGTTTGATTTACGATGGAATTTGAGTTGATTTTACCAGGTGATACTCGAACTGCATGCGCATTTTATCGGGCTAGCTTTGTTGTGAAATAAACGCCGCGCTGAAGAGGCAAACGGTTATTCAAATCAAACTATGTGAGCAATTTTGTCCCCTTTCTATATTACTACACTGAACCAGCATCAAGAAATTCAATAAACCCACATTGTACAGGGAAGGTGCTTTTCAGTGTCCATTAAGACAACACAATTGTGGCAATACAGAACAACAACCGAAGAAGCCAGGGATCTATAGAAGAAAGAGCTGATAACTGCGAAAGAAGTGAAAGAAAAGAATCAAGTTGACTATGGAAAATGAAGGAAGAGGTAAATGCTGCTACAATTATCTCCAACCCATAGCAACCCAGAAAGATGCACGTGGGGTATGAGACACGCAAGAAAGATCAAACCAGAACTTAAAACACGAAGGACGATTTTCTCGATTTCCAAAAAAAGTAAGCCCCCGTATGGGATGGGGTTCTATACCTACCCCGGGACCAGATCATAGTCATGGAGGTGTATTTAACATATAGGAGACACCTAGTCAAGAGGGATGCCCTGGTATTCGCCGTAGCCAAGGGCAAGGTTCATGTTCTCTGTAACGAGCATATTAGCTTCAATCCTATCTGTGACTTGAGTAACTGTTGGACCGAGGGACTTACGCAGGCACTGGGTGGCGGCACCCTTGAGCAGGTTGTCAATGGTAGCACACACGACGACCCGCTTGCCGCTGGAGTGGACAGCGAAGCCACCAACCTCAACGCCGTGGCGGCCAGCGATGGCCTTGACGGAAGGAGGCTCGCCAACGATCTTCACGAGCTTCTCACCAGCATAACGATCCTGGTAGATGTTGCGAATGTCGCGGGAGGTCATCTCCTCCTTCAAGGGGATGCTGATAGTGTGCTGTATAGAAGTCAGCTTCGACTCAGACCGAGTTCAGATAGCATAGAAACAAGGGTAACATACGTGAATGCCCTGGAACCAGACAGCAACGTGAGGGATGAACGCAATGCTGGTGCCAAGCTGCGCGCTGATCTCCTTCTCGTGGATGTGATCAGTCAGGCTGTAAGGAATGATGTTGTTGGTGAGGTTGTCCACGTCGTTCTTGGGGCTGGGCTTAGTACCAGCTCCGGAGTAGCCAGAAACACCGAAGACAGTGGGTTGACCACCCAGGTAGGGCACGAGGGGGGCAATTCCAATCTGAGCGGCAGTAGCGTAGCATCCAGGGTTGGCGATACGGGTAGCCTGGGCAATCTTGGAACGGCTGACCAACTCAGGCAGACCGTAGGTCCAGTTGCTGTCGAACCGGTAGTCGGCACTCAGGTCGACGATCACATTGCCCTTCTCAGCACCCTGGTCCACGGCATCAACAAACGGCTTGCAAACGCCGTTGGGCAGAGCCATGACCCAGCAGTCCACATCTCCGTTGGAGGACATGCGCTTAACATCATCGGGACTGAGGTTCTCGTAGATGATCTCACGCTTGTCGTAACCCTGCAGCTTCTTACCAACCAGCTCGCGAGAAGAGACGTGACGCAAATCCATGTGAGGGTGAGCGTTAAGCAGACTGATCAGAGCCTGGCCGGTGTAACCACGGGCTCCAATCAGAGCAACCTTGGAGGGGCGGGTGTTGGACATGTTCTTCTCTCCCAACGGGGGGTTGGGGTTCGTCGTGGCGTAGGTTCTGACAGTCTGCACAGGAACCATCGGACGAGCGGAACGAGCGGCACGCAAAGCATTGCTGGTAGAGGAGAAGGCACGCTTCTGCTCAGCAGAAGCGCCGCTAGCACCAAAACCCTTGCCAATGTGAGTGGCGGCCTGGGCAGCGCGGTGCAGTCTCGACTCGAGGTTGATGTCTCCAAACATCTGGCGACCGTGCTGGTTGAACTCCTGCACCAGCTGCTTGACCTCATCACCGCTCTCGACACCGTACCAGAAGAGAACCTCTCCCTCACGGCTGAGGCTGCCATCAGCCTTGTCGAAGAACCAGGTCAGGTTCTCATCGTCCTCCTTGACGGTCCAGACAAGCTTGGGGTAGTCCTTCTTGATGGAAGCGAAGACGTTGTCGGCAACGTTGGTCAACCAGCCGGACTTGGTGATGGTGAAGGTAGCCAAGTGAGCCAGGGAAGAAGTAGCATCCTTCTGAGGGGGCAGGACAACGGCCAGCGCCTCCATAGGCTCATCATAGTAGACCTTGAAGTCACGCTCCTTCAAGCCCTCAACATAGCGGTCAACAGTAGCGCGGGCATCCAGGCCCTCGCGGTCACGAACCAGGACCTCCTTGAGCTTCTCGAGATCCTCGAAGTCAGAGAGAGAAGTCTTAACGTGAACCTTGTTGCCACGGCGGATCAGCGTACCGGCTCCGGAGTCGGTGAAGAGTTCCTTCTGCAGATCAGCAGGGTGGATGATGGCGACGCTGGAGGTACGAGGCAGGTCGCTGAGCAGGTCCTTCATCTCCTTGATCTTCAGGCGGGTACCGTGACGGACCCACCACTGAGTCATCAGGTGATCGTACTCCTCGTCGAGGTTGATCACAGAGATCTTCTCACCGGTGTCGCCGTTGAACAGGCCACCCTTCTCGGCAAGGTAAACAATCTTGAGCGGCTGGAGCGCACGCGCCAACTCACCGGCAGCCACATCAGCGTTGACGTTCAGAACCTGGCCATCGGGAGTCTCGGCCATAGACGTAAGAATGGGAAGGCAGCCAGCCTCAATGGCAGACTCAATTGGCTTCTTGTTCACGCCATTGATCTTGCCAACCAGATTGTACTTGTCCTTGTCCAGGTAATCAGCGGTGAAGACACCCGCGTTGAGAGGGCGCGCCCGGACACCCATGCGCTCCAATTCCTCAATCAACTTCAGGTTCTCCTCCAGGAACAGCTTCCGGGCCAGAGCCAGTGTCTTTCCATCGGTGACTCGGATTCCATCTTCGAACTGAGGCTCGACGCCGGCGTCTTCCAGCATGCGGTTAAGCTGGGGTCCAGCACCGTGGACGACAATCGGGTACAGGCCGACATGGTTCAGGAAGGCAAGGGCGGAGGAAAGAGTCTGGAGGTGTTCGGTGATGATGGCACCGCCAACCTTGATGACAGCGAACTGCTGGGAGGAAACGGAGGTGAAGTGAGAGAGATACTGCTGCACCTCACGCTTGGAACCGATGTTGCTCAGCAGCTGAACAACGGTAGAGCGGGTGGAGGAAAGCTGGGGGTCAGCAGCACGGGAGTAGTGACGACTCTGCAACAGGGGAACCGCAGAGGCCTTCAGGGATTGACGAGCAGAGGCGCCGCCCAGTCTGGCAGAGGAAACAGCATGCTGTGCGGAGAACGCGCGGAGGGGCTTGCTGGAGGAAGCTCTCCGCACGGCGGTGCGAAGGGAGAACATATTGCCAGCCAGCATGCGGCAGCTTCTGAGGCCTAATCGGACAGGAAGGTCGAGGGAGGGAGACCTAAGAGGGGAGATGGGAGGTTAGAGGGAGTTAAGTAGCAGTAGTAGCAGTAGTGACGGTGGTTGAGAGGAGAAGTGACGAAGAGGGAAAAAAGGTTGTGCGGAGGTAGTAGTGCGGGTTCATCAGGGAATTTGCCGCAACCCCCAAAGAGTTTGATCGTCCAGATAGAGATTATCGGCCACACCTCGGAGCGGGCGCGCGCCCTTTGGGGAGGGGAATTATTACTCACTAGTTGGCCCCGACCCAATGGCTGGCCGCAATCGCCCTGTTCGTGGGTGGGTTTTTCTTGACTTTTCGGCCGTGACCTCTTCTGCCCTCTTGGTTAAGTTTAAGCCTTGGGGTTTTATAAAGGCTTTTTCAATGTCGCTCTTTGCCGTGTTCGGGAGCGCCCTTTATATCTCTCCCCACGCGGGCCTCGTTTTTTAGGCTGTTTTCACAAGCTCACCAGGGGCACCTGGACCTTCGTCGAACCTGTCACTGTATGTGAGCGAATTTTGATCTGGCCACTGGAATAAATTGCGCAAAACCCGGCTTTCAACAGATCACAGTCGAGGGATAAACGCCAGTCCGCACAAGTGCCCGAAACGCTGGCTTGGCTGCGACTTTCGGAGCCGGGTATCGAAAGTGACTCACCACATTATTCAAGCCGGTTCCAATTCCGGTCGCCTTCGCTCCCATCTCGACCTCGCTTCCCTCTTTCCCATAGACACACGTAATGGAAACCAGCATATGGATCCCGGCGATCCCCTGTGATCAATTTTCATCAATCAATAATAACTCCTGATGCTGTTATCAGATCTCGCTAACTGCCGACAGCCTATCACTGGCCTGAGTCGCTAGAGTCGTGCTCCAGCACGACTCAGGCCACAGGTGTCAAATCCGTCAGTGCAGATGGAGCCTTTTCGTTATCTGATCCTCCCTTTACCTAACACGTACAACTGGGTATCCAGAGTCCATATTAATGTGGTCCACATCTCATCCCTTCGGTCTTCTTCATCCGACCGTTCCTCCCTTTGCTTTTTGCGTGGGGTGCGGGTTTATCCATGGCTGGTAATCTCCTCCGTAGTAGTATCCGCAATACGAGAATCTACCCGTGTCTCAGCTACGATGGGGTCGGACTTATGGCCACATAAGTGCCCTGACCGTCTTTCTCGTCAGGTCCCTCCATCTCCTCTCTCCCCCTTCTCCCTATGGAAGTGCAAGTCTCAAAAGGACGAATTAGGCTGCCTGTACTATACTCGCAGTGTACTAGGAGTGTAATCTGGAGCAGAGGTCCATTAAAGGCTAAAAGGAAAGGCACAAAGGAAATACATGAGGAAAAAAAAGGAAAAAGAAAAGGACAAGGGCAAACATAGGAGACCAAAACCAACAAAACAGCACTGATACTTGAACACGAGGAAGCACCGGAGTATCATTTACATCTTCACCGTCGATGGAATCATGTGGCATAGCCTCGATCTCCAAACCGGCTCATAGCGTCCATGGCGTATAGAGACAACAAGACTTTATTCGTGAGAACGAGGTTGGACGCCCGAGAAAAAAGCAGGTGGTATTAATAGCTGGAAACAACGGCTTCGTCTCAACACAGATAAACCAGGGCCAGGCGAAAGAAAAATCGTCATCCATTCCCAAGCCGATCATGACTGTCGCGCTGTGTAATCGTAGCTTAATGTTTGGTGGCGACAACTGAAAGGAGAGAGCTGTTAGCGCATTCCGGGATGTTTTTCCGAGTCCAGCTTGGTGGAGTGCTGGAGGATAGCGCTGATCTTACCTGCAGGGACGATAATCACAATGAGCAGAATAATGATACAAACGATTAGGCACACGCGCATCTTCATATCCTTCCACCACATTTGCTTCCTCACGCGGTTGGCACCTCTGCGGAATCCCTGCGCTGATGTTGCCAAATTGTCCGTCTTGTCCTGGAGGGAATCTAGACGTTCACCACGTTCTGAAACTTTAAAGATGTTGGAGCGCATTGTGTCAACGGTTTCTTGGATTTTCTAGACAGAGAAGAAACACAGCGTTAGTAAATACTTTGCGACAAATGCCATAATAGACACAAGCTTAATAAGATTCAAAAAGACCCGGTGGCCTCCAAGTCCAGTTGAACTCAGATGGAAGTCCAAATGAAAACTGGAAAGCCATCACATCCTATTCAACCTGGGCGACATATCCTTGTGGAACGATAAAAGTTGACCGCGAGGCGTTTCGGCAACTTACTTTGTCGATTTCCCGTGTCCTGGGGTCGCCATTTTGCGCAGCGCTGGCGCCGGCGCCAGCCCCATTGGCGCCAGAGGGGATGTAGGGATCATAGGGCTGCTCGGACATGATTCTCGTGCGCGATAGATTCTATGTATTCGGTATTCGGGGGTGTAGGACCTGGCAAGTCACCAGACTACCTAGGTGGAAAGTGACGGGCTGCTGCCTGTTCCTGTCGTAGGGGATGAGGCGGGAAGTCGCAACGAGAGACTTGACGGCAGAGAGTACGGTGAAAAGCGAGAAAGGTGGAGGTCGGAGGATGGTGTGGAAGGTGGCGGGATGATGGAATGCAGGAGGGAAAGCAGGATGCGTTATTGAAGGGAAGCTGACAAGGTGTGATGAATCGCCGCCCGCCTTCTGGAGATTACAGGCGTTTCGGTTCGGTCGGGGCGGTTTCACGTGACCAGCGGTCTATTGGGAAGGACGCCCCGGCAGGCAGCTATTATTATTTTGTGCTTAGTGGTAAGACCCAATTGGACCAGCCGCTAGAATGGAAACAAAGAGAAGAGAGAAACCTAAAAGGTTGAGTGGCTGTATAGACTGCTGTTACTTTGTTTCTATTGACTACTACTACAGCCCACATAGGAAAGGAGAGGATACCTTGTCAATATCCACCTACTTCACATGGAAATGGAAGAACTACGGAGTACTACAACTGTCAATAAAGTCGATGTATGCACTGCATGCAGTAGGAAGGCTCAGGTTTGCTCACAAATCTTGTAAAGAGAGCAATACAGACAGAAATAGCAACACCAGTTGTCCGTTCATTGGGCAGCTTTACTACCCAGTGTCTAAAGTATGGCAACGGTCTGCCCGACCTCATGCGTTGCTTAAGAAACACGCCCTACTATGTGGCGGTGCGTCCTCTGTAGCATACTGCGCCTTCCATCACATGCATCACGTGGCAATCCTGCCTAAACGGGTATGGACTGTGGAGCCTTCTTCCATTAATCTAGATAATGGATACGATAAGGACTTGGTTGCCAGAAGAATCCTGCCAACTTTTGCATTCTTCGTCCTGCAGGCTATTTGTTTGGCCTATACCATTACTTCTACTTTGATTGACATAACTGCTCTTAGTCTCATGCTACTTTCCCCCTTTACGGATGAGCAACATCATGAAGGTTACTGGGAACAGTTTACTCTCAATCCCAAAACCCGTTGTTCTTAGTGATGCCTTCTTTCATAGGAGGAAGTTGGCCGTTCAATGTGCTATGTGAGTATCAGCAATAGACACAACAACGCTCTACATCGCCGCTTAATTGATGGATGCGGCAATTGTCCGAACGGACACCTGCAGGCCTACAGCCGCAACAAGTATATGAGCGATTTACACAACATTTTTAGCACAGAAGCCGTTCATATGGATTATCGCAGCATGAATGGTCAAACAGCCCATGCGTCGGCGGGAGAGCTCTCGGATACGAGGTGGTCAGGCTCACTAGAGATGCTCATCCGCTACGAAATCCAATTATATCGCGTGGCCAACTCATCCCAAGCCAGAGAAATTTTGGTATATATCGTAAAAGTACATCCTTCTATGCAACGGAAGGGAGATAAATAGAGCCACCAGCGATCTTATCGATAAACGTTGACTGGAATTGATCTGGACATCAGTTATTTTCTTTCCAGCCTATGAAGATGGTCATGCGCCTAAGTACGGTCTCGGCAAACGTGCATATGGCTGTGCTGTGCTACTACAGCTCATATTTAGAGACCCTTGTTGTTCCAAATCTGCGCCAGCGGCACGCCCGCGAAGTTCGGTCTCACCAAATAAAGATTTGTATGCAGCCATATTGTATGGCGCTTTGATCTTCTGGCCGATTAACGCTTATATTCTTACCCGAGCAGCAACGAATAATCCCGACATCACGCCAAGTCGTCATCACCAATACAACATATTCAGCTTTCTGTAGGCGTATCCCGATGGACGGGAATGGCACAATAGACATAATATACAATGCAAGCGTAGGATTTCCATTCAGTCGTTGAAATATAATACAGTATAGACCATAGCCTCCGAAACTCCACAAACTCTAAGCCAAATGCTTCCCCCTCAATGCTTTTGGTCATGTCTCAGGTAGACGCAAAGGGTATAAATACAAAGACGATGCAGGAGTCAACGGTCCTTCCTAGCATCATGTTCGATCCAGCACCTTTCCAGCACAAAGAAAAGGGCCAATCACTGCAGAATCGCTCCAGTGGAGACGCATCGCTGCGACCAGCTTATTTCTCACCCAGCAGTTCCTTTCTCATCTCCTCACGTTGTACCTTAGCATCGTCCCTGGCCTGGTTCCGTTGTACCTCAGCCTCCACGCGCTTCTGTTCCTGTTGTTCCTGAGCCGCGTACCAAACTAATCAAACCATGACATCAGTATAACTGCTCACAAACATCCAAGACATGAGGTGGAAGACAGGAAGAGGCCATAACGCACTCGACTTATCGGACTTGGACCATTGCTTCAACCGGGTAACATATTCATCGAATTCCCGAGCTCGGCGATCACCTTCCTCCAGACTCCGCTTCTGAAGATCGGGGTTGTAACGCTTGAACAATTCTTCATCAGTAGGACGGATGTATTGGACGAATGCCGGACCGCCGACACAGATGACGATGCCGCTAATTATCCGTTAGAAATCGCGCGGCAAGCACGGAAGAGGTGGGAGTGGATGCGCCTTACACGCCGAGCATCTTCATCCAAGTTCCTGCCCGAGACATGGTGAGGATTTTCTGGAGACGATTGGTTGGTTGAGACGACGAGTGATGTAAGGCAGGTGAATTCGCCTGCTGTAAATGGCTAAAATCGAGGTAGGTTGATGTCTTTGTTGAATCCACAGCCACAAAGGGGAAGCGTCCGGGTAGTGCGTCTGCTCATCAATCGGGATCTCATCAACATCATCATCGTAATCACGCACACGGGATTCGGCAGCGCCGATCCATATGTGTGGCGCAGCAGTGGAGGCTAATGAAGGTGGCGCATGCTGTGGCCGTTACTTAATGTAACCAATTAGGGAAGCGAACTAGAATTCGGGCTGACTTCCCTTTTGCTGGCACTCCCGAAGGGAAAAGTTCTGCTGTTCCACTCACTATGTCACTAGAACAACACTATCAGATTTTGTGCGAATGAGCAGCTGATTCCTAGTAGCGGGGAAAACCGCAGAGATTCTCTCTTCGTCTGTTCTGTCGAATGGTTTGCTGTGACGTCTGAATGTCTTAGACATCGGTCCGCTCGGCATTGATATGTCTATTTCTAAATATAATCACAGAGAAGAGTAGGATGTCGGTTAAACTGCTTCATTGGTGAAAACTTGCGAGGTATGAAGAATTACTTACTCGTTTGGGTCATGTGCAGCTCCATTCCAGGCGTGGGACTTTAACCGCAGGTGCAGCTGATCATTATCTTAACTTAGGAAGTCTATTAGTCAAATGCTTTTACTAGGAATAAAATATTTTGCGTTGTTCAAATAATGTGCATTCTCATTTGCAGAAGTGTTATGCGGATAGATAGAGTACATTCGCCTAGACGCAAGGTCTGCTAAAGTCCACGTTCGTATCTTTCGATGCGACATATCTGATACGTCAACGCGGCAGGGGTAACTACTACTAATATACCTGCTATGGCGAGAAATGCGCTTGGTCAATGGACTGGTTTTAAGGCCGTAAATTGTGTTGGAGCATTTAGAAATTTGTACCCCATAAGGCTCAACGAGCCACTTGGCACTACTCCGTACCAGAGCCTGGGGATAGGTTTATGTAAGATAGGTTGATGATCGATAACATCATAGGCTGATGGACGGACTCCGAGTGTGCATCCTTCATTGTAATTCGACGCATGGGGCTATGTCGTATTCGTATTAAGCCAATAGAATTGCAGCGCCTAAGTTTCGAACGGAGATTGCGCTGGAGTTTGATCCATAATGACCACTGTCGTTGTACTAAACTAGGGCCCCTCCAAAGATTAACTGCTTACTGACTATCCATTGGCACGAATTTTGAAGACCCCTGATGATCAAAGGACTCAAGGCCTTGCAGCGGGTTTGTAGGTGATGGGCAAATTATTGCTGTTCGAAATATTCGGGGTACGGTTGATCTTGTGTCTCAGGGGTCAATAGCCTGGAGAGGATATCCAACGTCATTTCCTAGATGGGTATCTTGGGTAGCGCCGTGCCAAGCAGTTATCAGACTCCAACGGTTTCTGAATCTGTAGTTGAAGGAGGGTTAGTCGGGCATGCTGGGAGGAGTAGTGGTTGACTGACGGTGGACTGGGACAGATACCCACTGTCGAGACATGGCACCAGTGCCACAAAGTCCCTCTTTAATGTCCTTCATCCAGGTTCCAATGCCATGACTCCTGCTGCCACTAGACTGAATGGGGTCGAGGACGGAGGAATAGATCCGTTTTGTACCGGCAAGAAGTGGGACACCGATATCTAACTCTGACCAGCGACAGTATCCCGGCGGGACGGGCGTGGGTCAGTTCAGAAGAACCGTTCCAAAGTGTCAGTAGCCGACCAGTGAGTAGTTGAGTAGTTGAGTGGGTGCACGAACAGTTCAGTCATGCATTATGGGCATTTCGCTAGGGAGTCGCGCAGGGTTGATCAGAGACAAAGGAGAGGCATTCATAAGCGTTTCATCGTCGAGGTCAATCAATCAATTAAATCAACAAGAATAAGAATAATCCCTTGTGTTGTCGCTCCCACTTTTTCTTTTTGGTCACTAAACGATCGCATTTTCCTTTCTTCTCCAGTCTTGACAGTAGGGGAGTTTTAAATTCACGGGTGGCTTTTCTTTCCCCTCTCCATCCAGTCAGACTACTTTACCCGTCAGGTACTCCGGACTCCGTCCCTATTCCTCGACGACCCAAAGACTTATCATCGCCTTTTACCTCCCCCGTCAACCTCCACCCCCTCCGTCGCTATTTTAAAAATTCCTCCTTCCTCGGGGGTCACACGCTCTTTATCTTCTCACAAAGGTCATTCTTCCTTTGCCATCTTTGTAGCTAGCTTTCTTTTTCTGCTCCGGTCCCGCATTCCTTCATTCCTGGCGGGGGGTAAGGTTATCCCTCGTGTTCTGGTGAGTTGGTCCGGCTTCGCGCATTCGCCGTGCGATCGCGCCCTCCGCTTCTGCAGTCACTTGCGCCTTCGATTCGACCGCTGACAGCATTCCTTGTCCTTTCGCTAGGAGACATCACCCTCGCGCTGGTCTTTCTTTATGGTCTAATGGCTGCATATATCGCATGGAACTGTTGAATCCTATTCCCGGTGTCACTTTTTTCGCAGATCTACCTAGCTTCCAGTAAGCTAAGCGCCCCTTCAACTACTACCAGGGTCTAGCAGCATTTTTGCCTTATGTACCTTTGTCTCACTGGCTGACCTCCCATTGGTGTAGATAGTGAAAGGGGGGGCGTGAGCATTGTCTACTAGTGGACTGATTGTTCCCCGCGCTTCCAACCCGGATACAGACGCCGCAATCGTTTGTTCAAAAGCCCGCATCGACTCCTTTCCCTTGTACAGTTCGCAAGATTACTGTTGGCGTAATGGCATACCCTCAGCATCCAGCGCAAAGGGCGCCTCCGGTGCGAAACTATGGTCCCGGCGCTCCTCCCACCCGGGGCGGGGCCTTTCAGGGTCCGCCGCCAAACGGACATTATGATTATGGCTATGACAACCAACACTATGGATACAGTGAGGGTCCTCAAGGTTCAGGACGCGGTTATCCCGGTGATAGCGCAGTCCCACGGTCTTATGGGCCTCCACCAGGAGCACCGCGGCCTCCACGTGGTGGCTATGGGCCCCCGATGGAGTCCCGTGGATATGCATATCGTGGACGCCCACCACCGACGCAGGGATATGATGGCCGTCGTGGCTACGGGGACAGACCACCTCCACAGATGAGACGGCGTGAGTCTAAACGAGAATCATTTCCCTGGAACGTGCCGTTGACTTGATCTAGCTGCTCGTCCGCCGCAATCTCCTGATAAGATGGCATTTGACAATCCTTTTCCATCTTTCCCAACGAAAGACCCGCGCGGACCAAGAAGTATCGAGGGCGAGATGGCCGCAATGAACCTCAATGGCGGTCCAGTGCCCCCTTCGCAGGTGCCGGATCGTCCGCATACCTCGCACGGTAGACGGCCACCCAGGCCTGTATCACCTGGCCGTGGTAGAAACAACTACCCCGCCGCTCCTGTGCGATCAGCAAGTACTGGTCGTCCGGCAGCTTCGTCTGTTCGAAGCGACAGACCGTATACCGATCCTAACGACCCGCCGCCCGTACCACACGTCAATCGAAGCGCTACCATGCCGGTTCAGCCGACCATGTCACCTCCGCCGCCCAAGCCTCTATACCCGGGACAATCAACCTATCAAGATCCCTACTCTCACCCGCAACCGGGTCCGCATGAGCATTTCGATACTGAGGCATGGGTGGATAGTTATTATAACTCGGCTCATGCTGGTGAGAGTGACATGCCCAACTTCGATGCGATGCCTGATCCCGCAAAGGGCGGAGTGATCGATGAAAGCTTGCCCGGCCTTGAGCAGCCGAGGGCCAAGGCACCCATCGAGTCACCACCCTCGTCTCGTGGAGGATACACCGCGTTCAACCCTCATGCAGCGGGCGATCCTTATCCGCAGTCTCCAGTGGAAGCCAGGGGCGCAGCTGTGCCAAATCAGTTCGCAAATGCAGGCTTCCAGTTCGACCTGCCAAATGAGGGCCCACCAATTCAGCCTGTCTATACTCAGGCCAGTGCTGGATATGGTTATAATCCGCATCCCTACGAGGAGCCCCACCCTCAAGATCAGGGGAACTGGGGCGCTGGAATGCCAGCTTATCCCGAATCCAATAGCGGCTATCCTGTCCCAGAACCTTCTGTCCGGAACAATGGGCCGCCTCGCCCCTACAGGCCCAACCAACAGACGCCTGTAACTGAGCCGGCACCAGCGGTGAGCCAGCCCGAAGCTCTGGATCCTCAAAAGAACCCCGACGCTCTTCCCCACCACCCCGTTCCTTTCCGCCCGGGCCACGATCAGGCAAGCAAACCCGCACCAGTACGGCAATATAACAACGTCAATGCATCGGCTCCTCCTCCTGCTGCTTCCCCACCGCAAGCCGCTCCTGTAGAACCAGCTGCATCCGGTCCCGTCACTCAGCAAGAGCTCCAAAGCCTTCAGCAGATGGCCAAAAGTAGGCCGTCAGACAACAAGACCCAGCTTCTACTTGCGAAGAAGTTGGTTGAAGCTTCGACAGTTCTGGTTGAAAGCAGTCGGATGGATCCTAAGACCAAAGCAAAAGCCCGTGAGAGGTATGTCATGGATGGTTACAAGATCGTCAAGAAGCTGGCATCCAGTGGATACGCAGATGCGCAATTCTTTCTCGCGGACTGTTATGGCTCAGGACAGATGGGCCTTCAAGTGGATCCTAAGGAAGCTTACAGCCTATACCACTCCGCTGCTAAGTCAGGGCACGCTCAGTCTGCTTACCGAGTCGCTGTATGCTGCGAGATAGGACAAGAAGAAGGCGGAGGCACTAAACGCGACCCCTTCAAGGCGGTACAATGGTACAAGCGCGCTGCATCCTTGGGAGACCCGCCTGCGATGTACAAGATGGGAATGATCTTGCTCAAAGGCCTTCTCGGGCAAGCCAAGAATCCTCGTGAAGGTATCTCTTGGCTAAAGCGTGCCGCAGATCGTGCCGATGCCGAGAACCCACATGCCCTTCATGAGCTTGCTCTCATGTACGCAAATGCTGGACCCAATGATGTCGTAGTTCGGGATGAAGCCTACGCAAGCCAACTGTTCCACCAGGCTGCCGAATTGGGATACAAGTTCTCTCAGTTCCGCTTGGGATCTGCGTATGAGTACGGCTTGATGGGATGCCCTGTCGACTTCCGGCAGAGTATCATTTGGTACACTCATGCTGCGGCCCAAGGGGAGCACCAGAGTGAACTTGCTCTCAGTGGATGGTACCTTACCGGAGCGGAGGGTATCCTCCAGCAGAGTGACACGGAAGCCTATCTCTGGGCGCGCAAGGCTGCGACTGCCGGTCTCGCCAAAGCAGAATACGCGATGGGATATTTCACCGAAGTCGGTATCGGTGTAGCTGCCAACTTGGACGATGCGAAGAGATGGTACTGGCGGGCAGCTGGTGAGTCTATCTACTTTCTCAAACACTGTCTATCTGCTAATGTGACTTTACTACAGCACAACAATTTCCCAAAGCTCGTGAGCGTCTCGAGGAGATCAAGCAGGGCGGCGCTCGGATGCAAAAGACCCGACTGTCCCGATCTGCTGTCAATCAACAGAAGCAGAACGAAGGCGATTGTGTCATCATGTGAATGAGCATGGGAACTGGATGGTGAAAAGTCTGGGGGGATGTTTCTGTTTTCGTTCTACCAGTTTAATACTCTTTTTTGGATCCGTCTGCCAGTGTATTTTGATCGCTGGCGAATGCTTATACCCAACCTAACGAGCTGGAGCTGGATTACTATGATGTATGCATTTTCTGGCCTGGGAGAACTTCACTGGGAATGATTGATGAATTGGGCAGGTCAATCTGGATTGTACCGTACCGCATCGTCAACTCCCATGATTATTTTGCTTAGACTAGACACCGCATGATGATGCTGTTTTATAATACTTTAATGAACCTGCTTCTATGGACAAACTGTAATACCTTAATAGTGACATATATATTCATGCTATTCATGCTCTGTAGGAAGGAAGTAGAAAATCCCGCGGCGTAATTCCGCACTTCCGACGGCGGATAGCGCCTCCTCCCGATCGGATCGCTAATGATTACAATATCGCCCTCCCTCATCAAATCACACCACCAAACCACATTCTAACCCCAAAGACCCTGCATAATAATCACAAATCATTAGGAATCCTTCTCGTGAAACACAAAGAAGGTCCTTCTGCACCCTTCCATGCATCATTCCCTCCCCCCCTTTATCTACCCTACCCCAATCCGCAGAAAATACCCGCACCTAACTTGAACCGGGAAGATTCCGAATCCTTCCTATAGATATCTATGTCTTCTGCCCCCGTTCCGCCATCCTCCGCATCATCTCAGAACACCAGTGACACAAGCACCCCAAAACAAAAACCAATCCTGGCGGTCTTATCGGTGATTACTCTGCTGATTGCGATTGCTATCGCTGGCTTTTGGGGGTATACGGGAAGTACTAGCGCTACGGACGACGCCAATCTGTTCGGTCTTAGACGATTTTTTGGTGCGGGTGGTAGGGCTGCTTCTGCTTCGCGGGGGTTTGCTGCTAGTACTTCTACTGCTACCAGTGGTCGTGTTCTGGATCAAGTGAAGAAGTTGGGAGAAGGAGTTGAAGATCGAGTTACTATGGCGAGGACACCGGTTTATTTTTTGAGCCATGGTGGGGTGGGTTTTTTATCTTCTCCGTTTTGTTGTTTTTGTATGATTTGGGACGGGTTGGGATGCTGATTATGCGCAGCCAAATATCATGTATGATCATGAGCACCCGGCGTATCACAAGTTGGCTGAGATTGGGAAGGAAATCACTACTAAGGTGAAGCCGCGCGCGGTCGTGGTTTTCTCGGCTCATTGGCAGGCTGGGAGGGATACTATCCAAGTTAATACGGCGGAGATTACTGATTTGATTTATGAGTATGTTGTCGCAAGGATTCTTTTCCCTAATAGTGGGATTTGAGTGGCCGGCTAACGTTGGGTCTAGCTTTTATGGCTTCCCTAGCCATTACTACAAGGAGAAGTATCCTAATGTTGGAAGTCGGGAGGTTGCGAATAAGGTCTTGGATGCGCTGAGCCAGGCGGGTATTAAGGGTGAGGGGGTGAAGAGAGGACTCGACCATGGTGTGTGGGCGAGTTTCAAGTGCGGTATGTTTGAATCAGATTGGACGATGGTCTGGCTGGGTAATGCTGACTTTTATAGCCTTTGAGCCTGAGAAGAACCCTCTGAATGTTCCTGTGGTGCAGGTATCGCTGTTCAAAACGGAGGATCCTATCCAACATTACCGACTGGGTCAGGCGGTTTCGAGACTCCGTGAGGAGAACATCTTGATCATTGTCTCCGGTATGGCGGTGCATAACCTGCGCGATATGCAATTCACCTGGGGTGACCCGCGGCCTTTGCCGTATACTGCCAGCTTCGATGAAGCTCTGAAGGAGGCCGTCACGAAAGCGCCGGCGGAGCGAGAACAGGCTATGGCAGATTTGCTGAAACGTCCGGATGCTCGGCAGGCCCACCCGTACTTCGATCATCTGCTTCCAATTCATATTGGAGCCGGAGCTGCGGGCGATGATGTTGGGAGGAGACTGTGGACCTTGAAGGAGGGAAGCATGAGTTGGGCGCAGTATAGATTCGGCGAGATTGCCAACAGTACTAGTTCTTTGTAGAGTGAAGAGCGAGCAATGGAATCGTGTAAATATTGACTGGGTTATCACGGCGAACGAGTTTCATTTCATCTATAGATACAGTGCAAATTGGAAATGCGGTGCATGAACATATACGGACGCGTCGTGATTTCGCTATGAAGACGCCTTCACCAACTGAGTGATCTTCTCTTCGATCTGCTGATCCGTCAAGCCTGGGGGAATAGCATGGTCAGTTTTGCCTTTATATTCTCCGCTCAAGAATCTTACCGGTCAGAGCTTCCTGCTTCTCTTGGCCGAAAGCTGCGAGATTATTAGCCATGTAATCATCCATCATTGGTGTCGTTTCGAGAACTTTGTCGTACCGTATCTGGCGTACACCCTAGGCACAGTACCAGCTGCCTCGCGCATCAGGATGGGGGTGTAAGGGTTGTGCTTCTTCATGGTCGGGTATGCGCGCTGCAAGAACGAGCTACAGATACCAGTTGTCAGTAACTCCCTAGAATGATAGCAAATGGGTACATTGGAGACTCACCGAGTAGCAGCACTAGCCTGAGAGGTCTGGCAGAAAAGGAAGCGCAGCTCCTTCAGACCCTTGGTGAAGACGTACTTGGACGACATTGTGGGGGAAGATCGTGATAGACGGGAGGACCGGAGTTCGCAACGAAAGTCAACAACAAAAATTAGCCCCGTAAAAATCGGCACAGGGTATCAATTGGGGGCGACGGAGGGGTCAGGGACCGATAATGGGAGCTTGAAGCTGATCACAGGGACTCTGGGGGAGGAGACGATGAATTGATTCCCGCTGGAGGTTCTGAGCCCGTACAGACCAATCCGGTCAAGCGTGATTGTCACCGCTTACCTCAGCCGGAAAAGAGCCGCAACCCCCAACGGAAGGCCGACCTCGGGGCCGCTGGGACTCACTCTTCCCTTCGTCATTTTACCAAGACTCCATTCTCAAATTCCCCCGACTGGTCGCCTGTAGCTGTTGTTGCGCACGGCGTGTATTGAACATCTCCACTCTCTTCTTCAATTGGACCGACACTTGTCCTTTTCTCTCCGGTTTTGTACCCTCTCACCGCCGTCCTTGATTCGTCCCTCTTCTCGCCTTATCCGCGCCATACAAAATCACCATGTCGTCCTCCCGTGTTGGTCTTCGTTTCTTCCAGAACACCAGAGCTGCTTTCCGTAACGCATATGGCCCTTTCCGTCGGCCTGGTGCCCAGGGCTTCCGCTTCCAGAGCTCCGATGCTGCGGCCGCTGAGCAACAGAGCACTTTCCAGCGTCTATGGAACAGCCCGGTCGGTGTGAAGACGGTGCATTTCTGGTGAGTCTAGACTCGGATATTATGCTATTGCATTTGCTTTTTTCTTCTATCATGTGAACGTTTGCGTTGTACTGTATTTTAACATTGATGTGTCATAGGGCCCCCGTTATGAAGGTACGAAACCATGCACCGTGCTGAAACCCGTTCCTCGATCCAACTTCTTTGATTCGCGATAATCGTCCTACTATATCTTTGTGCTGTTCGACTGACTCAATCAGTGGGCTCTTGTCATTGCCGGTATCTCCGACTTTAGCCGCCCTGCCGAGAAGCTGTCCCTTACTCAAAACGGTGCCTTGATGGCCACTGGTTGCATCTGGACTCGCTGGTGCATGATCATCACCCCCAAGAACTACCTGTACGCACACCAACCCCGATCTATGAATATTGTGGGAAAGAATACTGACTGGCTAGGCTCGCTGCTGTCAACTTCTTCCTCGGATGTGTCGGTGTTGTCCAGGTTGGCCGCATCATCAACTACCGCCGTAGCGTTGATGGCTCGACCACCGCCGCCGTGAAGGATCTGGAACAGGAGGTTGCCGACGACGCCAAGGCCGTTGCTACTCAGGCGAAGGCTGCAGTCGAGAAGTCTACCTAAACAACTCTTGTTCATTGACAAGGATTGCGTAAAGAGCAGCCTGAGCGACAATAGATTGTCTTGGCATTGGTGAGTAGGCTCATAGAGCATATTATGAGATGAAGTTGGCTGGAGGCGACTCCGACTTATATATGTACATATTCCCTTATAAATTGCATCGACATTCCTCTTTGCTTGCCAGTGTTGTAGACCAATGAAACCATTGAGATCGGCTTATGTGACCCTGAAATGGAGATACTGAGACTCTTTGGTGACTTTCTCACAGTATGATGCTTACTTGGTTGAAGCTGAGCAGCTGTTGGCCTTTTAAATGGCGTCTTTGTGGTGATGTATATTGTCCGTGAGTATTGTACCACACGGAGTTTGCACTAACCTGCACTTACCGCAAGTTGCGGGAATTGGCCTGCGCGACAATATCATCTAACCGGGATCAATGAATAACCGGATAATGTTTTCATTGAAAATGAAGTCATGATGCAGAGAATGGCTGGGGTAAGTTCCCTGCCAATTCCCCATACACACGTTTTTCCCCCAATCGGATAATCGTCGCCGACAAGCCCTCCTATCACATCGTCTCTCGTTGTTCCTCCACGCAATCCCCCACCACCTCATTCTCCCGCAGCTAACTGTCCCCAAGTGCCCCTGTTGATTACAGGAGCAAGCCACAAGCTTAGCATAGCTCCACCGTCGTGGTTTGTTCGCTTTGTTTGGTTGATTTCGTTTCCCCGGATATGGAGCACAGCGAAATCCCCAACTTGAAGGATCAATGGTGTGGTCAGTGTGGGCAAGACTGCGGGGAGATGATGCCTACTCGATGCAATGGATATAAATTCCAGAGGCGACCGTCATTCCTTTGCATTGACTTTGTTCAAGCTCCGCTCGTGAAACCGGACTTGTCACCTGTCAATCTCTCACAATGAGACTCACGCACGTTCTCTCTCACACGCTTGGCCTTCTTGCGCTAGGAGCAACAGCAGAAGCTTTCTCCCGGTCCAGAGAAGCCGCCTGCAGCCCGAAAAAGCCTTTCCGGCCTCTACCTACAAGCTCGAGCAGGGACAAGACCTGCCATGTCCGCAGCCATGGTGACGGCAGTGACGACTCTGATTACATCCTCTCCGCACTGCACCAATGTAATCACGGTGGAAAGGTTGTTTTCGATGAGGACAAGGAGTACATTATCGGCACAGCGTTGAATATGACCTTCCTGAAGAACATTGACCTAGGTGCCTATTCTGCAGATCCGTCGATCGTCAAGTTGAACATTGACTAACGCTTATGGTTCAACAGAGGTCCTCGGAACGATCTTATTCACCAACGATACAGACTACTGGCAAGCCAATTCCTTCAAACAAGGCTTTCAGAATGCCACGACCTTTTTCCAGCTCGGTGGTGAAGATGTGAACATGTACGGTGGTGGTACCATCAATGGCAACGGACAGGTCTGGTATGATCTGTATGCGGAAGATGATCTCATTCTGCGTCCCATCTTGATGGGCATCATCGGGCTGAATGGAGGCACAATCGGTCCGTTGAAGTTGCGGTACTCGCCGCAGTACTACCACTTCGTGGCTAATTCGTCGAATGTCCTCTTTGATGGGATTGACATTTCGGGTTATAGTAAGAGCGATAACGAGGCGAAGAACACCGATGGATGGTGCGTTTCTATACCCGATATTGCCTTGAGTGTTATACTAATTCGTCGTTCTGTAGGGATACCTATCGCTCGAACAATATCGTCATCCAGAACTCGGTGATCAACAACGGTGATGGTAAGTCCAACCTGAAGAAGCGTTATGTCCCAACAATTCTAACCTACAAAGACTGCGTCTCCTTCAAGCCAAACAGCACCAACATTCTCGTTCAGAATCTTCACTGCAATGGCTCCCACGGCATTTCCGTTGGCTCTCTCGGCCAATACAAGGACGAGGTTGACATCGTTGAGAATGTTTATGTGTACAATATCTCCATGTTCAATGCTTCGGTGTGTCTGACTCTAACATGCATATATATTTCTTACTAACTTGTTTTGCAGGACATGGCCCGCATCAAGGTTTGGCCTGGTACTCCATCTGCACTATCTGCCGATCTTCAAGGCGGCGGTGGCTCGGGCAGCGTAAAGAACATCACCTACGACACCGCACTCATTGATAATGTCGACTGGGCTATTGAAATCACGCAGTGCTATGGGCAGAAAAATACTACCTTGTGCAACGAGTACCCGGTTAGTAGACCTTTCAACCGCTTCCCGTGAAGTATTTCTAACGTGCAAGCAGAGCTCTCTCACCATTTCAGACGTCCACATCAAGAACTTCCGCGGAACGACGTCGGGATCCGAAGATCCCTATGTTGGAACAATTGTCTGTTCAAGTCCTGATGTAGGTGCCCAGTAGTATAGGCGTCTGGTGCGCAATAGGCTGACACTCAATAGACTTGCTCGGACATCTATACGTCTAATATCAATGTGACAAGCCCGGACGGAACCAACGACTTTGTCTGCGATAATGTGAGTTCTTAGATTAACCCTAGGCAGAGATCGTGGCTAATGCTGTCCAGGTCGATGAGAGTCTTCTGAGTGTCAACTGTACCGCCACTTCTGATTGAATCAAGATGCCTGTTATTATGCGCTGGAAGTCAGGCCTTACTTAGACGGATGAAAAAACGTGTATATATTACATTAGGGCTCGATTTTGTATATACGTGAACGAATGCCTACTGTCTGCTTTTGACTCAAGGAAGGTCAGGCGACAAGAAGCTTTTGGTTCGAACTTTGATATTGGTTCTTACTAGACACTCCTGCTTTTTGCATGCGATACGTCACATCCGAGGGAAAGATCAAAGTTATATTTGCAGAGTACAGTCTCCTGGATGGCGTTGCGCTGACTGTCCAGAATACTACTCTTCTGCATTTACCTGCTGTACATCTAACAAACAAGCAACCAGCACAGCCACCTACCAAGAGTAGTAGAATATAGAGCGCTCCGATGAGGTCATGTAGACAATACTAGAGCCTTGAAAATGTAAGTTGCGAACCATATTTCAATGCTAGGTAATCTTAAGTCTTGCAGCCAGACTTGGAACCGAAGTCTCTTCTCACACGAACTCCCGGCTGATGATCGTGATCTCCTTAAAAGCACACAACCAGCGGACTACATAACTGGGCAGCTGACAACCTTACGCACACCTTTACTTTGGAACCAAGTGGCAATAATTCATCTTCATTCCTGGTGCGTCATGCACCTCCTGCAGGGTTGGGTACTATGAGAGATTAGACATATCCTAGGTGAGTCTGTTACTCAGCTTCCCTGAGAGAAGCCCGATGTATGGTATCTTGGACAGTTCAACGGGGTCAAGCTCAGGATGGCTTGATTTTTGTTGTACTGCCACTGGTTAGATGCGGTAAGAACCTCTACTGACGAGTCTTTCCCAACCCAACATAGCTACCATTGTCTTTATCTGGACCAAATAACATCGACGAATGTATCGACGTGTAAGTACTGCGAGTTGGGAGTGTCATTGTGATACATCCAATCATGATCGGCATACCGACTATCCAGCCAGTGTCAATTGACGTATCACCGATCTGTGGGTTTTAAATAACTGGGAGCATGGATCAAAATTCTGATCGTTTCTTTACACCTTTACACAACCCAAGTGCTATTCCATCAAAATGTCATACGATATCAAAGATCTATTCAATGTGCGCGGCCTAGTTGCCGTCATCACTGGCGGGAGCTCCGGTATGTGTCACGGTCACTCTTTGAATCCTCCAAACATATAGCTGATGATGCTACTATTGCAGGTCTGGGTAAGACGATGGCTCTCGCCCTCGCTACCAATGGAGCCAGCAGAGTCTATATCCTGGGCCGCCACAAAGAGACTCTCGAAGATACAGCCGACTTGCATCCCGGCATTATTATCCCTATCGTCGCTGATGTGGGCTCAAAGGCCTCTCTTGCTGCCGCTGCCGATCAAATTCATACGGAAACTGGGTACATCAACCTCCTCGTCGCAAATGCAGGAATGCTCTATATGGACACGCCAGAAGCCATCAGTGTAAAGGTCGGTCGCTCTTTACAGGAGAATGCGACCCCTGATGAGTTGGAATCGTTCCTCATGGATACCCCGGTCGATGAATTCTTGGACACGTTCCGGGTAAACACAACAGGGGTATTCTACACCATTGCGGCCTTTATATCATTACTGGACAAAGGCAACAAGCGAGGAAATGTCTTTCAAAAGAGCCAGGTGATTGCTGTGAGCAGTGTAGCAGCACATAACCGGAGAGTGGTTGGAGGTTGTGCATACGGGATGAGTAAGGCTGCTGTGATCATGTTAATGAAGAAGATGATGACATACTTGATTCCTCACGGGATTCGGGCAAACACAATCTCTCCTGGCCGTGAGTATTTCCATCTTCGATTTCGAAGTTAGGTACTGATTGGACCAGTGTTCCCAAGCAATCTGTGTGGAAGCCCAGCCAATGAAGAGATCTCGATTGAAGGCGCGTTTGACCGAGAGTTCATTCCACTGCAAAGAGCAGGGAGGCGCGAGGAGATTGCTGGAACTATTCTGTATCTGGCCAGCAAGGCAGGCGGGTATGTTAATGGGGATTTGCATCTGATTGATGGGGGCATGGCAGGATGCAGCAGTTGATTTCAATGCGGTGTGGGGTTCTCTTTTCTCAAGTCCAAATGGTGTTTAATTTGTTCGGGGTCAGCTGTATTGGCCACATGATATGGTTTTTGCATAGCCAGGCTGGGGGACCGGGGTTATATATATATACTACTATATCTTAATCTACTAGAATGTTAATCTAATTAATTCACTAGCGAACACCGGATACTGGTGTGTACACAATTCATGACGCCGTGCTTCACAAATAATAGTCGAATGGGATACTGCAGTGACACAATCGTCATTATTTCCCTGCAGTCAGTACAGGGTATCAAGCTGTGTCATATAGCGAGTATTACACGGCATGCGTGGTAGTCCACTGATTCAAGCCCCAGCCTCCAGTATTCCCGGATTAGGAGCACCCATCCAGGCTGTGCCACTTACCGACCTGAATCACCATGTTTGCCAAGGTTGATAGTCACACCAAGCCTTCCACAGCTGTTTAAAATGACCATTTGCCTCTCAGGAGCTGGAGTGGGGATGTGGCGATGCCAATGCTACTAGTGGTTGTGGCTGTTCAGGTCCCCTCTATATTTTTAGAATGTGGCTGGAGCTACGCAGTTTCAGTTTACCCGATATGACCGATATCATCTTACTACCCCAGGCATGAGTGGAAGGAACAGTATGATGATGAATCCTCTGCTACGAGTAAGTAATTCTTTCATAACTAATACAAGGATTCCCCCAATTTTAGGATCTTGAACTCAAGTATAGTAGCAATTGAATGTAGACTATTGAAAAGTCACGCGCCCGTCTTGCCCGGCCCACTCGATCCCTGTGCGGATCATTCCATCATTCCGTCTCTCTCTCCAAGCCCGATGCTTTCAAAGTCCAACGGTACTGGTACTCGGGCGGGGCCCGAACCTCCAGCTTTAGTTGTTTGTCTACTACCACTATACTATTACCCTCGTAGATATCCAGATTGAAGGTAATCACAATGAAAGCATCATATTCCCCCCAAGAAGCAATAAACCCACAACAGAACCTTCCAGCAATTAATAAGGTCTGCTGCCTACTGTGAGTCGTGAAGCCCCACCACATCCACAATCCACCCCTCTTTTTTCATCTTTTAAGAAAATCGACCCACCCAAGCTGCTGCAGGGTGACTTCACCAGCAGCAGTCCCGCGTCCCAGGGTCTCCATTCATTCCACTGTAGGAAGTTAGATGATTAGTTAGTTTTCCTTAGTAGTGAGTAGGGCAGCAATGCTTGGATCTTCCCCTTATATAAACCTTCTTCTTGACCCCTCTGCTCTCTTCCTTGCTCAACTTTTCTCATTCATCCCCAACTCCCACCTCACTTACTTACCCCCTTTCCTTTCTCTCCTCCAACCTTCATAAGAGAAAATTAAGTTACTACCAAAATGTCCTTCCACAACAGCTGCCAAAACATCCACCTCATTCACGAGCCCGGTGCTACTTTCCTGCACGCCGAAGTGCGTCGCGCGAATGGAGAGTACGTGGCTCGCAAGATCCGTCTTGATAGACATATCGGGAACACGGATGGTATGTCCTTCCCTCCTTCCCTTCCCTTTTTCCCCACTCTTTTTTTCCCCCTTCCTTTCATCTTAGAGCATGAAAAGTCATCACAAAAAGTAGAAAATTGATATTGATATGGATACTGACTTGACTCCGGGATTTGATATAGGCTGGTTCATCTGGGGCGGCTCCAACTTCACCGAAACCGCCAAGGACATTCAGCTCGAGAACACCGGCCGCGGTCCCAAGTTGACGGCGTACTTGAGGAAGCGGGATGGCGGATACAGAGAATTGCAGGGCCTGTATCTGGCGGATAAGATTGCTAATGAGAATGGAGAGTTGGTGTTTAAGGTATGTATTATATTATCCCTTCCTACACTTTATTGTTGGGTGTTTTATGATTGGGAAGATTGAATTTGGGCTGACGTGGTGGGGGTTCGTTGTTATAGGGACCTTAGATATATTCAACCTAGTTATCTATCGGGTCGATTGGAGAAGTACTAGAAGAGATACCTAATAGGAAAGGATGGATGGATGGGGTTGTTTGTATGATTGGAGATATTGCATAGCGAATGATAATCATTTTTTATTAATATTTCTATCAATATGCCCAAAAAGATTATTGATAGGACCTACAGAACTGGTAGAAGAGAGAGAGAGAGAGAGAGAGAGAGAGAGAGAGATTACTTACTAGGTAAATGTAAATATACCCAAAGAGGGGCAAGGCACTGTCTATTTCCTCCTTACGGAATGTTGCAGCCATTGCCACATACTACATGCATATGATGTGCTGTCCTGGTTGGTTATTGTTCAGCGAGCATGGTGGGCTGTGCTTACTGCCTGCGTACGTAAGTTGGCACTCGTGAGCTGATTGAATAGGTACAGGTCGTGCTACGTTTTTTTGTTTAGGGGGGAGATAATTGCTTGTCGTGATGAGGGAGGGGAATGCTTATGCTTATGCTTACTTTAAGCTTAGTAGATGTGCTTTGGTAGCATGGGTATCAGAGCTGAGAAAGCGTCCTTGTTCACTGCTGATGGGTAGTAATGTTGTGATATGCTGTGGTGTTGTATTTGCAAAGCTTGGCTGGATTTAAGAGTACCCCACATTCTTAGTACGGTGTGGTTAGGTTGATGGTCGGGGAGGAGGGCTGCCTGCCTGACCACGCGGAGGACGGGGGCCATGTGGGATGTGGAATGTGTGATGCCTTATTTACGACCCCGCATCCCTGGTAACTACGATAGTTGTGTTGATGTTGGGGGAATGGGTTGTAAGTCGTTCTGATAAAGAAGTGGATTACATGGATGAATTTTGGTGATTTAGTTAGTCGCTACTCCTTGTTTAGCTAGGATAAAAAAAAAAAAAAAATCTAAACGGGGAGTTAATGAGACACTTTATAGCTTTTTTGGGATGGGTTAGTGACTTTGCTTTTACTGTATGATCACCATAAGGCTATCAGCTCAGATCATACGGTATCAGAGGTTCTAGACATCAAGGGAATTACTTGGGACGCCTCGACGGGTTTGACACATGGTGATACAGTGCGTATCAGCAGTGGTGGTGGTGGTGCTTTCTTACTCCCGAAAATTAGACAGATCTTAGTACTTCTCACGGTTACCACCTCACATGACCGGGATCCGTCCAGTAGCCTGTCACACCAGACATGGCAGATCCTTGCAGTGTCACTACAGACATACTCGCTCATCATTCGTGGCAAGCAGAAGTTGGGTGTGTGTGTGGGTGTGTATAATAGTCTAGATGAGTGAAAGTGCTCACCGGGTCATTGATCCATGGTAGTATGGTCTGAGGCAATTCCTATCCCAGTGTTATTGACATCCATTTGCCTCCCTCCTTTCCTTAAGCGCATTAGCTCAGTGTATATAGCACCACTCGCTATAATTGATTGCATCTCGTATTGATAGACTCTCGGCTAAAGTTGAATTTTTCTGGATGGCGCATGCACTGGCGGGACGAGACGTCGTGGTCGCCAAGCCTCTTGGCATGACACGCTGATTCCTGACGGGCGACGGACATTCTACGCCTGGAACCAGAGATACGGGGACAGATTCTACCCATTGGAGGGAGGCGAGTCACCCGGTATAGGCCTTTCCTGGATAAGAATAAGAAATTAAACCACGTGTGAAGTTGAAAAGAGTCTTTCGGACAGGTCCGAGGCTGTTCCTCCAGACCCAACAAAGAATCCCGCGAACGGAGGGCCAACTTCGGACCAAGACCTAGATGCGGACAGGAAGACCAGTTACCTTCCGACTCAGCGGGCTGGGCAACCTTGGATAGTTGGGGTGGCGTCGCGGCCGTCTGTGCTCGCTACCAGGTGTTCTGGAGAGGAAGGCTCGTGATTAGCTCCGGATTACGGGCCATCATCGGAAAGGTTACATTGGAGCTTAACATAGGAGAAAGTGATTTCGGGGAACTATTGACATGGGAGGCGAGAACAATGAGGGTGACATGCCAGGGTCAAAGAAAGATGCTTACTAGGTTACCCCGATACACCAGAGTGCGCTGGAGGATGTTGGTGAAAGTTGATCAGGGTCCGAGAAAGCTCATCTCGTGATCGGAAACCCAAAATGACAGCACTAAGCGGATCCGGCTAGCCTGGCACCTGATATTGTGGGGAATCTCTCTCCAACGCAACACGTGGTAGGCTCAATTTTCCGACCCCTGTGAAACCCTGCCAATCAGAGTGAAGGCCAGAGCCAGACGGGGTTTGCCGGCCTGGACCGAGTTTCTGTTTGGCTGTTGGCAACTAAATCCTGTCAACAAGGTCGTACTATACTAGTAGGTTTACTTGCAGACTTACTATGCCTAGTAGGGTGTATAGCAGCGACTCGTCCTGGGTTGGTACTGGACCTCCCCGTGAACCGTTGCCCCCCCCTGTGGGTGCATTTCTTACGGTCAACCTGGGGAAACCAGGTCTGGGGTCGCACAGAACTTTCCCCTGTGGGTAAACTTAACGCTCCGGGAAATTACCTCAGCCTGATGATTGGACATTGCAGGCTGGAAAAGAGGCATTCACCTTCGAAGCGAGCCATCCCAATCAAGCCTGGTGGTAATTTCGGATTCTGGGCCCTGGTGCATTCCATCGGTAGACTGCAGTGAATGGCGCTCCACAGCAATGGCAGTCATGCAGCCCAACGAGTCGCGGCCGGCGGCCAAACTGGAAGGACGGCATCGTGGCCAAAGCTGGGGAACCCCGTGGGCATTCCCCGGAACCGATGCTGGCCCGATTCCCAACGGGAAGTTGCGAGTCCAGCAGAGTGAGCTGAGCATGATGCAACTTGGTCCCTCGCACAGGATTATAAAACCGTCCAATACCCCTGGTCTCGAGTTTTCTTGTTTCTCGGTGCTTTCCTCCCCCTCTTTTCTCCGTCCCTTTCCCTCATATTCTCCGGTCTCCGTGTGAACGCCGCTACCTTTCCCCTTATTGCTGCCATAAGGCTTCTGCCCATCCTTCTTCTTGTCGGTTTCTCTTTCACTGTGCAGACCGTCACACAGTTTCTCCCTTAGTAGCCATGGCTGAAGGCTTCGTTGACGCCTCGCGCGTCGAGGCCCCAGTCACCCTCAAGACCTACTTGATGTGTGCCTTTGCGGCTTTTGGTGGTATCTTCTTCGGTTATGACTCTGGTTATATCAGCGGTGTCATGGGAATGAGATACTTCATCGAGGAGTTTGAGGGCTTGGTACGTAGCGTCGTTGCATCAAACTATTATGAAGCGGGAGGGACTGACTTCGATGTAGGACTATAACACTACCCCCACCGATTCCTTCGTCCTCCCGTCCTGGAAAAAATCGTTGATCACGTCGATCCTCTCGGCTGGAACCTTCTTTGGTGCCCTCATTGCTGGTGACTTGGCAGACTGGTTCGGTCGTCGCACTACCATTGTCAGTGGTTGTGTTGTCTTCATCGTTGGTGTTATCCTGCAGACCGCTTCGACCTCCTTGGGTCTGCTTGTTGCCGGCCGTCTGGTCGCGGGATTTGGTGTGGGCTTCGTCTCCGCCATCATTATCCTGTACATGTCTGAGATTGCACCTCGCAAGGTTCGCGGTGCTATTGTCTCAGGGTACCAGTTCTGCATCACCATCGGGCTCATGTTGGCCTCGTGCGTCGACTACGGCACTGAGAACCGTCTCGACTCTGGCTCCTACCGTATCCCAATCGGCCTCCAGCTCGCCTGGGCCTTGATCCTGGGAGGTGGTCTGCTCTGCCTGCCCGAGTCCCCTCGTTACTTTGTTAAAAAGGGCGACCTGGCTAAGGCTGCGGAGGTTCTTGCCCGCGTTCGTGGTCAACCCCAAGACTCGGATTATATCAAGGATGAGCTGGCGGAGATTGTGGCAAATCATGAGTACGAGATGCAGGTGATTCCGGAAGGTGGATATTTCGTCAGCTGGATGAACTGCTTCCGTGGCAGTATATTCTCGCCCAACAGCAATCTCCGTCGGACTGTCCTAGGTACTTCTCTGCAGATGATGCAACAGTAAGTCTCAACCTTGCCACACACACACACACACACACACACACAGAAAGGGAAAGAAATACTGACCGTCCTCTAGGTGGACCGGTGTCAACTTTGTCTTCTACTTTGGAACGACCTTTTTCCAGTCGGTGAGTAAGCTCGATCTGTGCTTGAGATGATGCGCTGACGGAGTTATAGCTGGGAACCATCGATGACCCCTTCCTCATCAGCATGATTACCACTATCGTCAACGTCTGCTCGACCCCCGTCTCGTTCTACACAATTGAGAAGTTTGGCCGCCGTTCGCTCCTTTTGTGGGGAGCACTTGGTATGGTCATCTGCCAGTTCATTGTCGCTATCGTCGGCACCGTGGACGGTAGCAATAAGCACGCTGTCAGTGCAGAGATTTCTTTCATCTGCATTTACATCTTCTTCTTTGCTAGCACGTGGGGCCCGGGCGCCTGGGTTGTGATTGGCGAGATTTTCCCCCTACCTATTCGGTCGCGTGGTGTGGCTCTGTCGACGGCATCGAACTGGCTGTGGAATTGCGTAAGTAGATTGCTCCCCTATTGATGAAACATGCTGACCGGTCAGATCATCGCTGTCATCACCCCTTACATGGTCGACAAGGACAAGGGTGACTTGAAGGCCAAGGTGTTCTTCATCTGGGGCTCGCTGTGTGCCTGCGCTTTTGTCTACACGTACTTCCTAATTCCGGAGACCAAGGGTCTTACTCTTGAGCAGGTGGACAAGATGATGGAAGAGACCACGCCTCGCACCTCAGCCAAGTGGACTCCACATGGCACCTTCACGGCCGAGATGGGTCTTACTGCGAATGCCGTGGCCGAAAAGGCTACTGCGGTTCACCAGGAGGTGTGAAGGACGGGATATCAGTTTCGACAATGGTTTGCTGCTGACGACGAGTTGGTGGGTCTGCATACATAAGGGTATGCTCGGTTACTATCATGATTAATCTAGCTTGCTTAATTCTGTTTACTTTACGTTAGTTATAGCTAAGTAATGACGCATGATACCACCATAATCGTATCTTTTTGTGACCTGTTCCGTGTCTTTGTCTTCGTGTCCATATCGAACGGTAAGAATATGAGTGAACCCGCCTGGGCAAACCTAGACAAGTCGGAATCTTCCAACACCCCGCTAAGAGCAAGGGAAGCGATTGAAGCCTCTGTAGTGCGGGATCCACATCATGTCGCCGTGAAAACTTGGCTGGTGCGACTAGAAGTGGGGGGTGTTGTGTCCCTGACTCTGCCTATCGTGTGGTAGCTGCGAGCATCCTTATAGTCCATTAAGACAGTAGAATTACTAAGACAACATGGCCGAGTGGTCTAAGGCGATAGACTTGAAATCTATTCTCTTCGGAGGCGGCGGTTCGAACCCGTCTGTTGTCGTTTTTTGTCCCGAGATTATTTTTGGTGATGCCCCACCAATTCTTTGCATTTGTCAAATTCTAAGTTTTTGGTTTCATAATCCATCTTTATCTCTAGTAATTTCCACTTCATAATGAAGTTTATCCATCTTGGGTGAAGTATAGATTGAGTGTCGATCTTGTATAGTAACGGACTAGAGTAGGCAGACACAATTTACTAGGGCCATCCATGCACCAGGGAATGTCAATAGCTACCCAACCACCTACACAGTACAACTACGTGGTGGATTCAATGCATCACCATCTCCCACTAGATTATCTAGATCGGGAGAGTGTCCCCATGGGTCCCGTTGCGCAAATCGTAATCCTACTACTAAGTAGTAGCATACAAATGCTTATGCTCTACGCCAAAGTATATTTGCTTGAGGTGGAGTTAGTTTGCCAGGAATGCTACTACTAACTGAGGTAAAAAGGGCAGATTCACTATATCTACAACTATAAGTAACCGCACAGAGGAGTATACTTCGTCACAAGAATCAAAGTAGTCACTCGTAGTCAAAAAAGTAGTAGAATCTATCCGCCGTGCCGAATTGGATCAGGCGTGGTTCCGCTGTGCCAAGACACGCCGCGGCGGAGGGCCTACGTACACCCGCCGCCGATCTTCTCTCACTTTCTCTCCGCCCGTTGCAATGCTTCGCAACGCATTTCATCGTCTCCACGAATCACCGCTCGTTGTTTACTCAGTGTGTGTGCTCGCCAAGCCGCCGGCTGTTTGTGCGTGATGAGCCTATTCCTAATGGTGTGGATGTGCATACGCCCCCCACGGCCTTGCAGGGCCACTCACTTACGTGACAGGGTGTTTGTCCCTGATTTTGGGGGTCTTCTTACGTCCCTGTCTGTTCTTCCCCTTCGATTAGAGGGTCCTAGGCTAGACGGCTAGATTATCTGGTCGACTGTGCGGGTCAAGGGATTACGTGCTGGCTGTCTCCATTTTGTGCCCTTGATAGATTGGAGAGGGAGGCTGTGATAAGGGTACGGTGCTGGATGACGACGTTAGTACTTACAATGGCTGGCATGGCTCTGTGCTGGAGGTGTTCTAATCTTGGGTTTACGTGGTAGGGTGTGGTCTTTATCCCGCGTTTACTATACTCTTGATCTACACATCGACGCACGGCCAGTTGCTCTGCTTGTGGAAGGAAATTATTCCTCGAACGGTTCAACCTCGGCCCTGTCAATCCGCGCCACAGTCCTCCGGATACTCTCCGTTCGGATCACGGATATTTTGACTGACCAGTGCATGAAATGACCCGATAGGATTAAATCGGCCAATAACAGCCGCTTTTGAGGTCCTCGGGCCGTGAAACTGCATGTGTGTCGACAACTCCTTGTTTGCTCCTGGTTGCCAAGTCCGGCGGCATATGAATCATTGAGCACCCCGTGGACTATTCTTGCAGCAAGGAGATTGAATAATAGGACGACAAGCTTCGGATACTTCGGACATCCAATTGCCGCAGTGGTGCCAAGCCTCCTCAAACTGGATGATTAAGCGGCACATCCACTTGGTGGAGACGACGATCAGCCTGAATCGTGGCTCGGTAGCGAGGATGTTGAAGTTAGATCTTGCTGGAGCATACTTTGCTGTTGACTGACGACTGGCCGAAGTATTCACTGTTCTCTCCAAAATCTTGTGAAGACTGACTTGGGGGATACGCTGGGAATGAGAAGGGCTGACCTGCTTTTGCTTGGTAGGTATGTGATGCTGTGGTCACTTGTCATTAGTCTGGAGGGCTACCTTTCTGGCTAGAGAATATCTAGCTAGCGAAGCTAGAAGCTTCTTAAGACCCATACAGGTCCCTATTATCGAGATGGGTTACCCTGGACTACCCTGAGCTAAACCGAAAACGCTGCGGACCTGAAAAGACGCCCATTCATGCATAGGTCTGTCACAACTTAGCCATAATTCAGCAACCCCTTCTCCACAAGTGGATGTCGGGCCGCGTCGTCATGGGGGATCGTGCCCTACCTATCAAAGGTCTGGCCCCAGCACGATGAAGCAATTCGAAGCCCTCCAAGCCCTTGGCGACAGCTGAACAATTGCCGGCGTTTCATTTGGCAGTCTGGTCCCTTGGTTGCGTCAGCTGGATAGTATCATTTCGATGGTGATGATGTTCTCGAAAAAAAAGATATAAAGCGCTCTGTTCCCGGCGGATAGATCTCATTAGCATCCAACAACATCCTCACCAGCGCTCATTTACTGCCTCCATTCTCTTACCTTCTTTTCCAGTTGATATCCATCAAAATGGTCCAGCTTAACACGCTCCTTACCGGCCTGGCTGGCCTTGCCAGCGTCGTCTCCGCCCATCCCGGCCACGATATCCGTGCCGAAGCTGCTGAGCGGGCTGCCTTCATGAAGCGTGCTCCTCGTGGTCTGAGTGACTGCTCTGCGAAGCTGAAGGCCCGTGGCCTTGAGAGGCAGAGCATTGCTCGCCGCGAGAGCGCTGTGAATGCCATTCGCCAGAAGAGGGGCCTGCAGACCCGTATGGTCCTCACCCTACCGCTCAAGATTGACTCAGACTAATTAAGATACAGACGCTCCCCTTCTCAAGGCTCGCGACCTCGACACCATCCTCAACACCACCCACCACTCGTCCCTGGACGTGAGCCCCGAGACCGACCCCAACGTCCTCTTTGCCTCCAACGCCACCTGCGTTCTTGGCCCGGATGTCACCCAGGGTCCTTACTGTATGACTATCTTCTCTCTACGGGGTTTCATGTAGCTAATCAGACCAGATGTGACTGGCGAGCTCATCCGCAACGACATCACCGAGACCCAGGAGGGTGTGCCCCTCTACCTGGACATCCAGCTCATTGACACCAGCACCTGCGAGCCAGTCCCAGACATTTACATTGACATCTGGCACTGCAACGCTACTGTAAGCCAATTGCCACTAATACTCAACTTTCTGCACCACATACTGACGATATGTATAGGGTGTCTACTCTGGCGTGACTGCCTCCGGCAACGGTGACTCCAGCGATACCTCCAACCTGGACGCGACCTTCCTCCGCGGTATCCAGCAGACCGACTCCGACGGTGTCGTGCAATTCAGCTCCATCTTCCCCGGCCACTACACTAGCCGTGCTACTCACATCCACGGTACGTCCCATTCCTCCCCTACGAAACTCCCCTTATACTAACTCAACAAATAGTCCTCTCCCACTCCCCCAACGAGACTACCGCTCTCCCTAACAACACCATCTCTGGTCTCTACACCTCCCACGCCAACTACGTCGGCCAGCTCTTCTTCGACCAGGACTTGATCAGCAAGGTCGAGGCCACCAGCCCCTACAGCACCAACACCCAGGACCTGACCGAGAACGCTGACGACAGCATCCTCTCCGAGGAGGCCGACACCATTGACCCCTTTGTTGAGTACGTCCTCCTCGGTGATGATGTGAGCGATGGTGTCTTCGGATGGATCTCCCTGGGTGTGGATGTCTCTGAGAACAGCGAGATTACCCCTGCTGCGGAGTACACTGCTGATGGGGGTGTGGAGAACGACTCCTCTAGCTCTGGTATGGGCGGTGGCGGTGGCTCTCCCCCTAGTGGCAGCGCCGCCCCTAGCTCTTCTGCTTAAGTTTTGAGTTGATTGTAGGGTGTTTGTTTGTACTTGGTTGTTGCAGATGTAGGATAGCGAGGAAATAATATTGAACTTAGTCGTTCGTTTATTGAATCTGAATTGGAGTTGAAGATGGATTGAGTGGTCTTTAGAGTACTGATATGAATCATTGGTCAAATCCGATTCGTTGGACGAAATATGAAATTTATCTATTTGATGTAGTCTCTACCAATTGTACGAAGATGCTCGTTACCTGATTCTTCTGCTTATCTTGCTGTTTGCTGCCTTGGGTTTCGTCTTTCCTCATATCCCTCATCCATAGATTAGCATCATTTTCTCTTTTTAACTCAATGTGCCCAGAATCATCGTCTGCCTTGATTGCATCTTCCTCAACGATCTCCTCATACTATCCCAGGCTGGTTAGGTCAGTAAAAATTAATGCACTCTTATTCAGGAAAAGAAAACTCGACATGTTCGGCGATGTACAGTATCCCCCACCTTGATCCCGGAACCCCCCTCCGTCTATGACCTGGCATGACATTACAGTGAAATATAAAGCCAGCCTACTAATCGTCATCATCACACAACGCAGGACCCCAATCTATTCATCACCCACACACACACACACACACACACACACACACACACACACACAGCCTAGATCTACAGATACAACAAACCAAAATGTCCTCCACCCCGAACCCCGTCCCTCGACATGATCCCCCCAACATCCCCCCCAGCACACTCTGCACCACCCACGCCTACCACAGCCCGACCCGCCTACGCCGCCTCTACTACGACACCGACCCCAACAAAACACCCTACCTGTACATCACCAACGTGCCCCCGACCCTCATCACCCAATCCCTCGAACAAGACCGCTTCGTGCAAACCAAAGCCCTCATCACCTACGACTACCCCTCCCGCACGCTAATCATGAAAGGCCACCCTCGTCGACAGGAACTAGCCAAGGAGATCTTTAATAGCGAGTTTCTGATGTTCAGATATGGCATGGGCCGTTGGGCCCTCGTGCCACATGGTTCTGCGACAGTGGCAGATGGAGATGTTGTGAAAGAACCGAATTTGAGTTGGCAGCCCTCGGGGCGGAGTAGGAAATGGCCGAGTCTGGTGTTTCATGTTGGGTGGCCCGAGGGGAGGGAGTATTTGAGGGGGGAGGCGAGGTTGTGGTTGGAGTGGAGTAAGGGGGATGTGAAGGCGGTGGTGTTGATGGATGTGGATAAGGAGGGATTGGGGATTGAGAAGTGGGTGGTGGGTGAGGAGGGAGTGAGGATGGAGCAGCGGGTGGAGGTGAGGAAGGTAGAGGAGGAGGATGGGGATGGGGGTGAGATGGGGTTGGTTGTGCGGGGAGGCCCTTTTGTGTTGACTTTTCGGGAGGTTTTTCTGAGGGAGCCGGATCCGGAGAAGGAGAAGGAGAAGGATTGGGTGTGGGGAGTTGATGAGATTAAGGAGAGTATGGGCCTTGTTTGGCGGTATGGTGAGGACTGAGAGGTGGTGCTACCTTCGTTGAGTTGGGCAAAGGTATAATGTTGTGATCTGTATTGCTTGATTAGAATGCCGAGGATCCGAAATGAGATGTCATTGATATTGGGGTATTTATATCTCCATGAGGCTATAGTACCTAACGAACGTGATACTGAGATGGTCTAGCATGAGATGTACTAGTACTGATCGCCTTGGAATGCTGCTGACATGGAGCTATCTGCAACAATCAAGATTACCTCATACCGATGTAACGCTCTAATCAGAGTCCAGATATACAAGAATCCTACTTCCGATGAAAACCTTAACAAAGTAAGCTACTCCACCCAGCATCTACCTTGCAAGGAAAAAAACACGATGGTGGAAATTGAATACAATGAATAAGATACATCTCCCGAAAAGAGAGCCATCGGCAAAAGCAACGGTATTTCCCATCCATCATTAAGCTACTACTACTCAAGACGAATAGGAGGTAACTGGGAACCACTCCATGACAAGCAAAATGGAAGCTCGAACAACAGCCACTCCCCTGTCCTTCCTATCACGTACCGAGTTCCTTCTCGAAAGTAGATTCAGTCAACCAACAACGATGGATATACAAAAAACGCACTTCTACTGACTATCTTATAAGCCACTGTATCTTTAAGTCATATGCTAATCATTAAGAAAAGCCGATACTTATTGACTGCCGACTCTCTTCGAGTAAGACGTTCGATTGTTAGTAGGCTGAAAGAACTATAAACCACGATAGACAGACAGACACTTTGACTTGCACCATCCTCATCTAAAGGTTCCACCAAAAATATAGAAATCGAACCTTCTGCCCTTTTATTATACATTCTATATTATTTGTTCATTTAAAGAGTCAATAACAACTACACTGATTAAAAATTAATTCAACCATGAAGCAACGCTGACTAATAGCCCACACCTCAACCCCAAGATAGTGGCCATAACCCCCACTCAAACCAAACAGCAATGAACGACGGCAAGGTGGTCGAGTGGTTTAAGACGTAAGACTTGAATCTGGATTGGACGATTACCTGAGACACGGTGATTGTTCTGTAACAGACGACATCTTATACCTTCGGGTGCGCGTGTTCGAATCACGTCCTTGTCGTTTTTTTATTCCCCTCCAACCCCCACATTCCCTTATACGACGAGGGTGATTTTTGGATGATATGCATATGTATTCAAGAGATTAGAGAAAAGTAAAGTCAGATTTTATGTCTACAGAATATGTAGTATTGATATTAAATCAACTAGGGTATCAACCAGCCGCATATGTACTCATCTTCCGTAACTTCTCCCCAAACTTCCACAAAAACACCGGCGCCGGCACCCCCAGCGCTATTGCAATAAAGGCCAACAAGCTATTCCCCCACCCATAGTCCAGCGCTTGATACATATACGGTGCGAATAACGGGAACCCGAAACCCGCGAGCGAGCGCATACACGCCACTGCTGCTAATGCGCTGGCGGCGAACCGCGTGTACGAGTCGACGATATACGTCTGCAGACATTGGAAGGAGATGATATTGCCCATTCCGTACATGCAGGCACCGATGTTCGGAGCGATCCAGTGGCAGTGTGTCTGGGCTGTCCAGCCGTAGATGAACAGGCCCGAGGGGATGAGAAATGCGCCGACGAACAGCAGCGGGACGCGGAACTCGGGCTTCCCCATGCCGTTGTTTTTACCTTTCAGACGACGGTAGATACGATCGTTTAGCGGGGCGCAGATCTGAGAGCCGAGCCAGAAGCCCAGACCGAGGGAGATGTAGTTCAGGCCGCCGATGCCGGTGGATTCGTTGTAGTATTCCGGGCTGGTCCAGAGGGAGGGGAAGGTCGAGAGCACGAGGTACATTGTGCCGTAGATGTAGGCCATGTAGGCGGCGAGGGCTTGGACGATGGGTTGGGTGGAGAGGAGGCGGAAGGGGCGAATGAGTGCGGCGCGCATAACCTGCCCGAAGGTTTTGTTTTGGCGCTCGAATTCGGTTTGGTAGTTGGTATCGTTGGTTTCTTTGCGGAGTTTCTGGGCGCGCTTTTTGAGGATGATTGGGGCGTAGGTTTCTTGGAGGAAGAAGAGGCCGGCTACTTGGATCAATCCGTCGGCGATGGAGGTCGCGTAGAATACCCATCGCCAGGTTGTGTTTTCGGCGATGAAGCCGCCTGCGATGGGTCCGACGGCTGGGCCGAGGAGAGGTGCCAGACTGTAGATAGCGACGCTTTTGCCGCGCTGTTCGGGCTTGAAGCAGTCCGAGAGGACGCCACCACCGATCTGGGTTGTTAGATGGGGGTCTTGGAGTGTAAGAGGGGTTGCTTACTGCTAGTGGAGCGCTACCGCCTAATCCGGCGAAGAATCGACAGACGATCATTTGTACTTTGGTCTGTGATACGCCGCAGCCGATGTTGAAGACAAGATATAGTAGATTGGCTAACTGTAGGACAATCACTCGACCGTAGATCTCGGAGAGCGGCCCGAGAAAGAGCGGCCCGACAGCGTAAGCCAGGATAAACACGGACAGGGTGAGCTGTGAGATGACCTCGTCCGTGATGTTGAAGTCTTTAGATATCGAACTAAGGGCTGGTGCCACCATGGAAGAGGACACGGGCGAGATGAACGTGAAGCAGGATACTGTCACCACCGCCGCCCACTTCTTCTTCATTGGCCAATTTTTGGGGTTCTCCGGATCATCGGGGCCATCCCAAGTAACCTATCCTGTTAGCGCTAGATGTAACAACAAAGAAACCAGACATACCAGTTTAGGATCTGCTCTGGATTTGTCCGACCGTGCAGTCCGTGACTTTTCCAAGCCTGCTGCAGCCTGGGCTCCAGCTTCCAGATCACGGTCACGCTCGTTCACCACACCCCCGCGTACTTCAAGGACAGGTTCGTCCTTTTCCCCTCTGTCATCGGACGGTGAGTCCAGATCCAGCTCATTATCGCTGTGGTAGACAGAATGATCATCGAGATGCCTTCCGGAATGCACTCGTTCCACCTGTGCTGTACTGTGTCTGGACCCTGATCTCGTTCGCGTCCTCAATGTCCCCAGTCTGTAAGGCCGGCCCGACAAGGACCCATCATCTGAGCTAGACAGCGACGTAGACCTCGACCTAGTGGACCCGGTATCCGAAAGTGAATGTTCTTTGGACATAACCACAGAAAGTAACCTCAGGCAGAGAAGGAAGCTATAATCAAAGCTCCCAGCCAAGCCAAAACTGTGACAAAAACACCGTAAAAAGAGAACTGAAACCTGCGCCTGGGGCAGCCCGGTTAATTATATCATCCTGACTGAACCATGGCTGTAGTCTAGGAACGGTGATTAAATCCCCGTTAACGCCGATAGTGGGTCGTGTTTCTAGAATTTGCACTGGATGAAGCCATCATTGGCCAGCAGGTGAAGCTTGATGTCGGTCCACCAGTCAGTCCGGCTCCACGCTTATCAATGACTTGTGCACGGGAGCGGCATGGCCCGAGTCATTATGATCGAAACGGGCAATCTGCCCTGTGAGCAATGCATTCGGGTTATTTTGATTGGCACGAGGCCGTGACTGCCTGTCCGTTGGCGGGAAGCGAAACGACTTGAAGAGGTGTTGCACTGTTTGCAAACGTTGCATGCATGGAATGTGACCAGAGAACGTGATTGGCTCGAGGCTCGGCTGTCGGCTGTCCGGCACGTCACGTGTGTCACGTGAGGCGGCCCCCGCCGCTTTTCTGGGATGTTTTGGCCAAGTTTGGCTGCAGGATTGGATTGACCTGATACATTCCCTGCTGAGCTGCCTGATCAGCGTGCGGACGTCCGATACACCGTCGTGTTCCACTGTTGGCTTGTATGCGGCCTGCGGGTTATCTTTGTTTGCTGCCAATCACTTGCTTTTCTCCGACAAGACAGTTGACTCATACAGTCCTGGATTTTTATCCGGCTACACTCCGCTTCCGCGGCTATGCATGGGGGACAACCTTGATGTATGTATGGGTGACGATGTATGTTGTTAACTAGTAGTTATCACTGGCTGGGCTGGTAATTCGATCTATCGACGCTACTCTCTGGCTACAAGACCATCAGGCACCGTTTCGGATCTCCGATGGCCTGGATTCAAGGCAAAGTGCGGTCCCTACCCGTCCAATGCCTCCTCATTGACCGCTGTCATGTCCTCGTGCCCGATGAGATTCTGGGAGCACCGATTGTGGGTCTCTGCTAGCACAAAATGACCTTGTGCATTCGGTTATCGCTCATCATATCGCGGTCTGGACGGTTCTTAAACACCGCTCGAGATACTGCTCCACCCGTTTTACGTCGTCCAATGCGGCTACCGTGCCCACATATCCATCTGGTCGAACAACAGCCAAAGCTCCCTGGGCAGCATCTACACCGTAAATCTTGTACACGTCGTCCATCTCGTAGCCACTGTAAAAGCTCATCTCCGAGTGTCGCTTGAGCTCGGCTGGTAAATCACGCCAAGTGAACTCCCGAGACAGACGGGGATGGATCACAACCTGTTCAATCACGGAGGTAGGGAACCGGGGCAGCACTGCAGACCCTATTGTCCGCAATGTCTGGGCAGAGACACTTTTCGGATACAACAAATCATTTGACGTGAGACAAAGAATACGGAATCGGCCAGTTGACAAGAAATCTGCCCCATGTCAGCTACTGTCGGCTTTTGAGGGTTTTGCTGTTCCCCGTGCTTTGCTACACTTGGGCTTACCATCATGCAAGTTACACCGGTTTCCGTCGGCATGTCTTCGGTATTTGACATTTAACAGTCTCCGACCTGGACGAAGGATACCAGAGAGATAGTCAGTCCCCTCAATGGGGTTCTTCTTGGCATCCTGCATCTTCTGCACGATCGGACTCTCAGGATATTCAATCCCACAGCCACTGGTGAATCCATTGCCAGTACTAAACACTTCCAAGAATTGTTCGTGCGTCAGGCCGTCCGCGCCATCTTCTGCGGCGCCGATCTTTCCAGAGAACATGGACGAAAAGGCACGGTCGAACTCTATAAGTTCCTGGGCAATTGTGTGGCGCTCAGTGTGGTACGTATCCAAAACGGCGTCACGCTTTCCCGGCGATGTCGAGGCGGGAGTGAGACCATTGATTGCGTATGCCAATTTCCACGCTAGGTTGTAAGAGTCCATCATGGAGACATTCATCCCTTGGCCCGCCTAAATGACAGGTGAGTATGCAGGAGCTTGGCATTTGTCAACTGGGAGATACATACCTTGGGACTATGAGTATGGCAAGCTGGTAACGAAAGTGGGTTAGCATGCAGCACCCCAATTCAGAAGGAATATACGAACCATCCCCTACGATGAAAACTCGATTGGCTCCCTTTGAATCTTTCACTGTGAAATGATCCGACACTCGCTGGCCGATCTGATACGCCGCCCACCAGTCCACGGCGCCGTCCGTCTTCGGTCGGATATAGTACGGTTTGAAGGCTTCGGCCGCATTTTGAAAAATCCCGTCGAGAGTGACCTGGCTCCTGCGAGCTCGAGTATCCTTTGGTGTAGACTCATTCACTGGCCTCTGGTCCTCGTCTGGGGTGGCCTCGTCTGGCACCTGGACATACAACCGGGTCAAGTAGTCACCGGTCGCAATTCGCTCTCGAGGGATTACCATCACTGAAGTAGCTGGGGCATGGATGGCACAGCGCCTTCTAATATCAGGAAAATCGGTATCGACAACAAGATCGACCACGCCCCAGATGTGATCTAGCGACTCACCCACCAAGTTCAGACCCATAGAGCGACGGACCACGGAATGGGCGCCGTCCGCACCAACCAAATACTTCGAGCGCACCGTTCGTCGTTGACCTGCCGTCTCAATCTCCGCCACCACTGGGAATTCAGAATCGCCATCCTCGTCAATTTTCACGTCGAGGAGCTTAGTATCCCGCTGCACTCCCCTTTTTGAGTACCGCAGGAGATCGGTTTCTAGGATCCTCTCAATGCGACCCTGGTGGATTGTGACTTCATGCTGAAATCGCGCAGGCACGGCAACATCGGGCACTATCGCCGTTCGTTCAATGATCTCATCCTTATTGGGCGAAGGATTCCAGAATGCAACTTCCTCCATGTGACATCCATCGGTGAGAATCTCATCCGCTAGCCCCAGGGTTTTCAGAACTTCGAGTGTCCTAGGCTGGAGGCCATCAGCCTGGCCAGATTTAAGCGTTCCCGGTTTGGCATCGACGCACAATAGAGATGCATCGTTCAGTCCATATCTGGCCAACAGGAGATTGAGCATTAGCCCGGCAGGACCAGCGCCGACAACGACGACTTCGTATCTCTCTGGGTCTCCATCGCGGGGGTCGTTCGGGCTGAGGCGAGGTAGGGGCGGCGCGAAGGAAGGGAGAACACGAAGTTCACGCGAGGATGCTGCAAACTCGGTGAAAACAGGCATTTAGTCGATTATATGGCTTTAAGTGTCCGGGATTGTAATCAACTTAGATCGTATAGTAGGAGGAAAGCACCTGACTTGCGTGTTTTATAGCTGGTGGGCAAGTAATGGCAGGGTCACTTGGTTGAAGGTCAATTGCAGGGCATGTTAGAAAGGTACAAGTGTCCAACCGACCATGGTAGGAACTCGCCCATCTATATGACTGTAGGGTAGTCCCCACGAAGCCATCGAGTCAAACTATAGTCGCGTCTAGTTTGTTTGAATCCCCCACGCTGGTTGGCCGCGGGGTCGTGGCCTCAGGCACCTATTGACTTATTGGGAGGCTGACTGAGCAAGGGTGGAGTCACGCTTTTCCAGTTCCCTTTAGTATTTGCTGACTGCTGATTATTAGAATCTCACCAATCGCCCTGATCGGCGTCGACCTTGCCGGTTCGCGTAACAGATGAGGGCCCCGATGCTCCGATAACCGCCGATCCTACACTTCTGACTGGCTGCAACCAACATTATGAATCGTGGACTTACGCACAGTAAGTTGACAGGTTGCGGCTTTTGAAAGTGTGGGGTTGCTACGATGATGAAGTTACTTGACAACTCCAGCCCAAAGCCGATGGTGGCTGAGCGGTACGCAATCATGGGATCTGTCTATTTTCAACCATTGCCTGCCTTGACCTAATTGTCTATACGACAAAGGGTCCGTGCTGAAGATGAAGTGTGATAACTACATGGTAGAAACTTGGAATGTCTTCCGAGGAAAAGGGAGCTTCTGTCTACCGCGGAACCGCCATCCTTATGACCTCACAGACGCCACACCCCAGACGATTTGACCTTTCAAGACTCGAACTATCCGTGAGCCAACACTAAACTGATGAACTTCAGTGGGAGACTGGTATGTGCATTTAGTTAACACTGCGTTGTCGCAGCTTCTGTGAGGGTACTAAGTTGACCGAGAGTTCTGACAGACTCCACCTTCTGGAATTGTCAAGACTCAAATCAGGACTTGCCATGCGCCACCGTTGTAAGACAATAGAACTTGAATACTTATCCATGGTCTATACTTTGCAGGTCAATACGGATTCAGAACATACATAGGCCATGTATGAAACGGAGTTGACTCGAAAGACATGCCGGCCACATTGGAGGCACAGGAGCTCATGGGGAGGCTGTGGACCCACCAAGAGCCTGAAATGAGCGGACAAATGGCCCGGAGAGTGACACGCAGACCAGAGGGTCACTTCCGCCTCCGCTTGTTGCTACCGCGTGAGGGGGATTTCCGGCCATGAGTTTCGGCTGTTCTATTACCGGGGCATTGAAACTGGGGCCTAGTATATCCGGGACCCAGAGCAATTGTGCAGGCTAGTCCGCTCTCCTGAACTCAATATTGGGTAGAACCGCTAGTAGGGTGGCCCACTTTCGCTTGGGAGAATGGCAGTCTTCGGCAGCCAATCCCCCATCTTGCGATACGTACACCCTCCGGTAAAGCCCATTCGTCATAGGAGCCCTTCCTCCCGGTGGCGCTGGGCGGTTTGCTGTCAATCGTTAAATCAGGTGGAGAGGAAGCAGTTGCATTGTTGCTTTTCCCATCTTCTGCCGGATGAGGATCACTGATAGGCTGGATATACGGATTAAAGTCGGTTACCAACGGGACTATTGCCGGCGCTACTCGATTTCAGGCAGGTCCTTGGACTTTTCGGGTATGCGACAGATCACACACAAATGCATGCCATTGGCTAACCGCTGATAGTCGTCACATTGCGAATCCCAAAACTACAGGTGCAGCTTTCACGCGTGCCCAGACAGATCGCAAGGCGACTGTTCGGTCAAGCAGAAGTTCTTCAAACTTGGGCAATGTTGTTGGCTTTTCGTGTGTTCAGCGGGTTCTGACGATCTCCTGAAATTGAGCACTACACGGGTACCTCGTATTCGAACCTTTACTCCGCAACGCACTTCCTGGTACCCATGTCCTAGTGCCTAGGCCTCATACAACAGCTCCAGGCAAGAACGGTATGGACTACTCTAGCTAGTGGACATCGCTATCGTGTCTCTTGGCCAAATGACCACCCGCAGCCCCCACTGGATCCATTGCCTCCCCGTCCGATCACCAGCACCCGTGGATCCCCGTTGACCTCGCCTGGAACTCAGGGTTACCCCAAAGCCCTTCTGATCGCCAGTATAGACTCCACTTGACTGCCATCGCTGGGGGATTTCCGGGCTGGGGTTCCTACCACTCTGGAGTATCCTCACTATTACCACGTCGGTACGATCACTTCCAGCTCAAACGACAACACTCCAGAAAGACAAGTCGAGGCGGAAAGTTACACAGCTTCCTCCCCGGGCACTGATCGTCAACCCCACCAAAGAAAACTCCTCCAAAACACTTGACGGTTGAGGGGTGACGGAAGAATGCCGCGGTCGTCCCTCGCGCTTAGCCGGTGTTGGCATGAACGCTGACAGATTCGGAGCACGAGTGAGCTTATACACAGAGAGGGGATCGGAATCGGTTATAGCTGTTGCTGCACAACACATATAAGGGTGGCCATTTCATGCGTTCTACTGCAGCACTGCTTCACACTTAGCCATCCCTCTAGTCCTGCATCCTGAGAATCATGAATCGCCTGGCACAATTCTTTGGCGCTTCTACTGCCAGTACCCCTGAGAAAACCCCTGACCCGTGGATCGTGCAAGAACGCTCCGTTGATGAAGCCAGACCACTGAGAGTAGTTGTCATCGGCTCGGGGATTTCTGGTATCGTTGCATCTATTCGCTTCAGGCAACGCATCCCCAACCTCGATCTATGCGTTTACGAGAAGAATGCAGATGTCGGAGGCACGTGGTTGGAAAACAGATATCCCGGCTGTGCATGTGGTAAGTGTTGCAGTACATTCTTCTACTTATGCCTTGGCTAAGTCGGCTGGTCTATAGACATTCCTGCCCACACTTATCAGGCCACATTCGAGCCTAACAAACAATGGTCCACTTTCTATGCCGCGGCTCCAGAGATTTACCAGTATTGGAAGAAAGTAGCGGACAAATACGGCTGTGAGAAGTGCATAAAGTTTAAGCAGCAAGTTATGGAAGCTGTGTGGAACGAAAAGGATAGCAAATGGCAACTGAAGGTCAGATACATCGGATGATACCCTGGGACACAGCAGCTGATAAATCTTTGGGAGTATAGGTCAAGGACATAGATAGTGATTCGATGTACTCAGACCAGTGCGACGTGTTGATCTCGGCCACCGGTTTTCTGAATGAATGGAAATGGCCAAACATCCCAGGTCTCCATGATTTTAAAGGGAAGCTGATGCACAGTGCCCGATGGGATGAGAGTTATGACTACAGTGTATGTTGAACATTTCGGAAAGAATTGCTGGTCAGGGCTAATGTTCAATAGGGCAAGAGAGTCGCTGTGATTGGAAACGGCTCGAGCGGTATACAAATCGTGCCTGGAATGCTACCGAAAGTCACGCACATGGACCACTATGTCAGGAGCCGAACATGGATCTCACCTAGCTTTGCTAGGGAAGAAGTCGAGAGACGAGGGTCGAAACTAGACAACTGTGAGCGTGGACTGGGTTGGAAAATTGAATGTCTAGCTGATTGAATGTCCAGTCTCGTTTACCCCGGAAGAACTCGAGACCTTCAACAAGGACCATAGTGCGTATCAGAATTTCCGGAAAGGTAGGGGTTGCTTCCCAGTTCGGTTTTTACTGCGCTGACAGGAACAGAAATCGAGGTACAACTACAGTCTGTCCACGGCGCGACCATGCTAGGCACGCCAGAACAGCTAGGGGCCAAAGAAGTTTTCGCTCAGAACATGAAACAGCGGTTGTCAAGAAAGCCAGAGTTGTTTGAAGATCTCGTACCCTCATTCCCACCTGTTTGCCGCCGGCTTACCCCCGGGCCCGGCTACTTGGAGGCCTTGACAGATGACAAGGTGGAGATCATCACTAGCGGGATTGTTCGGGTTGATGCAGATGGTATCATCACCGCCGATGGGGTGCATCACCCTACTGATGTCTTGGCGTGTGCCACCGGGTTCGACACCAGCTTCACCCCCCGGTTCCCCATCACGGGGCGTGACGGTCTGTCGCTGGCGGAGCGGTGGAAGGATACGCCCGAGGCCTACCTCTCCATAGCAGTCGATGGGTTCCCGAACTACTTCATCTGCTTCGGGCCCAACTCGGCGCTGGGGGAGGGCAACCTGTTACTCTTGGCCGAGAAGGTGATTGATTATTTCACCTCCTGCGTGCAGAAGATGCAGCGGGACAACATCCGGTCCATGTCAGTCAGGCAGGATGCGGTCAAACGGTTCACGCGACACTGTGATCAATACTTCTCCCGCACGGTGTACAGCGAGAAGTGCCGAAGCTGGTATAAAGGGGGAGATGAGGATGGACGGGTGATAGGCGTGTGGCCCGGTATGGAATCCTTCTCCTGTTGCGAGTCCATGAACATCGCGTATTGACTTAGGCAGGATCCTCACTCCACTCACTCAAGACCCTCTCGCATCCCCGTTGGGAGGACTTCACCTACGAGTATGTTGACGACAACATGAATGGCTGGATCGGCGATGGGTGGACGGAGAATGAGAAGAATAACGCGATCGAGGTGAACTATCTGGACGATGATCAGGTGGACTTTCCTTTGACAGTGGTTGAGCCCCTGAAGAATTAGGCCGCCGGCATGCGGTGTCTCCTTTAAGATTACAGGCAATCACCATCATCTGATCAGTATCATAGAGGTAGATCGGCCATGAGAGATATGATGAAAGCGTCCAGAGGGTTGCTCTTCCCATCCATTGTTGGGTTGTTCTGCGTAGGCGGGAGGGTGCACTACACCCATCTGGGGTTCTGTAAGTTTGTCTTCTTGCCACTCAGGATGGGATCTAGGCTGTTCCCGCGCTGTACTTTAAAGCGTAATGTGAGGAAGTAGTTTGTAGAAGTGTTGTGGTGTGTAATCTATCTCGTAATCTATCTCCGGTGGACTGCCGTCTCCCTTGCCGGGCCCACCGAGAAACCGCGTCACTGGATGGTAAGATTACCCGGTAACATGCCCGATGGCAGCCCCGTTGCCAGTGAACTCGGGCGTAAGGCGCATACCAGGGAAAGAGGGCGTAACTACGGAACGAGCCGGCCACCTTTCCTTTTACTTTGGGTGGGAAGATGGGCAAAAAACCCACGAAAAGGAGACCCCAGAAAACCGGCTGGGGAAGGCAGTCATCCTTGGCCACTTAACTTTACTCCTCTCCTGCTTGTCTTTCTCTCTCCACTTCTTTAATAAAACCCCCCCGACCTGTCAGTCCCTTCTTCCGTTCACAAAAGTAAAAGTCTCCAGTTGCTTTGGGGGGAGTGGCGTCATACCGTCTCCCTTTGATCTCGGTCATCTCCAACTCTCATCTTCTCGCGATCTTCCCGCCCTTTAATCCGCTGTAATTTATCTCTCTATCTAATTAATCTGTCCAGAGATCGTTCGCCGTTTGGATCCCTACCGAGATTTGACCAATCTCTCTCTACCTGTTCTGCAGATCGGGCCGGGTACTCACAGTGGTGCCAGTGCCAGTGCCAGGGACCCCCGACGGCGAGCCGATCGTGTTTGCTAACCTTCCGGCCTCCGATCGCCGTCTCTTCGTCGCCCCCTCCCCCTCCCACCAACCCACCCCCCTTCAATTAGACTAAAGCACCATCTCTACCCCAGACCTGGATTTTCCCCCCGTTAATCTCACCACACCTCCACCTGCCTTCCTCCCCGATGCATGTCTTTCCCCCCTAACCATGAAGCCCGCGAGCAAGCATTTCTGCTGCACCATCTGTCAGCGGGGTTTCACCCGCATTGACCATCTCAAGCGACATCATCTCCGCCGTACGCTCCCTCCCATCCTGCATCTCGGCCCGCTTCTGGCTCGTGTCTGGCTCATCCTTCAATGCTTGTCGTGCGCTAACTTAAACGCTGTCCGTCAGATTCCGGTATTAGGCCTTATTCCTGCGTTTTCTGCAACGAATCCTTTGCGCGTTGGTTCGTGTCTTGCTCTCCCTCCCGCCCCTGGCTCTCGTCGGTTTCCCGACCGACGCTTGTATGTTTGCCATGATCGTTCCCCACAACTACGATACTGATGCGTCCGCTCAATCTTCAGTGACAACCTCCGCGATCACTACACGGACTGTGCCAAGCGCGGGGATCAAAAGATCCCTGAGACAGGCCAAAGAGGCCGGAGGCGTCATGCCTGTCAGTCGGCAAGTTCCCCCCCTAACCTCCCGCCGATCGCATACCCAGCCTAGTGTGCGCGCATGGTCGCTAATTATCGGAATTTAGTGCACATCGATGAAACTGCGTTGCGATGGACTGAGCCCATGCAGCTCGTGTCAGAAGCGGAACCTACGGTGTAACAATGAGCGCAAGCAAACAGCCGACAACCTGGAGCTGGTCTCGGGCTCGGCCTCGGGGAAGCGTGAGGAGTACGGATCTTCCTCGGATCGCGGGTCGATCAAGTTCCTCCTCAACGGTGGTACGGACAGTTTCACGGAGGAGTTCCTCCTTCCGCCCCGCAGTGATCGCGCTCGCGGTCTTGAATACCATAATCAGAAGGGCCGACAAGATGCAGAGCAGACAATGCTCGACTTCCGGACAGGTGATCCGTCAGAATATGCGCCCGCGTTCATCGAGTCGGACCCGGCTTCCCTCTCGTTCTTCCAGGATACCTTTCTCGATTTCTTTAACGGTCCTTTCGGGAATGTGAACAAAATTGTCGGTGATACCTATGCAGGTGGAGGCAGCTTCCCCGCCATGATCCCCTCGATACCGGATCCCGGCCTCGCATTCACCACGCAACCTACCTATGAGCCGGAAGAACCGTACGCAGCCGGACTGTATCAGGCGATTCTAGCACGGGCGTGGTCGGTCCCTCTCGATACCCAAGCGCAGGAGCGTTTGTCCACGTATCTAAGCTTTTTGTTAACGCCTGCTCGCATCGACAAGTTCGTACGGATGTATCTGGAGTACTGGCAGCCAAGTTGTGCCATGGTTCACTTTGCGTCACTGAATGTGAACACCGTAGCGTTACCACTACTTGCAGCACTCGTGTTCATGGGCGCGACGTACACAACTGATGAGCAGGAGAGGCATGCTGCAAAGCAGGTGGTCGATTTTGTAGAGCTCTACATCTTCTCCAGCGAGACCTTCTCACCGGAGAATGAGGTGGCTTTGGCATTCTGTGGACGTCGGATGTTTGACGGCGGGAATAATGATTGGATCCAGTTTCAGAATCTTCAGGCTGGCTTCATCATTGTCATTGCGCAGTACTGGTCGGGAAGCCCAGCGGCGCGCAATCGAGCGATGGAAAACCGGTTCAGCGAAGTCATCAAGGTATGTAGTCGGATATGCAGACGGGTGACGTTACTGACGTGAGTAGATCGCTCGTCGAATGGGCCTTCACAAATGCCGTCATAACCAACATCAGGCTGTCTCGGAATTCCAATGGATCCAGACAGAGTCTCGCATTCGGTATGTCTCCGTCCCCCTTTCTGGTTTACCCCGCTGACCGTAGCAGTACAATGAGCATCATTCTGCTGCTCGACTGTGCATTCTCCTTCTTCCAAAACTACCCTTGCCGTCTGTCCCATATTGAAGTCGAGTGTGACTTCCCTTGCGCCGAGTCCCTCTTCGCTCTCGAGCACCCATACTCGGATCGGAACTTCCAGGCCTCGAGGGGGATCACAATTCTGGAAGCGTTCCACAATTTATTCGAGGATGACCCCAAGGACACGATGCCTTCAACACCGGACTCGTCAGCGTCCGGCAGTATGGCGAACCTGACAGTACTCGACATGTTCATACTGATCCACGGTACGTCAAGCCATCGATAGCACATGACCGTTAAGCTGACTGCTCTAGTCTTGTACACTTTTATCAATTCGCACATGGCCTTACTGGGTCCTATTCTCCGAAGGACCCAGATGTCTCACCCGAAGCATCTCTTCAGCTTCGATGCCGCAGACAAGAGCCAGCCCGGAGCGATCCCTGACGACCTCATGCTATCCAATATCCGAGTAGCACTGGCCCGATGGCGCGAGCACTGGGTGACGCTGAGCAACACACTGTCGAGCCGCGAATGGGCCTCGATGGGCTTCTTCAAGAACGGGTACAATTTCTGGTTGGTCTCCCAACTGCTCATCACAAAGAAGAAGAGCGTGGACGTGGTGATGCAGATGGAGGTCAACTGTGAGGACAAGTTGCAGAAGCTAAAGGTTCTGCTTGATGAGAATGACTGAGGTGATAATTTCTGATTTTGCTTCTTCCTCTATCGATATGTCGATGTCGCCTTGAAAATAAGGAACTACATATGTACTTTGGGCGCGGGCGTCTGGAGCCAATGGGTCTGAGATTAGGACATAACCCCACGGCGATCGTACTCCTGTCTGTGTATTACTACATATGACATGTATTATATTAATGTATGAAATGATTTGAGTTACATGTGAGACAAATCCAAGATGAAGCATTGTGTATTTGTACTTGATGCACAAGACCGCATAGCTGACTCATCATCCAGCATAATAAATTCTTTAACCCAAAATAGTAATTACTAAAAACAGAAGGCGGTCACCACATGCCCATCTCTGCAACCACCCGACGTCAACAACCATCCTCCCCAGCTTCACAAGCTTCTTCTCTCCATCCCCCAATCTCACGGACACCCGTCCACCCCACCCACCATGCCCGACTCGCCCCCGCGGCGACGCCGCTCGCGCTCGCGCTCACCCCGGCGCCAACCTCCCAAAGGCCCGGGCGGATTTCGCTGGAAAGAAAAGCGCGCACCCCGCGACGACAACCCCAACCCGGACACCGACCGCGCCCTAGACCGCGGCTACCGCGCGCGCTCACCTCCTCGCCGGGATACCCAGCGAGACAGAGACTACGATCGCGGAGATAGATACCGACGCGACTACAGCCCGGATAGAGCCAGGGACCGCGATCGTGATCGTGATCGTGACCGGGACAGAGACAGAGACTCCACCAAGCCGAAGAAAACCGACAGCGAAAAGAAAGAGAAAAAGGAGAAGAAGAAGAAGCTCAAGCCCGCCAGCACGGAGGAAATGATCCTTGTGACGGTCAACGATCGACTGGGAAGTAAGGCGACGGTGCCGTGTTTGCCGTCGGATACGGTGGGAGATTTGAAGGTGTTGGTGGCGGCGCAGATTGGTCGTGCTCCGAGGGAGATTATGTTAAAGAGGCAGGGAGAACGGCCGTTTAAGGATTTTATTACGCTCGGGGATTATAGTATTACCAATGGGGTGCAGTTGGATTTGGAGATTGGGACGGGGGATTAGATTTATGTCTTTGGGTAAGGGGGAGGGGATTGGTGGTGGTGGTGCAAGTTTGTGGGTTGTGTGGTATTAGGTTCTGCTATGGTCATGGATGGTGGGGATGGGATGTTTTATTCTCTGGTGATTGTGGGGATTGGAGTTGAGGTGGAGTTGGGGGTTCTTCATACTGTGTAAACCTGTGGAAATGAAAATATCATCGTGCATTATATCATATTTCCTTACTGAGTAAAAGGTGGTGTTCATATATCGGGATCTATAATTGGTTCGTCGCTCTGGGTGTTTGGATGTCTAATTAAGGTATATGTAATGTATGTAATGTAGTTACCGCCTGGTCACTGTGACTTTGCCGGAGGTAACCATTGTTACCAGGGTTCAGTCACACGGCGTCGACCACGTTATCCAAGCCTTTTTGTGATACTAGTTGCGCCACAGCTTGAATGTTATGTTGACGTCTTTCGACTGAGGTAACAATTAACTTATTGCTAGTTTATGTTGGTATCCCAGCGTGTCGTCCCAATTACCGCGATCGACCCATAACGCTACCTTGGTACGGAATTAGTCGACAAGGTTATACCCGCTGTGGAGCTACTAAATTAGTTACACCGTACTGCCATTAGCCCTAAATCAACATCATGCATCCGGGGTGGGAAATAACCCAGCAACGCTTTTACACTCAACATCTAGTTAAAATATTTGCTTTTCAAATAGCTAAACCGCATTCAGATAACCTTAGAAAGAAAAGCTTCTCACAGCTCACCACCAGCAACAACAATCAAACAAACCCCTAACTAATACACCAA
>NT_166527.1:1654957-1773079 GCF_000002855.4 Aspergillus niger | reverse complement strand
TAGGGTGGTTGGGATAAAGTCCAATGATGAGGAACAGAAGAGTGGCAGTCAGGGTCAGGCTGTAGAACATAAACTTTGGGGCAGCAAACAAGCGAAACAAGAAGAAATAAGTAAGATTGGGGTCGCGTAGGGGTAATGTTTGGTTTATCAGCTCATTCCATTCCTTGCGTTGGAGTGCATCCCCGGCAATAGTATTATCCAGGGCGGGTGTCTGGCATGCACGAACCGGGCTTATTTATATCCCAGGCAACCGTCATCAATTATGGGTCTCGTTATGATACCCGATTGGTTGTATGCAGGATCAAGGGAAAATATCTATCCCTAGCGGGTTAACGGTCCTGTGCAGGTTGCTGTATGCAGGTGCTGTGTGGTTCCTGTTATATAATTATCCACTCGACAGGCTGGCTTTTCATGAGGTAAGCAAATTGTGGGGATGTGAATAATGCAGGGGAGATCTTTTTGGACAGATCGCTTAGGCTGTCAAGTAGAGTGTTTGGCCTGGTTAATTAGCTCAGTGCTTTATTGATGGGTCTCTAGCGATGAATATAAAGCGCACTAGTATTACCGGATGATGAGCTGTCATACGAAAGTCATGCTCGAACAAGAATGAGCTCTGATGCTAACAACCTATATAAGCGATTGATTTCCATAGGATCCTTGGGAGTGTTTTTATTTTGGCACTTTCCCACTGATATTTTTGAACCCTAGTAGCAGTGAACAATTGCGTCTGGAGGAAATATTGATATAACTGTAGATAGTACTTCATGCCGGTCATCCTTCGCATACGCTACCTCGCAATTAACTTAGTCTCTTACTGAGCCACTTCCTAGAGTCTTTAGCAATCCCAATCACCTAACTACTAACCCTCCCGGCTCAAGTTAGACAGAGCGGACGCAAAGTCCTTATTTCCGCGCCCTTCGAATTTACATACTCGAATACTAATTGCAGAAAATTCTACAATACTGGTGATTTTGAAGATGTCGCTCAGAATGCCTTCACCTGGACTTTGTCGACCCAGACGACATGACATCGTCCGTCCTGTGAATCTAGCACGGTTCGCACAATTCGCTCGGGAATTGCGTCCCCGCATCGCAGAACCATCAACTATAATCATCGCTCCTTATCCCCACCAGCTATTAGAATACCAGATCTTGCTTTAAAACCCCGCCTTTTATCGGAGCAGGTCTGGGTCACTAGCGAGAAAGGCTAGAATTCCATCCACTTCGCGGCCCCCTTATCTCCAGATGCGTGCCGTTGTATTGTAATATTACATAGTGAAGAATCGTCTTCTTTGTATAAATTGTTCAAGGCGTTCTCTCATCCTGTCGGAAGTGGCCCGTATTCTGTTCTCAAGCTACTATTTGTTCGGTTGGTCGTTTCTGTATGACCTTGGCTTACTGAATGGCATTGTTTCGCCAATCATAAGCTGCCATGATTGCCTTGAGTTGGCTCAACTTTACACTTACTACCACACCTTTTCCAGTAACTGTCGCCACTGCATGTGTCACCCCCGGAGCTGTCACTCAGTCTTCAGCAATTATTTTCCGCTGCAATGCCAGTGACCCCATTGTCAATCAATATACCGCACAAGGGAACGAAGCGTGCGTAGATAACTCTCTGGCATCCAATGTGTCTATTCCACTACTGGCAGACATGAACGCGCTGGGCTCAGTTGTCAGTATTTGGTTGCTAAGAGACCCTCTTTCTTTCTGGTGCATCCTAATGACGCTTCTATATCCATTCTCTCCAACGTTGCTCGGATGGTTCCTCTTCCTATTTTTCGGTCATGGAATCAGGGTCAACTCCGCAATGTTCCAACCTTGATACCTTGATTGCCCAATACATTTGTCTAAGGTTACACTCTTGCCTAAGCTGTTCTTGATACCGACATGACAAAATATTGGTTCCCGTTCCAACACCGTCCCTCGGGCAGTTCATCCGTTCCAACGGCCTGCCCTCTACCGCCGGCTACTTCCGCAGTGTGAGAAAGCCCCTGATTCTGGATTCAAAATGGTATATACTGCTGATACACAACTGTCCAATCCCAAGCAATGCAGTAACCATCTCGAACGCAGACTGTGGTTATTGGCACACCATCCAAATGAACGAGACATGTGACACTGTTACAGAGATGTTCGGTATGTCGAAAGCAGACTTCTGCTTTCTGGATCCTGGAATAGGCAACAGCTGCTCTAACCTCTGGCAAGGAAACAGCTTCGTACGTGCTTCATCCTCTACAGTCACCATGACAAAATACTCAACTGATCTTTCCAATACTACTAGTGCGTTCAAGCGGTGGGCAACATCGACACCTATTTCGGATATCCAATGACAAGCCGGACGGCATATATCACTTTGCCTCAATCATCAATCTTGACGCAAATGTCACTACCAACCGTACTACAACGAAAGAATACTTTGTTCGAACTTCTGTGTTTGCGATACTTAGACGATCTTCAGGTGGCTGCTTCCAGCAAGCCCGGCCTTCGACAAGGTGATGGCCACATACAATAACACTGTTTGGGAAATGACTCGAAATCATACTCTCTTTCGACAAGCTCTGGCATAATACAATATCTATGCAGATGATTCTTTGACATCTGAGATGCTTACTAATGATGTTTTATGGAAGACTACGATCGCGTCTGTTTACTTGACCTCTTGAAGCCGTTGCAGACTCAGGGTTTCAACACCAGTATCTCACGGGTGACCTCGAAGACCGACATTGGAACACACATAACTTAACCGATAGCCACTGCAACGGCGCGACTAACGGCTTCCAAGAGTTCAGTGTCTGCTATTAACAGCGCGAATACGATGACTACTAGCAAGATCACTCAATCTTCCGAAGCGACTTCTATGGCATTTTCGTCCGTGAACACCTCCCCAGATGGCATTCGCGGCGAGTCTACCGGCTATTCGTGCACCAACTCAGCCGCAAAATTGGCTACTGGTGGGTTGAACCAGGGCCTTCGCTTAGAGTGATGACTAATTGGGTTTTCCCCGAACCACAATCAGTGGGTCGACTAGCGACTACTGCGAAACCGTGACCCCGAATACGGCGAGTGCAAGCCTTCCTCTATAACTAGCCAGCAGTCTTTGATTCCGATACCCACAGCCAACATCTCAGCTAACGGTCTGTGTGGGGCCAATAATAGGGGTTATACCTGCCTGAACTCACATTTAGGCAATTGCTGCAACCTTTATGGATACTGTTACGTGACTTGCTTGTTCTATGCATGAGACGAACAATGCACTCACGAGATCGTTCTAGTCGATCGGGTCCAGCGACTATTCTGCCTCACAATCCTGTGATAAGCTCCTATGGGGAATGCGCTGCTTAAGTCCGAGACTTCCGAACGCTCGTCGACCTCCCGATCCACCAATCATAAGCGAAGACCCCGGAAGCTCGGATGTATACTTTGTACTAAGACCCTACATAACCAGGGATGCGGACCCGCACTACGAAATTAGCAAAGACAAGAAAGTAATTCAGGGCATCCACCTGCCTCTTTTTGAATAGAGGATTGTCTACACCAGAATCTAGAAGGAAAAGAGCCAGTTGACCGGCTACCTAGCCGGAAATTGCCGACCTTGGCATGATTAGTGTTAAGAATCTTATTGCTTCTCGGTCAATTGTAGCTGGTTGTAGCACACTCCATACCCTGCGCATCGATCATCAACAAACCCTTCCGACTCATGATTGATGATTGTGCAAGACGGTACCATGGTTCTGCTCTGGGAGCAAAAATGCGATTCTGCGCCATTCCATAGTTGGTAGCTAGCTATTTTACGGTTATGTGTGGGTTGCAGCAGATTGGCTGACAATTTCCGGTGTTCAAATTAACACAATCGTGTGAGGCCTTTTATTTTCATTTTTCGTTTCTTTCTGTCTCTATGGAGCTTTCTTCGGACTGCTATCTGGACAGAAGAAAGTGATCAAGATTGTTGCCTACACTGAGTGGTGCCTAATGCACTGCTAAGCTTCGGAACGGGCCCCACCTAGGGTTTTACCGTAATCCGGTCCGTCCTGTTATTTCCCCTTACAAATAGAGTCAGCCTCTGGATGTTTCTTGAACATGCTGGCTGAACCTCTCTCCATCTTTCTTTCACAGAATGCTTCAACTTGAGCCCCTCATCCCATCCACGGACCTTTGGCCGGGTGGCATCCCAGCATGTCTTCGTGTAGAGCCCAGTTCCGTAGAATGGTTTGATATGGCCGAAATAACCAAAGGCTGGCTCCAGTTTGTGCAGGTTCGGACCAGCCAAACAATCGGCTTTCTCTTGCAAGGAATCCATCTGACAGGAATCATAGGAAGAATGGACCGAATCAGAGAGTCTGGATGAGCAGCTCCAGCAACGCCGCCGCCTAATGGAACGATGGGCGTCTGCGAGTCAAGACTTCCGTGACGTAAACTAAGTCCTGTCACTTTCAGTGGTCTAAAACCAGCATTGATCTTGGATAATTTTAGTCTTATCAAGCTCGCGCGTCGCTACCCGAATCAGGCATCGAATATTCCCTGCCTTTGCGTACTCGAATCCGACATTCACCGAAGGAATTCTTGTGTCTGGCGCCTGTAGATCCCGAAAACCACGCGACCAATTACACCCGTCTCGTCAAGCTACTAATACTCCTTTACACTTCCATACATCACGGAGGCATGTCGCATCCGATGGGTCACGAGCCTGATCCATACCCGCAAATCCCAGCAGTATTCCCGGATCATACCAGATGTCCACCAACCCCAGAGGCCTTGATACCACAGTATTGCCTTGAGTCCGCGGATTTTCGCTATTTATCAATGACGCACACTGGAACAGTACTATTCCCAGGCTTTTTCAATACCATTTTCATAGTGATTGACCAGGAAGCTTTGAATACTGGCCAGCTAATCTTGCTTGAACTTCGCCCGAACGGACAGATCGAAGATTGTACGCGTATACGACCTTGGCACGCAGGGAAGATCATGTTATTTCACAACGCTCTAGGATGGTTTTTGAGCGAAATGAGCGGCAAACGGGAACGCTCCTCTTGGCTCCCGGGGAACTACCCGTAAGCCAATCTCCCACAACCGCTCCAATTATTGAAAAAAAATCCGGAACTATGGAATTTTGCTGACCAAACGTGACTTTCTTTCCTTCTCCTGCATGTACAGTCTGAATCTAGATCAGCCACTAGTCGATATTATCGACTCGGCCCAGCAGAAACGCGAAATCGACATCCGAGGATTCACACGGGAGCTCTTGACGGCGCAGCTGGAGGTCTTTGCGCCAGGATATCTTGCGTTGGAAAAACAAGGTTTGGAAGTTCAATATGATCTTGCCAATTTGATGGCTGGAGATGATATCCGCAGCTATAATTATATGATTCCCATGGGAGATCCCGCCCGGAGACAGGCACCGTCAAGACAGTGAGGAACGGGGGACTCACTATGCACCTTTGCATTTGTCCCATAACGCGTATATATTGTGGCTCGCATCTGTCTGTGTTTCACCGTTTTACTCGATTATTATTCCACTAGAAATCATTCGTCGGAAATATCCCAAAATATGCCCCTCTTCGTGGTTCATGTGTTCATCTATTTTAGGAAATCTATGTGGCTTACAACATTAGAGAACTTACAGCTACATGCTTCATGGCAATTTTTGTCTTTTGGGAATGAGTACAAAGTCCGCGACGCATCGAGTCATCCGTAGAGAACAGGACGAGGAAACCAAGAAGTATTCGGTCCATTAGGTACAAGTGAGTATCTGTAGGTTAATGTCTGCCCAACCGTTGACGTGAGCATTTAACTAGACAGCTTGTTCATCCCTCATATTACATAAGGGGAACAAAAAATTGAGCTTAACATCTTTTTCACAAAAGGAACAGACCTTTCAATGAATCTTCAAGCGACAGTAGGTGGAAGCGATAACAAAACGATGGCGTATCTCGTCTTTGAGCTTTGGGGGTACTTCTCCACAGGTCTCAGCCGGAACCGCATCTTGATAGTTGGCAGTTGCATAGTAAAGACTCCCATAACTGTTGACGTTCATAGTTAGCATATGTATATATCAGAATCGGCGGATGACTACACCAGTTCAGTGGTACTTGGAGCAATTTTGTCTGTAGTTCAGCGAGCTCTTGCGCGAATTGCATTTTGTCATCGATGTGTAGATCTTCCCACACTTCTTGCACCATGGTAGCTAATGCTTCCTCCATAATGATATACTCAGAACCGACAGAGTTATCCATGTCTGCATCCCAAGCATACACAGGCATCTCGGTATTCCGAGAATCGTTCAAGCCTAGAGTGGATTTTAGAGAGATCACATTATGTTAACGAAGCACGTTCAAAAGCTCACAAAGTCCATGGTTGCGACCCCAGATGCCGTAGTATAGTACCTGGGCCCGGCATTAGGGTGGGGGATTCGTGCAATTACGGTTGATTCATTATCCATCTCAAGTCTGAAGCATTTATTGTAGTTCCCTTCTGCTAATTCCATGATTACAGTGCATGTATCTGCACTGATGCTATGCGCTGCGATCCTCTTTAACTCAGACACATTGAATGGGGTGTATCGGTTTTGGAGTTTCTTCTCTTCATTCCGTAGCCAACGGCCAGCGGTGTATTGGAAGAGGTCCGTATCGGATTCAGCCATCCTCGCAGGCTTTGATACAGAGAATGACAAAATTGTTGGCAGGGGATAGACGGAAGAGCAGTGAGTATGACACCAAACTTGTATGGCAATGAAGTGGTATATCAAATTTCGTGGCTTCATTTGAGTTTTATATTTCGAGACATATCCTGTAGTGACAGGAAGTTTGGATTGTGCTAGAAGGTCGTTGCGACTTAATATGCCTACTGATGCATTTTGCCTGTAACTTTTAAACGGAGCCTTCCAGGGCATCGTTATTTGCTCTCTGGATGGATAGCGCAATCCCACCCGATTTGAGGCTTATTAGCAAATGCTGGGATGTCCGATACGGCCACGGGAAGCTACCACATCCACATCACCAATAGGGGAGGCTAGACTACATCAATCGCATCTGTGAATCAGAAGAAGATAGCAATATCTGCTATCTCCTTTTCTCGATATTGTGTGACCACTGACGGCAACTACTATGAGATACATTGACATGCCCAAACAAACAAGTTCATGTCTGTGGCAGAAATAACCTCCCTAAGCAGAAGGCGGTCTGTCAGTCAGGTGGTGGCTTCCGCGATTCCGAACAACTTCCGTTGGTAGATCCCGCATGACAGGTGAGAAGCGATATAATCCTACTTAACAGGATAAATCTGGATACAGAAGCCAAATGGTGGGTCCAGATGCAGTTGCACATGAGTCACGGGGTAGCAAGCGCTCTGGGGATGGTATTCACCTCCACGGTGCTGATCAGCCCAATCCATCACCTGACTCGAAACGGCAGAGACGAGGGAGATATGTCTCTCATGCCTGGTATGATATTATGCTTCGGCGACCTCCGCTTCTTCCAGTGAGCTGACCTTGAAATCTGAAGTATGCAATGCCGCCGGCGAAAGGTCAAGGTGAGAGTGCACAGTACCTGTCCGAGTACGATTCAACTTTTAATTGTGAGCGCAGTGTGATGGCAACTTGCCTTGTCAACCCTGCCTCCTTAGCGGGAGACGATGTTCCCAGAATGCCGTCGATTTGCGACGCCGAACATTTGTTAGAAATGAAGTGCCTGCAAGTGGTGTGAGGGAATCAAATGCTCGAGAAGACATTGACGGTTCGGAAGATCCTGCGTCTGTCACCTACTATCACTGATGCACTTCACGGACTGCTTCTAACCAAAACTTCAGAATAGGGGGGAACAGTTTATTGACAAGACTGGATCGAGTGGAGCGACAGTTGCAGTTCCTCACCAATGCTCTACGCTCTGGCTCAAACAGATATGACCCCATCGATGCAGAAACAGGCCCAGTGAATAGATTAGGAGTGACCGGAGTCGAAAATGAATCCTTTGTCGCTTCGAAAAGCAAAGAGTTTACGCATGATGAGGTAAACTCCTTTTCTGGTGAAACTTCTATCAGACATGCGTTGGAGGAAGTCGAAGGACACTTGGAGACAACCCAAGGCCACGGTGGTACTGCCACCAACGTTCCACACTCTCAGATTTCAACTCCGATCTTAACTCCGTCGCCTCATCACGAGAGGAGAGAAAAGAGTCCAGAGTATGATGATCACCAAGACATACTTCAAATGTACGATATTCAGCCAAAGCGACTGCAGTGGGATAAGTCCTTGAACATCTTTTGTACCGAAATCCATATATTGTATCCGTTCCTACACCTACCAGCACTCCGACACAATTACGACGCCATGTGGAATAGTTTCGCTTTGCCTTCCGAACCCGACATTCACAACTCTAAGATATCCGAGATAGCGCTGGCTCAGCTTCTTACATGCATTGCTATTGGCCAATGTACCGAGTCTCCAAGGTTGGAGAATCGAGAAGGGCGACATTCGGCAGGCTGGAGATTATATGGAGCGGCATATGGAATGATTGGAGACCTCCTTGACAGTTTCGGAAACTGCCCAGACTCACTACAACTTCTGCAAACACTAGCTCTAATGGTTCGTTGCAGCCCTCATCTAACAATATGTATAAATCCCGCTTACATTGCGTTCCCGTAGGTGATTTATCTCTTCCGACTCGATATCTTCGGGAAGGCCGAAAAGCTCCTGGCTCTTGCCATCAGCCATGCACATCATCTTGGGCTGCACCGATCTAGAGTATTACATAACATGTCTCCATTTCACAGTGAGATGTTTCGACGAATGTGGTGGAGTCTCTACATCTTGGATCGTCGCGTGGCTATTGAGACCGGCCACCCCTTCTTGATCCAAGACATCAATGTCGATACGCCTTTACCACGACCAGTAGACGATGACCAGCTCTCCAGATTCTGGAATCGCTCGAATGTTGACCTACACACACTTCAACCATCGGAAGCAAGCAGCCCTTATACCACTTCGTTTCGCTACTTCAAAGCTATGATAACTTATTCGCAAGTTCTGGGTAAAGTCTGGGAGGGGCTCTATGGCGCTACAAGCTTGGATCAGGCTCCCAAATATTCCCTCCGTGAGCACCTTGAACGCCTGCTGTTCCGGGCTCAGAAAGATATCCACCAGGACTTTGCCCATCCCCGCTACGGACCACGCGCAACACAATTTGTCGAAACGCCATGGTGGCTGATAAAGCAGCAAGCGCTAATGCGAACTGTATGTTACTTAGTCCGCTGGTTTCTATTGTTTCTGTCTTGCTAACATCCCCAGCGGTGGTTATCCGCTCGCCTTCTGATACGCAGGCCTCTGCTTTTCGCATCTGATACATCTGACGGGACTCCTCTTGACTCGTTCGAAAACGAAGTGTCATGCATGCAAATTGCCAATAGCATTATCGAAGAAGTCTCTCAATTCCCTGAGGAAAAGGCCATCTTCACGTTTCCCTTCATACACTACCTAATCGGGGCGACAATAACCTCTCTCGGGCTGATAATAAAGGAGAATACGTTCAAGGCTGCCTATGGCGGAGCCACAGTTCATGCCGTCCGATTGCTGGAGTCTTATTGCACCAAAACATGGGTATCTGGGAAGTTGATACGAGTTGTTTCAAGGCTGAGTCATATGACGTCTCGGTTATTGAAAGATGACGTTGTCGTGGGCTCGGGAATCTCACTATACAAACATTCATCTCAGGCTCCCGGGGTTCTGGACGCTCAAGTTCGACAAACAGAGATTGGCAGTGGCGAAGGTTCTTCTGTGGCTCGCCCAAGCCAAGTAGTAAGCGAACCGTTAGTAGGGGAACGCGAAATTGTGGGGCCTGACATGAATGTTCGTTCGGGTGAAGCAGGCGAACCCACTTGTCAGATGCTACCTTTGTACGGGCGAGATATTACTGAGCCTTGCTTGCCTACGCAAGTTCTGTCATCCGATGGCCTGGCCAGCCTAGTTATGTCTGACTTTGATTTCGAGGAAGGTGTTCCGGTTGGTACCAGATTTGGAATACATCCTACTCAAGGTGCTGCACGCATATACCCCTTACCAAGCGACCAGCCAGAAGGGAGTGCAGGCACCAGTCATACCAGCTCAAGGCCCTTGGCTATGCATAACGAACTAACGGCTGGTGAACCAGTGGCACCTTTCGATGCTGGAAATTTTGGAGGTAGTGGATTGGGGGAGATGGAACGGCTAGAAGCGTTGTTTGGCAATTATGTCAACTCTGATTATATGCACGGTCAATACACGTGATGCCTTTTCAGAGACTAATAGACGATCTAAATTTATCCATCTTCATCGTTCACACGTCCTCGATTGCTATGTAAGAAACCTGGACGTTCCACGGCTTCACTCCCAGTATACTTCAAGAGAGGACTTGGTATTATAAAGCAAGAACCAGGCTAATCCGCTCGAGCCAGCGAAGTGTGCGACGGCAAGACACCAGCATTCTCGAACGACCTGTACGTTTCGATCCAGGTGTCGAACGTGTTATCGTGTCGCTTCCAGCCATACTTCCTCGCTTTGTTGATGGACGAAATCGTCAACCACGACTTGCCCGTCGCCCAGTTAAAGAAACCCCAAGTGCCCCAATCAAATGCCTCGACCTTGCCTCCGTGCTTCTGAACGACAGTCTCCCACACTGCACGCTTGTCCTTTGCCCATTCGACCATATCAATCTCGTTGCTCAGGGTCTTTGCCTGGCCAGCGGCCTTTTCGAACTTGGGCTCTGGTACCTACAGGACGACACAGTTAGCCTGGATGTGGCGGCGTTACTATCACAAAGAACACCATACCTCAACCCCGAAATATTTAGCCACATCCTGCCAGATATGCTTCCACACAAACACATCACCATTAACGTGATTGAAGACCTCATCCCTGCAGTGTTCCTGGGAGGAAGCCCAGACCGTGAGATCCGCCAAGCTCGGTGCGTAGGAGTTATCGTCAATGGAGTTCCAAAAGTACTCGTTTCCGGGGAACGTTGCAGGCTGGTTGAGCTCTCTGCAGATGAGCATGTAGATGGCGATGGTCAATGCCTCCGACATTCCGTTTGCTAGAGGATTTCAGGACAGCTTAGCCGACAGATCGCATCACAAAGGAAGGAATGGATGAACTGATAAATGAACCCACCATGCGGAGCGTATCCGTTGATCGCATTCGGTCGGATAATATTATACGACCAGGTATTCCTTCTCTTCTGGGCCTCCCTAAGATAATCTTCCTGATTGTAATAGAAATTGAACCCTTGATCGTCGTACCGCGAAAATGACTCCTCCAAAGGCACCTTCACTGGACCGAGATGCACCCCGTAGTACTACATTTATCAGCATCAATCCCATAACTCCTTCCACACACCTCCAAAAGAACCAATACATAGAGAAGAAAACATACCTTCCCCCCAGTCTGCAAACTCACCCTCCGCAACGCAGGACAGACCGCATCCACAGCATCCAAGAAGTTCCTGAACAGAGGAACATTCTTCTCTTTCAGAACTTTGAAGTCATTATCGTGCACGTAGGAAGTGAAATAAGCGTGCGTTACTGGTGCACAGATATCCTTGATCTTAGAAACAATAGTTTCCACGGACTCAAGGAAATCCACAGCGACGAATTCCACCCGCGGGTCAATCCACGGTGTGGGCAGGGGACGTCGAGAGGTGACGATGATTTTGGACCTTGGGTGATTGATGATGTTAGGGAAGATGATGGTGTGGTGAGGAGTGATGAGGGGTAATGGGGTTACCATTCTTGCTTGGGTTGGCGGATGAGATGTTCCACAATGGCGTAGCCGCTGATGCCGTTGGCACCGGTCACGAAGGCGACTTTTTCGGGGAGGGGGGACATTTTGCTTCTTGGTGGTACTTGAGAGGGAGCTATTGTTTGTGGTTTAGGGTGGTAGTGGTGGTGATTGAGATGGGGGGTCTGTCTCTTTTTATATAGTTGACATGGTGGGATTGCTATATCTACTTGGTTATGGATCAAGTCGATCCTTGCCTTTTTGCCATGGCACGGATATCACGGCATCTGAAACAGAGCCGAATGATAATCATCTGTCCATGGAGCTATTCTTCTGGGTTGGGCTGGTTGCTGATTCGGTGCGACGTCTGTACCAGTTCCATCTTTCTCAAAATGAAACCACGTCAACTTCTTCATCTACCCAATCCATTTTCAGTTATCCATGGAAACTGCATCATATTGTGGACACCAACACTCGCCTTCGAGAATATCAATTTGCCTCCGTAGGATAATCGGATACATCGGCCTCAAATGCCCCTCTCGGCGATGCCGATCATCTGCAGCTGTGGATGCAGTTAAGCATAGATTTAACCTTTCCTGGCTCGATGGGCGGATTAGGGCTGGTGGGTGGGTGGAGCCAGATTTCTGTTGTCGATGGAGTTCCGTGCAAGTTCCGTGATTGTTCCGTTGCTTTTTCCGGGTAGTTCCATAGTTCCGTGGCAGCAATGTTCCTGCGGCTACACGATCAGGCTGGAACGCTATACTCATGTTCTCTATATAGACTAATATCAATGATTGTTGGCAGTAAAGACTGAGAGGGTCTTCTCTCAATCTCATTGGGGTGAGCAGCATTATACATAGTACTAGTAATTAGTAGCTGCTGTACCATCCGCTTAGAATATATATTCGCTGTACAGGATAGGAGAATAACCATTGAGCCGGTAATTCCACCGGGAGTAAACAGCATTCTACTAGTAGTAGTCCACTAGATCATTTCTACCATGTATGTTGTTCGCTGTAGTTCAAATATAGCATCATATTCTTGTAAGCACTGAGTTACTTCATGCACCGGGCCGCTACTCAAAAACGAAGTGCAGAGATGCCAGGGTAAGAACATTAGTTTCCCCTCATATGGCAAAATATATACTGCATCTTTCATCAAATGGGGCTGTGGTTTAGTGGTATAATATTCCCTTAGCATGGGAGAGGTCCGGGGTTCGATTCCCCGCAGCTCCATTTTTTTCTTTTCCTTTTTAGCCACCCCAACCACTTCCATCTCACAAACTACACAGCCAACAACACTATACCACTCCCGTCCTAGACAGACCGTCCCTCCTCTCCCAAGCCATTCCCCAACACACCACACCACACCACACCTCTCTTACCCACCCCCAACTCCCTATCTACTCAACCGCCACCACCACCATGCCCCCCCAAATAGCCTTCATATCCGGCCCAATCGACACCGGCCCCAACGAATCCTACTTCCACACGCACTACCCCCCGCTCCTCACCGCCGCCATCGCTCGCAATGACTCCTTCGTCCTCGGCCCCCTCCCCTACGGCGTCGACTCTGATGCCCTCTCCTACCTCCTCCAGTACCCAGTCTCTCCCGCCCGCATCACCATCTTTGTGACCTCACGCGAGGACAGCCTCTGGGGAATGCAGTTTCGCGCGCTCGGGGTCAATGTGCATGTTGTCGAGGGGGATAGTACCCACGATCGGGACGTCGCTATGACTGCCGCCAGTACGTATGATATCCTGAGGATCAGGACGGAGGAGGAGGCGAAGCAGATGTATGGGAGGTTGTGGAGGGAGGGGTACGTGACGAATACGGAGAGGAACTGGAGGAGGAGGAGGGGAGTGGGGGAGGATGAGAGGGTGGAAGCGGAGGTGGTTAACGGAGTGTTGGGGGTGAATGGGGGGAAGAAGAAGAAGAAGAGGTTTTTGGGGAAGGTTTTGGGGAGGTGATACATATTGTTCTTTATTTGGCTGTATCTAGATGTAGGGGTTGTGTTGTGTATGTGTGCATTGTTGATACAAGGGAGACACATGTTGTGCTACTTGGTAGCCCTAATTCGGGAATTTAAACACAATCTTGACACCATTTCCCCAACAATGTCCCAGTAATCGGTCCCAAGGATGAAAATCTAAGACTAACCATCCGAGCCTGTGTCGTTTCCACCGGCGGAAGCCACCGCACACCCAGGAGGAGAAAACCGGGTTTCATCGTTAGTGTCATTGCGGCTTGCTTCGCACAACTGGGTTAGACTCTAACCCGTAGACCCCGACGAATGTAGGATAGGGCATTTCTCATTCTGCAGCTCAGCAAACGATCCATTGAAGTGATAGTGCTCTGGCTCAAACTCGAGAATGTCGAGGAGAAAGGGCATTATACACTTGATAAGGACCCTCTACGTTTCTGGAGAGCCATCGCAATCGATGACTTGCAGTTTCAATAGAGGACAAGATCCACCTTTGCTATTTCTAGCAAAGCATTGTTCTGCTCCAAGGTGTTTCTTGGTGACATAAACAGGATCTGTACCAGAAATATACTGTCAGAAAGGCTCAATGAAGGACCTATCCTGCAATATTGATGGGTGCCCTCACCTTGGTGCCACACATGATCGCAGCCATCAAAAGGATAGCACACCGCAGATCCGACGGGCCGATGTAGGCCAAGACCTACTGACGTGGATTAAGATGAAGAGCCTGACGAAAGGTCTGCTCCGTCCACCGGGCCATCCGATTCACGGCTGCGGCCATGTCCTGCTCAGTCACATTGCGAAAGCCATCGGCAACATCACTGGAAATTGGGATGCAAGCAAAGATGCGTTCAGGTTCCTGATGCGCAAAGTAATCGATGGCGAGTGGGAAGCAATGCTTTCCGCGGTACTTTTCAGCACCTTGTGCCCACGGTGCAGCGGTGGCGGACTGATTCATCATGCGATTATGTGAGGCTCGATAAGTGGTGAATTTTCTAACTTTTTGGGATAGACGGAGAGACGAAGTACTGAGGTAGAGACAATGAGAGGAGATACAGACGCTTCTTATAAATTTGTCCTGATGCCCGTGAGTTCAAGACAGAGATCACAAGAGCCTACTCTGGACAAATCTCCACGTAGTCATGATCGAGGGGGAAGGTACAGAGTAGGGTATTTGCGGGAGGCGTCCATATTTGCCTCAATAGGAAATAGTAAGCCTTCCAGGTACTGGATCTCGCCTGTCTGGTCAAGTCCCTTACATTGAAAATGCTAGTATGACTGTAAGTCAATTTGTCGTGTCATTGGTCCCTTCGTCCCAGACATCAGCTAGCCGTAGGAGGCCCGGTACAATGATGTCGATATCCCAGCCTTGACATGGTAGCCTCACATGACCCTCAACCAGTAAGTAAATGATCTATTGTAGGGGCGAAACAGTGGAGGGTATTGTTGTGTATCGGCGGGTATTTGGCGACCCATCAGCGGTGGAACGCCCCACGACTGAACAGTGGACGGAGTGGATGTACTCCGTAGTGGATGTAGTGGATAGAGCGGGTGCAGTGGGTTGATGGATGCAGTGGATCGCCAGTGGATCTGGTGCGAAGCTTAAGAGTTTGGAATGCGGAAGGGATTAAGTACACGGGCCGCACCGGCGTCAAGAAAAGCTGCACTGATTGGTGGGTCTGCTGGGAACTACTTGGTCATGAGGCTAATAGTACAAGGAGAGATGCATGCATACCTGCATGCATGCATGTTAGACAACCAGGGATCCGACCAGGTGACAGAGACAGGTTTCACAGAATGCTGCGTTGAAGATGCTTGGCCCTCCCACAGCCCCCAACTTGAGACTTCCTGGTGAACTCCGGATTAGTCTTTTACGCAAGTATCGTTCTTCTCATCCAATCGACTGGCAAGAGCAGTGTTGCACGATGTACGCATCTCAAAGAGACCAGGCAGTGTGGTTACTGAAGCAAAATTACTCAGGCTGCTTGGCGGAATCTTTCTGGCCTGGAACGTTTCGTAAAATGATGCGTAAATCGTAATTGTACTGCGGAACAAGCGTAACATAGGCGCTTTACCAGCAGACTCGACTCAAGAACGCACTTTTAGCGTAACGAAAGAAGGCTTATAGCCTTCTACCGAGGAAATTATTGGATACAGGCGAAAATGGAAGTTATAATGGAGATCTTACATACAACAGAAGGATCAATGGTGATGCTTACTAAGCACTCCAAATATCGTAACTATCAATATTCATACAAATATCCTAGGTAGATTATTCTAAGAGATACTGCTCAAGGTAAAACGGCGTCAGCATTTAGACCGAAAGGAGCTACCTAGAGAGTGACTACCAACAAGGCCAAAAAGGCCATCATTACCCGCAGAAACCTGCGGCACTCCAGAATACCACAAATGTGTTGAGATACACCCTAGGAGAAGGTGGGCGGACTAACCTAGTAAGAAATATCTTGCTCACCCTAGCTATGCTTCCTTTCCCTTCTTTTATCTATATTGTCTTTTAATACTCCCTGATGAGGGAGAGAAGTTATGCTAGTTATATTGTCACGCTAACTTAGGCCGTCAAGTGAATGGCAAACAGAATTGGCAGTATATTTGATATAGCCTGTAACAGCTTGGCACATGTACATGATACTCATACAAATTCTGTCTCCAACGAAGTCCACTCAGCCATCTCTCACTCTCTCTTTCGGTGCTGCTCCCTTCTTTCTTCCGGACCATTAGTATGCCCTGCGACTGCGCCAGGCTGAGCACAAGTTTCACAGAACGGTAGAGCCAGACCTCATTGAATTAGCGTGCACTTTAGCGGCAGTCATCATTAGCTAGGCACCAATCGTACGTCGCGTCATCTGAGTAAGGGTTAGTACTGCGTAACAACTGATTGAGGCAAGACGGATGGTAAAGGGCATTCTTTACCAGTGTACGAGCAACAACATCTCTTGTAACCTCCAAGAGGACACTCGCCACCATCGCCGCAACTACTAGGTCTCATTTGATAGGGGCGGGAACTATCCTGGACCCAACACTCTTCTGGAGAACACATAAGGTCAGTCCCCAGCCAGTAGCAGTTGACAGAGTCATTGTCGCCTTCTATGATACTGATTAGTTATGTCACCGACGAACCATTAACAGGAGGGATATTAGTAGTAACCGAACGTACCCTCCTGTGCCAGAGTAGAGCCCGCGAAGTGCCAGAGTAGAGCCCGCGAAGTGCCAGAGTAGAGCCCGCGAACAGCATAGCGACGAAGAAATAGTTGAAGTGCATGATGAATAGTAAGGATCAGTCTTAGACAAGGTAGAGATAATTGATTGAGGGCTCGGTAGAATATTAAGAATTGAGTTTCAACTGTTTAGAGAGCAGAGGGCTTAGTAGTTTCTACTTGTATTGCTCCTATTGCCAAGAGACTTTCGGTGTGAAAGCGTGTTACAGTTGTTTGATGCAACATAGCTCTCAAGTATGTAACGCAAATTGACTATGGAAAATAATAATGACGTAGGATGAAACAATCAAATTTGTCTGCTTTCAGTCAACCATCTTTTGTTCTTTGATACTGTATGCCGTGGACATCGGCCTGGTCTGAGACATGTCACGAAGTGAAGGAGTGACGCTGTCATGTAAAACTTCCCCCCAAAGGGGAATAATGCGAGTCATGAATGTCTTATTTAGGAGGGTTGTAAGCAGGTCGACTGAGCAAGTAAGAAAAGCGGAGACTTTTGCTGGCAGCCGCTATACTCCATTGGTAAAAATGAAGTTCTTACAGAGTCTATATCAACCTATTCAGACCATATTGTTTAGAAGCATTGAGAGTACCTCAATTATGGGGAATATGTTGTCATGGACTCAATTTTCTACTAGTATTATATAAGTCATTAAACCTTGAATGCTTGATTGGTTAATGTGTAGGCTTTTCAGTCTCGAAAGAGTCTATACAAAGCCTCTGGGGCCATTGGTCTCTAAGTATGCGAATGGCCATGTACTAGTAGAAAGGCTATTGGTAAGACGATAAGATCTTAGAAAGAACTTTAATACTTTCTATTAGTTTAACTATCAGGCTAGAAAAATCTTGAGACTTTACCGCATGACTGAGAAACTGGTAGTCAACAATCTTTATTGCCTCGCTGACAGTAGATTAGTGTTGATAATATATCTAGATCAATTAGAGATTAACCTGATTATCTTAGACCCCATCTTCCCTCAGTATAGAAACCTCAGACTTGCAGACTTTTATACACCGGATCTCTTAACTACAAAAATATCAGAGTAAACTCTAGATTCAATAGAAAAGATGACCTTTTGGAGAGCGGAACACCCGGGAATAACGGCGTGAGGTAGTATCGAGAGTCATGAGGTCATACATAGCGTTTCCTTGCCGTTCCGCATTGAATAATAGTTAGAGACTTTTTCGGCTACTGATCATCTCGCCCTCCTGGACTACTGTAGAGACGGCAGAAACCCAACATCTTGTGGACTTCCGACATCTTGAAGGATCCTCGTTGATCAAGCGTGAGGATTATCCGAGCTGCTTTAGTTGGTTGGATCAGCTGGGCTGAAGGATGACGGTCTTACGCACCGCCGGTAGGCATCGCATGCTGCTTTCTTCGCTCTTTGTTTCTCGTATAAGTACAATGAATGTGTATTTCGATCTTACGGCGACATCTGCGTTTCTGTCGCCTTTCAGAAGAGTTAATTATAAAGCCCTACCTCGGTCAATCTTTCCTCCGCAAAATTTATTCTTATTTACCGCAATATTCTATTACTATCGCAATAAACAATGACTCCCTTGGTTCACTTAGTAGCATGATAAAAAAAGAGGCATAAAAACATACAACAGAAGGGATTCGCTGGTGGTCACCCACCCAACTACTAACCTCCCGGCGTGTGGCTTAAGTACGGCTGAGCGGACGGGAAGCCCTGTTTTCCACACCCTGTGGTCGTATGTGCTTATTTACAGTCATGTCTGAGTTATATCATGCAATAGAATGTTACACAAGAAGAACAGGAATGACGGCAGTAATGATGTTTGTGGAGGTACACAACCCGAGCGAACCCGAACCCCTGCGTTCACGCATATCCCAGTTGGGCCAGTCCGCCATGCGGAACAGACAGAAAGCAAGAAACCTGCATGCGTATAGGGAATAAGCTCAACAGGTAGCATGCAAGCATTAGCAAGTTTCAATGCGTGCTCTAAATCAGCTTCCATTCCAACAAACGGAAAGTGGGAAGTTTGAGCGTTTGGGGGCCATCAGGATGCTCAGTGAAGCTGACTCAGCGCAACAAAATCATGCTACTAACTAGATAGTATTTGTATGATGTATCTATCTTACTGGGAGGCTGTGGAGATAGCGGATCCTAATATCATGAAGTGTCCCTCGTTTAGCAAGCGGCAGGATTACCCGAACTGCTTCGATTGGTGGGTGGACGAGGCTGCAAACTGACGGTCTTACTACCATCGGGGGTCGATCAAGTATCGCATGCTGCTTTCCTCACTCTCTAATTTCTCGTATAAATAGAATGATTGTCTCTGTTGATTTCCTGGCGACACTTAGAATCTGTCCCTCTCTCAAATAAGCATTTTAGAGTCCTATATAGCTCGCTGCTTTTATTTCTTTCATATCCCATCGAAACTCCATCATAGCTACACCTAATGTCTTCCTCGTTACACGCTCCATTTGAGGCTGACTACGTGATCGTCGGCGGAGGAACATCAGGCCTCGTACTCGCCTCTCGATTGTCCGAGAATGACTCCACTCGGTCGGTGATTGTCCTTGAAGCCGGAAAAAACCTCATCGATGACCCTCGGGTCCAAACACCCGCTCTTTGGACAACCCTGATGGGGTCTGAAACAGACTGGCAGTTTAAGTCAACTCCTCAAGTATGTCCCAGTCAGATTCTCATCGAGTGTTCCCCGAACACTGACTGATGGTGTCAGGCTGCACTCAACAACCGAGTCATCAAGGAACCACAAGGCAAGGTTCTCGGAGGCTCATCAGGTATCAATGGACAGGCCTTTATTGCGCCCACGAAAGCGGGAATCGATGCATGGAACAAATTAGGTGCGACTGGTTGGACATGGGAAAATCTTGCTCCTTACTATAAGAAGGCGACTACGCTGCAGCTGCCGGATGAGCCTACCCGCAATCATATTGGGGTCGGCTGGGTTGATCCTGAGGTCAACGGCAGCTCAGGTCCCATCAAGGTCTCTTTTCCTGCTGTGAAGGAAAGTCCCATGGCCAAAGCCTGGGTAGAAGCTTTCCAGGGAATGGGGTATGGCTGTACGGCAGATCCATTCTCCGGTGTATCCACTGGTGGCTATTCCAACCTGGCATCCGTTGACTACGAGAAGAAGCAGCGGAGTTACGCCGCGACGGGATACGGTCTGCCAGCTATGGGGAGGCAAAATGTCAAGATCCTCACTGAAGCTACTGTTCAGAAGATTCTTTTTTCCACTAGCGATAACGGTGCCATGGCCGTTGGAGTAGAAGCCAAAATCGATGGACAAACTGTCACTGTCAAGGCTAGAAGAGAAGTTATTCTTACCGCCGGAGCCGTTAATACCCCAAAACTCCTGGAACTATCGGGCATCGGGGACAAGGAGAGGCTCGAACAGCTTTCCATACCTGTCATCGTGGAAAACTCAAACGTGGGAGAGAACCTCCAAGATCATCTCATGACCGGGATCAGTTTCGAAGTGAAGTCAGGGATTGCTACCGGGGACCCGCTGCTACGACAAGAGCCCGAAACAATCCAAACTGCCTTCCAACTCTACTCGGAGCAAAAGACAGGACCTATGACCATCGGAGGCATCCAATCCTCCGCATATATGCCACTGACGGACCACTCCGGGCAACCAGAAGCCCGACAGGCATATCTCGACAGTTTCCCACCCGTTGCCAACGAGCGCGACCAAGTCATCCGCGACATTTACACGCAAGAACATGAACCAACCTGTCAGATGTTCATGTTCCTCGCCCAGGCAAATCTACACGAATCCGGAAAGAGCTTTGTGGGACAGAATCTCCTACCCGGAAATTTTCTGAGTCTGGGAATCACCCAGAATCTACCTTTCTCGCGCGGAGCTGTCCATATCGCGTCAGCAGATCCAACGGTGCCACCAATCATTGACCCTCGTTACTTTTCCCATCCGCTGGATCTGGATTTAATGGCGCGAAACCTGTTAAGTGTTGAGCGACTTCACAACGTCAAACCTATCGCAGATTACTTAGTAGAGAGCGGACAGCGAAATCATCCGGATGCGTTTCTGACGGATCTGGAATCGGCGAAGAAGTATCTGCGGGACACTGCTACTACGAGTTACCACTTATCTGGTACAGCGGCGATGCTCCCACAGGAAAAAGGAGGTGTGGTGGATGAGAACCTCCGGGTGTATGGGACTACAAATCTTCGGGTGTGTGATGCGAGTATTTTCCCTCTTATTCCCGCTGCGAATCCTATGTCGACTGTGTATGCGGTGGCGGAGAGAGCGGCGGATATTATCAAGGCTGAGCAGTAGGGTTGGTACTTAGTTTTGGTGATTTTAGTTCCGTGCTACGCTTGATACATACTCCAGGAGAACAAGCTCGTATGCCATGGAAATAATGGTACTGCAATATCTTCTAGGAATCACTAAGCAGACGCAATATATCCCTTCTGATCTCTTTAGTAGAGCGTTCAAACCCCCAACTTTGTATTCGTTACACGCAATCAGACAACAAAACAGAGGCATTTCAAACATAGAGGCACACCACTATAGCACAACCCTACCCCGGCGCCAAATACCTCGCCAGAAACGGCGCAATTGTCGAAAAATGCGGAAAGCTCCCCTTCTCCACTGTCCTCAACCGATTCGAAAACGTAGGCGGCCTCTCCCCGACCCACCCCCTCGCCCTATACTCATCGACAATACGAAACCTCAAATTCTTCGCATTCGCCCCAGCAATATCATACCACCACTCGAACCCTTGCACGATCTGAAATGTGAGGATCACAATACTCCCATCTTTCGCTGCGCGCTTATAAGCCTCTACATATTCCGGTCCCAACTCCAGCGCCATCGACACGGGGGGCAGATCACCCCACATGATCATCCACCACTTGAGATCCAGATCACAGGTTACGTAGTCGAAGAGGAGGCCCATTGTGACGCCGTTGTTTTCGGGGTCGATGGTATTATTATCCTCGGGGGGAGATGAAGGCTCGGAGTCTTTCGGGTTTTGTTTGACGTATCTCTCCAGATCCATCACATCTTTCAATGTGCCTGGGATGCGGTATCGATCAAACGTCTTGTATCTGGCGTAGGACCAAACGCGGAGAACGGGAATGTTTGGTGCGGGCGGCTGCTGGGTTAACATGCGGCGCCAGGAGGCCTCGGGATGGAGGTAGGCCTTTCGGCGCAGGGGATATTTCTGGAGAGGGAGTTCGGAATAGAAGACTTGTGCTCGGGTGAGGTCGTCTTTGACGGGGTGGCTCCAGGCGCAGTCATCGCCGACGTATTGCATGGGGAGGAAATGAGGCGGGTAGCAGTCTCTTGGTTTGGCGAGGTCATTGTGGATGGTATTTGGGAAGAAGGGTGGGAAACGTTCGATGAGGAGGGGGTTGTAGATGATGTCTTCTTCGGGGCATTGGGTTGGGGCGAAAAAGAGGGCTTGTTGGAGGGATGGGGTTTCTTGGATTATTGTGGCCCAGGCGGTGCAGACGCGTTGGGAGAGGAGGAGGGTGCGGATGTCTAGGTGGATAAGGATGCGTTCGAGGACTTCGGGGATGAGAAGACCTCGATGGGGTGGTGATTCGGGCGTTTTCGGTGCCATTGTTGTGGCCGTGGTGGTGAAGAGCATGAGAGGTAGTACTTATGCAGGGTTTGGGGGTTTGTGGAGATTGGAATTGCACAAAGGTGCAATGCCCTACCGGGCTGATGGTATCGAGGAAAAGGGGTATTATATATTCCGCCTGAGGGGAGTGAACCAGTAGAAGTACAGTTGAGCAGGATATTAAGTGGGAATGGGAAGACTAAACCAAGCAACTAAGTTGTTAGCTTCATGCAGGAAGACAGGCGCGGACGGAATCCGGTAATGGGGCCACCCGTCACTAATTGTGTCTCAATGCTCGAACCCCTCATTTGGAAGGGGAGCAGGGTGTGAATGGAAGGATTCGATCAATCGAATTGGCTGCTCTATAAATTACTTATATTAATCTCATGCATGTCTCTTCACAAACTCCACCACTTGGTCCGGCACCACCAGCCACGGCGTATGTCCCGTCTTAACCTTGTCTGTCTCGAACGTGGCTCCCTTAGCTCGTGCTTTTTCGACCATCCCTTCTTGCGCAAATAATGGAATTGCCCGATCATCTTCACATAGCAGATAGGCACTTGGAATTCGCAGGTACGCTGCACTCGTGGCAGGGCTATTCTTAGTCGCCCATGCATGAGGTCGTAGTGTTTCGGCCCATTTCTGTCCATCGGGAACATCGTGGAAGAATAACTTGAAAGGATCATCCGGCGTCACGGTGCCATTCTCCACCTATACCACATTAGAAATTCACTTTTATTAACATACAACTAACGGAGAAGGTATACTCACATCCCGAACATACCAGTCCGGCGCCACCCCTCCGAACGCCCCAATCAAACTCTCGCCAACATCTGGAATGAAAGCCGAGAGGTAAATGAGCTTCACCACGCCGCCTGGTTTACCCGCTTCTTGGCGCTCCGTCTTGCTGAGTCCATCGAGGGCACTGCTGACGGGGAGACCAGACCAGCTGTGCAAGACAATTGCAACGTCATTTCCGGCATCGCATTCCTCTTCGACGACACTGCGGACTGCGGTAATATCCGGTTGGAGGTCTTTGACCTCAGTGGCTTGCTCGATGGAGGGGAAGGCCACGGTACGGCAGGTATAGTCGGGGAGCTTTTCGATGAGTGGGCCGAATGCTACTGGTGAGTACCAGGCACCGGCACAGAAGACTAGTGTTGGGTTGGGCATATTGCGATCCAGGAGAGGTAGAATAGATTATGGCTAATTTAAGTTGGTAATGTAGGGATGAGAAGGGAATCGCCTCTTAATAAATGATCGCGATTCAGAAAATGGCCCCCACTGATCCGGTTACCAAGAGAGGCTGAAAAGTTATGGGATAGGTTGGCTCGTTTAAAATTTGCCAGATGGGTCTTAGGCTTCAATGATCCGCTGTCAGCACTAGATGTAATGGAATTGTTCGCGGGTTGTCGATAAGACGGTGAAGATTGGCCGAAGCGGGAAGACATGCCAAGAGCTTCATCCGTCGCGGCTTAATGGGGGCAAAGCAGCTCTCGGTCGGCCCCGCGTTAGCTTCAAGCTCCTGCTTGGATAGAAACACTCAATTAGGTTTTGTAAACACATGGCAGAAGAATGAGGGATCCTTACTAAATGCAGTGGCAACCACCAATTGCAGTCTGCCCTAACAGTGGACAGGACAGATAGATGATACTTATCTGATAAGAAATGCGGTCGGACCCACGCAATAGATATGCTGACGTCGTACCGGCTTGCAGTCACGCAAGGGTCGAACGACTACCTCACCCCGCGATAGCCGTCACTTCTTACCTTCGTCAATTCCACTTCATTGTGTGGCGGTGGACTCGACAATGACTGTCAAGGAGGACACGTTTATCCCGCTGTATCGGACCTCGTCCTTTGGACGACCGCGAGGCCGCGCAACAAGACAATGGCAATTGCCAATTTGTGCGGGGATCTGTGCCGCGGCAATTCTGCTGGTCGGAGCGAATCCAAGGGAGTTGCTATTGTCAACCAGTGCAACCACGCATCACGATTTCTATGATGGACTGCAACAATGCTATGATGCCGAACGCCAACTGCATGTGCCAGATGCTGGGGACAGCTCAAGACAGAATAATCCCCGATGGAACCCGGTCTCTGGACAAGCCACCCCGGTCGTTATCCAAAATGCGACCCTCTTTGACGGCGAGTCGACACTCTCAGACGCTGTAGACATCTTCTTCGAGGCTGGTGTTATTACCTCCGTTGTTCCCACTGGCTCTGGTGATGCTCCGCCCGAGAACGCAAACATTATCGACGTCCACGGCAAGCATGTCACGCCAGGCCTAGTGGATATGCACTCTCATCACCTGTTAATGCCATTTCCTCAAGTGGCAGCAACAAGTGACGTGAACGAGAAGTCACTCGGACCCATTACTCCGTTTGTGCGCGCAATCGACGGCTTCACGCCGTCCGATCCAGCCATTAGGATCATCGCATCGGGCGGTGTCACTTCTTCGCTTGTTCTACCGGGCTCAGCAAACATCGTCGGCGGTGAGGCATACCCTATCAAGAATCTGCCTTTTCCAGGTGAACACGGTGAACCCATAATCGAGGAACTGCTCCTGGAGCACGGTATCCCAGAGCAAGACCGCCGGCGGTATCTTAAAATGGCGTGTGGTGAAAACCCGAAACGCAATTATCAACATACCCGCATGGGTCTTGCCTGGCTGTTGCGGGAGAAGCTCGCAGAGGCACGCGAAATCGAGCAGCGTCAGGCTGCTTGGTGTCGCGGAGCGTTGGAAATCGAGCACACCAGGTTTGATCGAGCTCGGCATATATCACGCTTTCTTGAACAACAAGGGCGGCGACCGGATTCATTCGAGTTGGCTACGTTCGTGGCCTTGATAAGAGGAGAATTGAATGTGAATGTTCATTGTTATACACCGGAGGATTTGGAGCGTATGCTGGTGGTACTCCATGAGTTTGGCATTCATCCTCGAGCTTTTCACCATGCCTTGGAAGCGTGGCAGGTGCCTGAGCTGCTGAAACGTCTAGAGCCGTGAGTATACATCCCATGTCTGTGAGTTAGGTGCCAACTAATAAATGCAGGAATGTCACCGTTGCTACATTCGCGGACAATGCGCTGTTCAAGGCCGAGGCCTATGAAGCGAATCTGCGAGCAGGGAAGATACTCAACGAACATGGAGTGCGGGTTGCTTTCAAGTCGGTATGAGAACGACCTTCGGAACCGTATGAATGCGACATACTAATATCAATATAGGATCATACCGGGGAGGAGAATTATGCCAAATATCTTCTGTCAGTCGCTTCCTAACACCTCTCCCGATAAGACTGCTGACACTTGGATAGCGATCAAGCCTCCATTGCTCACTCCTTTGGCCTACCAGCCGATAAGGCCCTACAGTCAGTCACCTCAGTTCCAGCCCATTCAGTACAGCAGAGCCACCGCATCGGATACCTTCGTCCGGGTTACGACGCCGATATTGTTATTTGGGACAGCCATCCGCTCCAAGTCGGTGCTACGGCTGTCGAGGTGTTCATTGACGGACGCCCGTTGTTGCAGAAGGGAGACATTGCAGATGAATCTTCTTCTTTTGGCGTCGATGATTTGCAACGTGTACCAGAGACGCGACCGACGATTGATCTAGATCAGCGGACTAATGTCTGCTCAAAGTCGCGCCTCGTTTTCACTGGTATTCAGAAAGCCCTGATTGACAGCCCGAGTCTTGATCAAGCGACCGATGATCTGGTCCTTGTGGTCGAAGACAACACACTTGCGTGTCTTGGTGCGAAGCAAACCTGCCTAAGGGGCGAGGACGAGGGAGTCACTGAGGTAGCGCTGAACAATGGTTACCTCACTCCCGGACTGATTGCCTTTGGAAACAACCTTGGAATACAAGCAATTTCGTCTGAGGAGTCGACAGGTGACGGATCAAGTGGCCCAACTGGTGACATTCTGAATGAAGCAAAAAGCGTCCACTTTGCCAAATATGGTGCCCACCTCCATGGGGTTGCATTTGGCAGAGCGAGAATTGGAGGAGTCACGAGAGCTATCACCCCGCCGCATGGCAGTGGACTTGTCCGAGGTGTCAGTGTGGGGTTGAGAACTGGACCCAATGTGACGATACTAGATGGTGGAATCTGGAAGGACGATGTGGCGCTTCATTTCGTGATCGGGCAAGGGGCCAAAGGTGAGTAGTTCGGTTTCATACGAAACAAAAGAATATGTGTCTAACAAATTCTGTCAGACGGAGATACCCCAACTGTTGCTTCGGGAATTCAGACTCTCCGTCAGATCTTGCAGGAGGGCAGCAAGAGCGACGCAGAGCAGCACGGCGTGTATGCACAAGCTGCGAATGGCTCCCTTCCGTTGGTGGTTGAGACATACAATGAGGACGACATCGCGCAATTGGTTTTGGTTAAACGAGACTTCCCTGCGACTAATCTGATTATATACGGTGGCCATAGCGCTGCTCTCGTAAGTCACCCTCCATTTCAATCCCCGCTAGTCCCATTATAACTTACACCTTCCGATCAGGTCGCCAAACCCCTAGCCGAAGCAGGCATCCCAGTTATTTTAACTGGCAACCTCGGAGCGCCTGATAGATGGGAGAAGAAGAATGCGCTCCCAGGGCCGCCACTCAGCGACAGCTCAGCAAAGGTGCTGATTGAAGCGGGTGTGCAACTGGGTTTAGCGTTGCAAGGCGATTCCAGACTCCATGGGTTAGCGCGGGAGGCGCGCTGGGCAGCTAAGCAAGCTGGACTGAGCGACAAGGAGGCTCTTGCGCTGGTATCATCCAACATTGAACAAATTCTGGGGCTCAAGAGTGCGGTCAATGTTAGCCAAGCATATACAGGTGATTTTGTATTGTGGGATGGAAATCCATTGCGCGGTGAAGGCTCGGTGGTGGTCGCTGTGCGTGAGGGCGGGGGAGTTATGGATTGCTGGCCGGATTCTGGGATCTAAATATTTGCTTCAGTGATGTGCTCATGGAGCATAGGCTTTGACTGGATGCAGAAGTGCTGTACTTGGTATCTGACAGCCACCGTGGAGCTGCCCATAGCCTATTCGGGTAATTGCAGCAAGGGGCGCGGGGAGGGAGAGAGTGTGTGTTAATTCGGGTTACAGACTTGTATAACCGTTAGTCGCAGCGTCTCAAACTATTATGCGAGTGATATGAATACCTGAATTTAAGTAGATTTATCCGAAAGCTTAGTTGGTGAGTATGTGGCCTTGACTGCACTCTGAAGATGTTCACTTGTTCTTGGATGATCGGGTCGATAACGGGGCGCTGGGGTGGGAGGATTTGCTGGATAATGTGCGAGTGATTCGCGCTGAGGGGAATCACTTCTCCTTGATGGATGCGTCGAATGTGAGTTGCCTCTTGTCTTGCATGTTTTTTTTTTTTTTTTTTTTTTTTTTTTTTTTTTTAGAAAGTAATAGAGATGAGAAGACTGGCTTATTGACTGACTTGTGAACAGGGAGGTTCCTGGGGTCCGAAATTTGGCAGATGTTCTGGTCGGTTAGGGTTGTTTCAATGGTATTGATGCCTGGTTTGGTGGTAATATACCGTGTGTAACGATATCCCGTATTAATGCCAGTTGCCCAAAAGGGAAACCTCAACTGATCGGCCTCTCCTCGAATTGATTGAGCGATCATCGAAAACCGAAAATATGCTACTAATCTCTCACTTGTAGTCCGTAGGATATGGATTCGTGTGTGGTGTTACCCGGATACATGCTCTATTTCCCTCTTGGCCCTGCATTTGTTGCCGTGAGAGTTATAACTGATTATATATATGTGATGCATGCCATTCAGACAGGCGTCTTGAAATGCGAACTGCTAGTACTACTACTAGTACTAGTAGTAGTCCCTATGTAGGGGGACCTCATGCCTAGAATACCCCATCTCTAGCACTATACACTTAGTTTTGAATGGGTATACATTATTAAATATATACAAATGTGACTGACACAACCCCCTCTCCGGTTAGTATCTCCTCCTGGATCCCATGGAGAGCTTAAAGACGAATAAATAATACACGCCAATCACACTCTCTTCACCTCTGCAGAAAATACACGCCAGAAGATACTGCACCAACGACAGCAAACAGACCCACCCACCGAATCAACCCACGACGAACATGCTGTCTTACAGTCCGGGTTATCGCCTCGGAATCATTGATTCGCGGGAATGGTATACCCTTCGGCACCTCCTTCCCCAGCGCCCTGCACAGCGGCTCCCACCCATCCCTAACATCAACAAACACCAACCTCTCCTCCGGAACAACCTCCTTCAGCCACTCAATATGTTTATGATAAGCACCTCCGGGGCCCCCATTCCTCCCATAAATCCTTCGCCACTGCAACGCAGTCAACCCCAGATAATCCACGAAATGCCTCATCCCGGGAAGCGGCAGCAACATGACTTGAAGAAACCACGGTGATCGCACAAGACCCTCCACCTGTGTCATGCTCTTACCCCACGCTACCGGATCGCGAACGGTGCAGATGACCTTGGCGTCGGGGTAGACTTCCACCAGCTCCGGGACGAGTTGGGAACCGGGGGCATCGGTGATGGCGGCGTATCCGTCTAATTGGTGGTCGATGAGGGTGAGGGCTTGTTGTCGGTCAAGGGGGTTTTCGTTGAGTACGAGGCGCATGATTTTCATCCATGTCGTGATTTCGTCTGGTGGGCCTATTGTTGTCTGCGTACCGCCGTGGTAGACGGGGCCGTCGAGGAGGATAGCTAAGGCCGCGCTGAAGGATGCTGTGCCGGTGCGGGGGAGGCCTGCGCCGATAACTTGAAGTTTGGTGCCGGGCTGGGGTGTAGAGGGGGTTTGGCCCATTTTGATGCAGTTGTGTGTTGATACTATGTATATATCTCAGGGGTTGCAAAATTGAGCTACTAATGGAGGGTACTAGGTAGTAGAGTCTCCGATATATATGATGATCTATGTGGTGGTAGATGATTGAAGATAAGCAAGTTTCAGATCGTGTAGGTCAAACTCTACATATAGCTGTCCTTAGGCGGGAATCTGGACCATGATTTTCAGCTCCAAGTGAAAGGTTCGAGGCAGCGGAGCTTATTATGGACTAGTGCTGACAGGCGTTTGGCTGTGTGATCCTGCGTGGTATTTAGTTTGTCGATACAGCAAACTGCAGGTAAGAGCGGTAGTACCTCGGCGAATTTTCCAGCGAATGGGTTAGCGCAGCGGGCCTTGTAACCCTTGCGGGATGAAGTTAATGTTCATGATTGATCCGCTCGTCTAGCCCCAAACCGAACTAATGTGTCCGGTCGAAGGTTTCAGATTGTGGCATCTAAATCTGGGAATCGGGAGACCTACGGAGGAAACCAGTCAGGACTCTTACAGTGAGATAGGCTGTCTGACTTTCTATGACTGCTCAAGTTGTTTGTTTCTGGAGTCTTTCATAGATGACTAAGCATAACTGTTTATGCAAGACCGACTATCCCGTATCGGGATGTAGATACGAAGAGACGCGCTAGTCCTGTCAAGGCCTAGCTAGGCCTACCGGTCACCTGGGCTGCTCCTTCGCGTCTCCATCTTCCAGCGACACGTCGGTTCTCGAAGATCCCCCATACAATCGGGATTCTGAACTCGCACTGCTCACCGCTCGGTTCTCTTCTATAATGGCGTGGCAATGCTCATTGATTAACTGACTGATAACTGTCAGGGACTTTGCATCCCTCATCAACGTGTAATGATTGTCGCAGTCGACAACGCCCAAAGTGATGTTGGGACAACACTTCTTCCACCAATCGACCACTCCATCCTGAAGCCGATCGGGCAACGCCACATGAAGGCAATTACCCTCATATATTGGTGGACACTCTGATTCCTTCAAGGCTCTCACGTATCCATCGAAGCACTCTCGAAGCGGCAAGATGTCTTGAGGACTGATCTCCGACCTGCCCAGCGACTTCATGATCAAGCTGTCCTTCTCACTTTCACTCTCCGGTACTGTATTATCTATCTCGTAAGTACCAGGGTCGAGCAGGACTACGGAGCTGGAATGGGCTCCGTATAATTGGTCCCATTTTTGGGCCATCTCGAATGCAATGAGACCACCAAATGAATACCCCCCAAATAGCACGGGGTAGTCGGTCTGAATCTGTTCCTTGATATCGGTCAAGTAATGATTGGCCCATTGAGAAAGCGTTCTGGGATAACTGGCTGTGCCCATAAATGGGTCATCGACTAGAAGCACATCAAACGAGTCGTCTAGTAATGGCAGCAGAGGCTTGAAAACAGTGGACTGCGCAAGGAATGGGTGAACAAGGACAATTGTTGCCACACTCCCTTGGCGCATCTGGAAATGTAGGTATTTCGCATTGTGTCTGACGGCTGACCCCTTTCCAATTCTGGCTGCTTGCGACCGTACTGTTGAAGTCTGTGAAACGTCTATCAGATCGAGGTGCAGCTCTTGTCGACGAAGGATTGCGAGCAATGCTACGGCGCGAATGGAGTCACCGCCCATTTCATGGAATGCTGCCGTGACGTCAATTGAGTCTTCGTTGACCCCTAGCACCTGTGCCCAGAGTGAAGCTATCTTGTGTTCTAGGCTTCCCGGCGCAGCGTGCACAGGCACATGAGAGTGCCCCAGACGGTCTTTTGAACTCTCGCTGTGCTTGTCCTCGGCCATCTTGGCAATACCGATTCTGTCTAGTTTGCCACTTGTCGTACGAGGTAAGGGTTTTGTCTGCACCCAGATGAAGGCTGGAACCATATAGGCGGGAAGGCTTTGGGCCAGATGCTCCTTAATTGTGGCTTCACATATGACATTTCCGAGCTTGAGTTGATGCTCCACTTCAACACACGCTGTCAGGGTCTCAGTTCCGTTGCCCTGAAGCTTAATCACTGCACACGCAATGATTTGCGGATGCTTCCGCGCTACCGAACAAATCTCTTCAGTGTCAATTCGGAAGCCTCGAACTTTTATCTGCCCATCCATGCGACCAAGGTACTCAAGGTATCCATCTCCGTGGAGTCTTGCTCTATCTCCCGTACGGTACATTCTCCCCCGTCCCGTCGGTGAGAACGGGTCTGGTATGAAATGTTCCGCGGTCAACTCAGGCTGGCCTAGATAGCCCTGTGTCACTTGTAGTCCACTAATGCACACCTCGCCAACTGAACCCAGTGGGACTTGCTCCGTAGTTCCGGGATATAGCACCCGAATGTGTCTGTTCTGGCCCGGCTCTCCAATGGGAACAAACGATCGGCCTCCGCAAACATCAACATCTGGTCCTTGTACCTTGCAGGCTGCTATTTCAATGGTCGTCTCGGTAGGGCCATAACCATTCCAGACCGTTATTGAACTGGGTACACGACCCAGGATACTGACTGGAAAAGTCTCACCCCCAAAGACTAAAGAGCGCATGAAAGATAACCCTTCGTTGTCAAGGTCGTTCAGTATCAGCGTACTCAACGTGGGAGTTAGTGACAGATGTGTGACACTCAGATCTTCTAAGCAATGACTCAACCCGGAGAGCATATCCTGTTGTTTTCCCAACAAGAGTCGACCACCTTTGCAGATCGTGGCGAACAAATCTCCCATTGCCGCATCAAAGGTAGGAGCAAGCAGCGCGAGTCTGTTCGAAGTCCATGAGCAGTCAGTACTTCCTCTTTTGGAGGACAGAAACGATGCCAAGTTCCGATGATCGACCATCACCCCTTTTGGGATACCGGTTGATCCTGAGGTAAAGAGCACATAAGCCAGAGAGTCCAGAGGTAGAACTTTCTGCTTGTACGTCGGGTTGGTATTATGGAGAAAATCTTCTACGGTCAGTGCAGTTGCTCCCGTTAACTTGACAAGATTTTGTAGCTTCTCGCCAGCATTCATACCATCCCAAAGGAAGACAGTGGCTGCGGTTGTTCTGCATATTGTCTCTAGCCTCTGCATCGGATGTTGAATGTCCATGGGAACAACAGCCGCTCCGGCCTTCAGGATGCCGAAAATGGCGCTAACCATGTGGAATGACTTCTCGAAAAAGATCGGCACGCATCTCTGCCTGGAGGTCTCACTTGTTTGATAGTTTAGCATTCCTTCAAGGCCTACAGCAATCTGATTACTTAGATCGTCGAGTTGTCTGAACGTGACAAAATCGCTTCTTTGGACCTGCAAAGCAATTTTCTCCGGCATTTCCATTGCGCGCTTGCGAAAGAGTTCGACAGCGGTAGACAACGCACCACCGTCGTCAGAAGAGGATTCCATATTTTCGTGGCCCAACAATTGCCCGATGGCAATCTTCTCTCGCTCTGTGATGACGAGCTTAGCCTCAGGGCGTCGTTCTCCTTGCTGTCGCATGGAACATGTTTGCATGAGGTCAATCGAATCAATGATGTGCTGTAACACCCAATCTGCATCTGCCGGAAGTATTGCCACCGGATCAAACACACATCGCATGTGAAGATGACCTGTGAGCTCTTCACAGAACGCTTCCAGCACTAAGGGAAAGTCGGTATGTTTCAACTTATCGTCAGCCATATGGAATCGGCTCCATGAACTTCCATGATTCTTGGCATTTGCAACTTGTCCCTGGAAAACAAAGAGCACCTGAAAAGGAAGTAAGTCAGGATTCTCAGACAACCGTCGAATAGATTCGAGTCCAACTTGCTGATATGGCATCGTGTCCAAGAACGCATCTCGGCTGCGCGTGAGGAGCGTTTCCATAAAAACTGTCCCTTGTGGTCCTTCCTTATAATGCTGCATTGCATCCGCTTGGAGCGAAATTCGTACCGGGTGCGTGGCGATGCAGGGGCCTTTGACGAACTCTGAATGAGCCCGGCCACTCGACACCTCACCGAAGATAACGTCGTCAGATTCGCTGTGTACAGCAATGGACAAAGCCAAAGCCGCTCTCACAATACTGGCAGGGGTGGTGCCGTAGATTCTTGACAGTGCTTCTGCATCTCCATTCCATTCAGCACAAGCTTCCTGTGGGATTTGACCTCCATTCATAGGACCTCTGAGACCGCATGAAATTGGCCAGGTACATGTTGGCGTCCCATGTAGGTATTCTTTCCAAAAGGAGGAGGCTACCGATCGATCCTTCTTTTGCAACGTGTGAATGAACGCTGCGAACGGCATGTGACTGTCCTGGCCATCGTTTGTTGGGCTAGTATCGTGTGTATGGTGATATTCACGAGACAGCCCATCCAGAACACAAGATAAATAGGCTTCGTCATACAGTGCGTGATGCATCGTCAACTCAATTGTGATTGCACCTGGTGCATCATTTTGTCTTAATGCCAATGAAACTGGTATATGACCCATCCCCAGCTCAGGCTGTGGATCGAACTCCTGCTGCCGCAGCGTCGAGACCCTTTCCACTTCGTTGGAATCACAACGGAGGACGGCCTGCAGAAAGGCTCCACTGCAGAATCCATTTATGGACAAATTTTGCGGGGATGGTACGAAGGCTGTTCGAAGCATCTCCTCTCGTGCTACTGTTGAACGCCACGCTGACTGCAACATATCCACTTCCAAGTGTCCGTCAAATTTCAGCTTCATGGTGGCCAAATAAGCGGGTTGGTCTCCCAGGACGAGGTCGGCAGCAAGGACACCCTCCTGAAAAGGAGAACATGGCATTATGTGCACCACGTCCTCTGCGCAAAACCCGACCGCATCCACAGCCTGGTCCCATCCATCGTGCACGACAGGCTCACAATCAGTAGACTCATCAATGTTTTGAACTCCGTTACCTTCTGCGTCTTCATCGCCCCTGCCGTACCAAACTTGTGAAATCCTGCTTGCCAAAGCTCCTGGCGTTGGGCAGTCAAAAAGGTCTCGGACCGTGATGGCACACTGTGTTCGCTGAACAATCTTCGATATTGCTCTTGTTGCCATCAAGGAGTGCCCACCAAGGTCGAAGAAATTCTCTGTAACGCCCACCTCACATCCAAGGACATAACCGAATTCTTCACAGACGACCACTTCGAACTTATTGCTCGGACGCACGCAGGGCATGTCAACGGGTACCTGTCTAGGTGTTATTGTGGCCGCAATATCAGACAGAGCTCGTCTGTCTATCTTGCCACTGTGATTGGTAGGCATGTCGTCAAGGATCCGTATCATGGCCGGAACCATGTACCAAGGCAGGCGTGATTTCAGAATTTGCTGGAGGTCCCTTTCGATATGGCGTGCCGACGGACCGTGAATCGGTGAATTGTTGAACTCCCGATTTAAGCGACCTTCATGATCCGTGTGGAATCGAAACATGGGCCTTTGTCGTCCATACGGGGTTCCAATGCGGTGAAAGATGGCGTCCAGTCCTCCGTGTTGGGAAAATTGGCGCGCCCAACTCAACTCCACATAGAAGCCTGCCAAGTTACCCAGATCAACAAGATCCACTGCCGAAAGTCCATTAAGCTCATCTGCTCTCTGACGGACCGATGATAACCAATTAGTGTCTGTAATAATTGTCTGTTTGGATAATTCCTCGACGACTAGTCTCTCAAGAAGAGTCTTGCTGTACGGAATGTTGGCGATAGCTACAACAGCTGCTTCCGAGCTCTCCATTAATAGCCCCAAGAGCCCGTCCCCGCTTAAACCTTGGGAGCTGTAGTCGATCCACTGGTCTGCATCTACTGTGTGAATAATCGGGAGGTAGTCCTGTCGCACAGCATGAATAATGGCCGAATAACGATAGCAACTTAGTTCGTTCGTCGCCCGCATCCTTTTTGGAAGTATTTCAACGTGGTGGATGAGATATGGGAATCTAGCTGCTAGAGACGTGAAGAAGGCAGGGTCAATCAACAGCTCTGTTTCATTCGCCACAGTATCTTCCATACTTTGACGGATGTATTCAGGACTAGTTTCGCCTTTTCCATGCAGGGCCTTGGTGACCTGGAACTGAGCATATAGTGCATATGAACGTATGTCTCCGAAGAAGAGGGTCTTGGCCTGATGCTTTCGCAGAAGTTCCAGGATGAGCCTGGACAGGTATTCCGCACTGGGGAAATACTGCGCAACAGAATTCACCACCACAAGATCGGGCGATACAATGTTGGACGATATCTTGTCCAAGTCACTGGCGCTTCCGACGTGTAGCTGTACTTTGCTTGCTAGTGTCGGATCAACTTTGTCTATCATTGTCTTGACAAATTCCACTATCGACTGTACCGGTTCAAGTCCGACATAGGTCTGCAGGTCGTTTGCAATGTTGAAGAGAACCATCCCTGAGCCCGTCCCAATCTCGACCACATTTCCTGGCGGTGCACCATTGAGCAACGTTGTGATTGTGTCGTTCAGCCATTCCCCCATTTCTTTCTTGTCGATGTCGGTACCATCGTACATTGACTTCCATCCAGAGAAGTCCCTACCGGCGTCACGAGGGTCGATCTGGCTGTCATAAGTGACTTCACTGAAGATTTGTTTCCAAGCCTGTTCTGATTCCCTTTCTCTTCTACACCTTGTTGTTTCATCCATGGGACCTTGGTTGTCGCCTTCCTTCAACAGCGTGACAAAAGCTACTAGCCGGGCCTCATAATCATCAGGCTGCTGGAAGAGCACTGCGGCGTTTCCGACTAGTCCCGAACTGCGGAGAACGTGCTCGATCTCCTCGGTCTCAACACGGAATCCTCGAATCTTGACCTGGCCATCCAACCGGCCAATATATTCAAGTTGTCCGTCTGGCGGACGGCAACGTACTCGGTCACCCGTGCGATACGCCCTCAGCATCTGACCGCCGATATTAATGTTGACGAAACGATTCACATCCCTTCGTGCGTCAACATAGCCACGCGCTAGGCCATCCCCGACAACGACGAGTTCACCGATTACACCAGGTGGCACTAGACATAGTTGCTGATCCACAACATACGCTCCGGAGGCTGTTCCTGCTTGTCCAATTGGTACACCGTTATGATATTCTTCGCCTTGTGAAAGTCGATAAAAGGTGCTGATAACGGTATTCTCCGTTGGGCCATAAGCGTTTATGACATCACATTGAACTAGCTCGCCTGCTTTGATCATGTCCTTGGGATCCGCTCGATCCCCGCCAACGACCAGTGTGTGAAGCCCAGAGATTGAAGCCGATGACTGTGCGAGAAGCTGTTTTAGCAGGGCAGGTGTAATAAGTGCTACACGAATGCCTTCAGTATGAAAGACGTTGGACAATGCTTCAAAGTCCGTGACTCTAATACTGTCAATGCAAATGACAGTGCCGCCGTTGAGTAGGGGAGTGTATATCTCCCAAACTGCAGCATCAAAAGCAATACTGGAAAGATGCGCAAATGGCTCTGCAGCAATCCCATTCTCGAGCATATTGCAACCCTTCACACGTGACACAACTGCTCTGTGCTCAATCATGACCCCTTTTGGTTGGCCGGTGGAGCCGGAGGTGAACATAACGTATGCTAGGCTATTGGGACTAGGCAATGTACCTTCGTTATATGCTGAGTTAAGAGAAACACCAGTCGACAGTCGTACCATGGGGACAATGTCCACCCGATCCATGTGCATAATTGGGAATTGACATCCGGAGCCGACCAGAACAAGTCTATTGCCTTCAATAAATGAAAGGATGGACTCTATCCGACCAGCCGGGAACTTGATATCTAAGGGAAGATAGGCCATGTTTGCCTTGAGTATGCCCAAAAAGGCTGCGATGGTCTCGCACGATCGTTCTGCGAAAACCGTGATCACAGTCTCTTTGGGGAGGTCCAAATCACGCAAGAATCTAGCCATTTTGTCGGACTCCAAGTCAAGCCTTGCATAAGTCCAATAACACAAATTGTCCTTGATAGCTATTCTATCCGGCTGTGCAGCTACCTGCTGGGAGAAAACATCGATTATACTTGAGTATCGCGGGTATTGGGAGGAAGGAGCTTCCAACAAGCCCTTGTCGGCAAGTGCGGAAGTATCACTCGACAGAGGAATTGTTTCAATATCCGCATGTGGCTTTTCTAATCCTACTCTCAGTATATCTTGAAAGATCGATAGCAACATATCGATCGTTCGATCATGGAAAAGCTCAATAGCGAATATTATATCGCCTTCCAGGCCTTCTTCACACTGGTAGACGTGAAATTCGAGGTCGAACCTTGTCACATGTGTCAACCCCATCAGTTCTGAGTCGATGCCTTCAAGACCAATCTTGTCAACACGCTCTGGATGAAATGCGAATATCGTTTGTATCAGTGGATTGCGTGAACTCTCCCGCGTCGGCTGTAGCTCGGAGACGATCCTCTCAAATGGGACCTCGTTGTGTGCGAATGCTGCTGCTGCTATCTCCTTTACCCGTTTAACTAGTACCTCAAAGGAATCGGTCTCTGAAACTTCAATTCTCATACACTGCATGTTCACGAACAGTCCAACTATTCCTTCATGTTCTTCGCGGTTGCGATTTGTTATTGGAGTGCCGATCGTCGCGTCAGGTGCCCGTGTCATTCGGTAATGAGCTGCTCGAAAGGCTGCAAGGAGAACAATGAATGGTGTTATAAGATGTCGCCTGCAGAACCTCGCCAACTCCCTGTATAAAGCACCTGCGATCTTAATTCCCCTCACAGCAGCCTGTCCTGATGGCACAGGAGGTCGAGACTTATCACACGGAAACTCGGCTGGGTGGCTGCCTCGCAGCTGTCGCGTCCAATACGCTAGTTGGCGTTGCTGCTGCCGGAGCTGTTCTTCCTCACGTTGCCATAGCGAGTACCCTCGGTATTGGATAGGAAGGGCCGGTAATTGTAACAAGGGATCTTTCCCACGGAGGCTCTCAGAATAGAATAATGCCAGCTCTCGCAGAACCACCCCCAACGACCAACCATCCGCAATTATATGATGGATAACAAGGGAGAGAATATGTTCTTGAGAGCTAACTCGCACCACAGCTACTCTCCACCCGGGTTCGTCCATGAGATTGAAAGGCTTTGTCTGTTCACGGCAGAGAACCGAGTAAAGCCCCTCTTCGCTACCAGGGTTCCCAGCAAGATCCAACATTCGAATATTTTTGGCTTGGAAAGGATGGACTACTTGGACATTCATGTCGCCCCTCACGTCGAATGTCGTTCGCAGCGTTTCGTGACGCTTTTCAAGTGCTAGCAAGGCGGCCTCCAAGGCGTTGAGGTGCAATCGTCCTCGCAGCCTGAATGCAAGTGGCATGTGATACCAGCTCAGATTTGGATGAAGCTGTTCCAAGAACCATAAACGCCCCTGTGCGAACGATTGCTGAACAACCATGCTATCTGGCGTTCGATATGTCGCTGGACCTTGCTGTATATCTTCCGCAGAAGCGCGAATCCGCGCACTGAGAGTTTCTGGTGTCAAGAATTCCAGCACATCCCGGAAGGTAATATCAGTGCGGAGCTGTTTCCTTATTTTACCCGCGACCCGAATCGCTGTGACAGAGTGCCCTCCGAGGTCCAGAAAACTGTTTGTAATACCAACCTGGCAAGAAAGAACGTCGCCAAAAGCTTCACAGACATGCCTTTCCACTTCGTCCCGTGGAGGGACGTATTCCACTGCCGCTTGGAACGCTTGGCTTGCTAGCACTTCTGTTGCTCGAGATAACAGTGCTTTCTGATCAAGCTTGTTGCTCGCTAGACGAGGTAAGCCATCTTTGAGCTTCACAATGCACCCTGGTATCATATAGTCTGGCAGGCTCTGGGATAAGTTGGCCTTGATCTCGGATATCAGGCTTGCCCAGCTCAGCTCTTCAGGTGTCGCGTCGGTGGATGGCTCTTGGTTCAGCTGTGTTTCAATGAATGCAACGAGGGCCATCCCATGGATTGATTCGCCTGTGGTGACTGCGCAAGCCTTCACTCGAGGGTTTCTCCGAATCACCATTTCTATTTCGAGTGTCTCGACGCGCTGCCCTCGAAGTTTCACTTGCCTATCTTTGCGCCCGGCATACTCAAGCCTTCCGTCGGGTAAAAATCGCCCAAGGTCTTCAGTGCGATACAGCTTGCATTTTGCATCTTTGACATAATGGTCGGGGAAAAAGCTTTTGTCAGTAAGCGCAGGCTGTCCCAGGTACCCTCTGGATACTTGCGGCCCACTGATACATATTTCGCCAATGTCTCCGCTTTTGACCCGCTCCGCACTTTCAGGTTCCAGGAGATGAATTTTACAGGATCCGAAAGAGCGACCGATTGGCACGTTTGAATTATTTGCATCCTCCTCTGATACAGTGTATGTTGTGGCTACGAATGTCGTTTCGCTTGGGCCATAGTTGTTGTATAATCGGCATTCCTTAGGGATGTCTCTTATCAGAGATGGGTGGAAGGGCTCTCCGCCGACCATCAGGACGCTTAGATGAGCTGGGACATTGTTCTTTAGCAAGTCTGCAACCAAGGGAGACGTATTCAGGTCCGTCACACTGGTCATCTCCAGCCATTCTGCCAGAGAGGACAGTATCTCTGCATCTGGACCGAGGACTAACCTTCCTCCACAACCCAGAGTGCCAAATATGTCCGCCATGGCTATGTCAAAGGTACGATTTGACAACTGCAGTTTGCTGGTCGTCCAACTTCCCAAAAACTCCGGCTCGTCGGCTTCCATAAAAGCCACCAAGTTGCAGTGTTCTATCATGATACATTTCGGCTCCCCAGTCGTTCCGGATGTCACTTGGATGTACGCGAGCGAGGAAGGCAGTTGTACCTTTCGGGTAAACGGAAGTTGAGGTTGATCCTGCGCCTTGCTCAAATCATTAAGCGCAACGATTGCCTTGCCTTCCCTCCTGGCAACTTCGTTCAGCTTATCTGTATCAGTCTTTCCATCGTAAAGAATGAATGGTGCTCCCGTCTTCCGAATGATGCCCGCTATTCTGTCAGCTGGTAGGCTCGCATCGATATGTACGAAAGCCGCCCCTGCCTTCAGCACCGAGAACATAGCTATAACCAGCTCGAACCCTTTGTCAAATGAGATCGGTATAACAATTTCATCATCGGGAGACACTGGGTAAGTATGCTGGATCCAGCATGCCAACGCACCAGCAACTAGGTCACAGTGATCATTCAAGTCCCGATATGTCAAATAATCGGTAAATCTATATTGCAGCGCAATTTTCTCTGGAAACCTTCTAACACTCTGCTCGAGCAAGTGATGCGCAAGGCACAGGCTATTTGGTCTCTCGCACTCCTCTATGGTGATTTCTAATGTGTTGCTTGGGATGTCGACCCCTAATGACCCACCAACGGGCCCAATTCCAGTCTGAATTCTTTCCTGATTTGTCAGGTAAGCTGTGACATCGGGACATGAACAAAGGACATGGTCGACCGCAGACACGAAAGTAGTGTTTCGCCACGCACCATGCGTATGCTGTTGCCACTCAAGAGATGCGCAAAGAAATTGTCGGAATGCCACAATGGTGTTGTCTCTGAACCGATTATTGTGGTAGCAAATGCGGACGAGGTAGGAGTCCCCACCACATGGAAGTAGCTCGATTTCCAAAGGGACATCCGACCATGACTCTTTGCCTTCCCAGGTCCAGGGTTCCACTCCAGTGGAAGCACATGAATCTGTATGACAAACGAGAGACACAAAAGTTCGGTGCGATGAGTCTGAAATGAAGGAGCACAGCTCGCCAGGTGAGAAGTTGTGGTGGATGTCGCAGCCCGAAGCTAGGCTCTCAGCAATATTGGAGAGTGCTGTGTAGCTATCATGTTGAGCCCACCGAAACTGAGGCACTAGAACTGGACCCAGAACATCTCTATGGGTTGAGGGAAGTAGTCCCCTGTGCGACGTTAACTCTAAAAATGTGGCCTCTTGTGTTCTGGCAAATGTACAGAGTGCCATATATATGGCCTGCCGTGCTATCTGTGGGCCAACAGCCCGAGGGTAAGGCATAGCAACTTTGCCAATCGTGACACCATACCCCTCCTTGTCAAGTGGCTTTGTGCTACCAAAGCTAGCTAGGAGAGGTGGTGCACTCGGCAATCTCTCTTGTACCCGACGTTGCATATCACGGCTGCGTCGGAAAGCCTGGCCCCTGTGGGCCGCAAAGAAGTCGGACACAACGGCGGAACCGGGAGCCTGCAGCTCACCCCACAGGTAGCGCAACAGCTGGCAAGCCGAAGACTCATCCAGGATTGCAGTATGGTAGCACAGTGATAGACGAAAGCCTTTCTCGCCAGGCAATGAGCTGATTGTTAACTTCCATGGCATCTCTCCCTGCCACTGGCAAGTTCCCACAGTATCTGGCAACCCCAGCACATGAAAATTGATGTGGGAATTCCCGCCTCCGTATGCTGAGTCGCCTGCTCACTGACAAGCTTGATATCTTTTTGGGGATAATCTGTGTCAAGAACTACCATTGTTATCCGCCTGAGATGTCCTTTTGTAGTAACATCATCCAGGCAAAAGAGGGAACGTAGTACGACATGTCGCCGGGCCAGTGCATGAGCCGCATTGTTCAAGTGAACCACATTGATTCTTTCATCACGACAGATGAAATGTTGTGCTTCCACATTGACCTGATGCTTGCTGTCCGCAATCGTTGCAAGAACCTTCTCTTCCTGGAATGTCGATGCCTGGTGGACCGCTTGCACGCTCATTGGCGATATTCCGGCAGCCCACATGGCATTCGCTGTTGCCTGGGAAAAGAAAAGTGTCTTTTTGCTGTCATTGCTCGCCTGGTCCATTGTGCTTGAGTTTCCTGCAGAATGTAAAGAAGGAGAATAAGACAGGAATCATGGATAATGGAATGCAATTCCGAGGAGATTCGAATAAGCCATGTAAGGCGTGCGGTGTCATATAAAGTCTAGCTGTTGGCAGCATTCGCTGCAGTCGCTTAGCAGTGAGACATCAGGAGACTTCAGACGGCATTCTCTTGGAGATGATGTGAGATCCAATGTTCGTATTCGCGGCACATCCCTGTTCATGAGAATGACTTCATCATCTCCGGATTTCTTGCCTATTTTCTGATAGAGGGCGGGCAGGCTTGCCCATTTCCGTCGGCCATATTACCTGGAAAGAGCGGAGCAAGCACCTCTACAGAGGGCATCAAGGCTCATGGCCAGTCGCAGTGAGCTGATGTCGTGCAACGCTTAGTTTGGTACGACTCGACTTTCCGGCAACATAGGATGCAATAAAGCACGCCGAGGAAGTCTTCTTGCTTTAAACTACGGTGTCCATCCTTTCGCTTCTATTCCACAATTGCAACTATCACATTGCTCGCAAGGCTGCTTCCAAGTCTCGCACCGACCGTTCTTCCATTGCAAAATGCCAAGTCATGCCGGTCTCTTCACTGCCTTCACCGGCTGCGTTCTGGCCATCGATAACGACAATCGCCTGACTCTCCACCCGAAAGACCATCAGCCTGGCCTGAGGGATAAGCTCCGAGCTAATGGAGAGTTCTGGCTCTGTCGCGATGATGGAGTTAGTTGCTCTGTATCCCGATTCGTTGTCAGTGGAAGCTAATGACTCGTTCTTGTACTCAAAGCTGATTGGGAAGTTCGGAATCCCAGACAAGGTAAATAACTCACCGTTTGCTACCTCGAGTACACACCATCTCACTCAGCCGTCTCTAGGTCGTCTTTCTGTATGATAACCAGGAGTATAATATCTGGATTGAGACACGTGGTTTCAGCGATGGCGCACTGGAGGTAAGCTGGCTTGTCGCAGCATTCGTTGCTATTGGGTCCAGCGGTAACTGACGCGTGGCCTCCCGGTTATCATAGTACGGGCTTATCCCCATCATTCCTGGCGGAGACTACAGTAATTCCTTCTTGGCCGTTAACGACCAGACCGGGCGGTTAGAAATTGTGAAGCAGTGGAGACAGGAAGCGAAATTTCGTTGTGTTGAGTAAGAACTTGCTGGGTATGATGAGGCCAGCTCGGGTTGATGCAGGACGGCCCAGCGAAGTCTGTTGATTTCGTGATTAATTTGGCAATCAATTGATTTTTATGAAATATTTAGCAATGATCTGATAGACTTTTGTTGGTCTTGTCCGACACGAAGTCGGAATAAGGTTACACCTGTCTCGGGACAACAGTCTGTGCGCAGGTCTGGTATCTCGTACTTCCTGATCGGGGAATATGTAATTGGCCATGTCCGATCTGGGTTATCGGTCACGAAGCGTCTGTGCGAGGGAATGACAACGTCTGTCCAACGTTTCACAGTCGACCTTGACAACCGGCTCTCCATCGCTGACGGCTTCAGTCTGGGCTGATTTGCCGAGTTATTTTCCTGCTCCATCGGATGGGCGCACATCCACGGAGCTTCGGAAATTACATGCCGTCTCCGCGGTCTGGCAGGATCTCAGCTCTACTCCGATCCAGGTGGCTCTCGCAAGGATCCGCAGCCTTTTCGCAAGCCAATTTTCATGACCTACGGGGCCTCGATGGAAGTGGTACACTAGGGTCTGCTGATATTCACGGAATCTCTACCTTAATCAACTACCAATCTATCACAAAGTTTTTAGGAGATGGTTTTGCAACATCTGCTCGGTGAACTCCCAGATCTGCGGTGTGCTATGAGATTCCCATGTGGCCGCAGTGTAGAATGTCCGACGCTCCCCTTGTAGGGCATTGAGCTCACGGTAGAAGCCGTTTTTGATCGCCACGGCCGGCACCGTCAGCTGGTATGGGCTGTGGTCCCCGATGGCGAGGAACTCTGGGTCTGGGAAGTCGACTTCTGTCCTCCGGCGAATACTTTCCATATCGTGAAGCATACCCTGCTTCACCTCTTCCTCCGACAACGCCTTCGTGCTGAGATAATTTGCCACCTTCAGCTCTGACGCCTCCGTAGGCTTGAGCACCAGCATGCTAGGCAGTCGCGGAATCAGGAACGAATTATTAGCCCCGCGGTTCATGTAACACATCCGGTCTGGCAGTCCTTTGATTTGCACTAATGCCGTATAGAAGAACAGATTGTTGAACTGTCCAAACAGAGTCTTCTCCATTACCCCGAGGTCGAACCCTTTCAGACTGTCCAAGCTCGGCTGCACCGCCACCACCAAGCTCTTCGCCTGAACCGTTGTCTCCTCCTCTCCCTTACTCACTGTCACATACACCCAGTCCGCACTTTCATCTCGGTCCATGCTGACAACCTCACTCCCCAGAAGCAATCCCTCCTGACCAAGTTCCTTCTCCGCCTCCCCATACAATTCACTGTTATTTCGCCCCTTCGGCCTCACAAATCCATTCCTATCTCCCTCCAATACTTCTAGATTCGCATACTTCATCACGTAAAGCGCCGGCAGATCTGGCCAATTACCCAAGGGATCAATCGAGCCTCCCAAATCCCCGACCCCAGCTTCCAAATTATACTTGCCCACGAACTCTCCGAAAGGCATTACCAAGTCCTCCGGCACAGGATCAGGTAACTCAAATCCCACCCTCAGATACGGGTACTCTCTCAGCTGCGCGATATAACGATCCATCGCAGCATTAGATTCCGCCTCCGCAGTAGCAGGTATGGCCGTCCCCGTGACGAAATCAAACATGTCGATCTTGTAATCAAATGCCGAGTAGGTCAGCGGGATGTTGAAGTGACCGAAGAAATCTCGCACAATAGACATATTCTGGTAGTAGGTCACCCCGTATTCGATTGGGAGTGGGGTGATGGCTGGGTTGGTGTATGTTGTTGTCTGTCCGCCCAGGCGCGGTTTGTGGTCAATTATGACCACGGATTTGCCAAGTTGCTGCAGACGGATGGCGGCGTAGGTGCCTGCTGCGCCGCCGCCTATGATGCAGACGTCGCGGGTTAGGACTAGGGTGGTGCTGGTGGTGCTGGACATGGTGGTTGTGATGATGTTGAGGGTCATAAGGAGCTTGGTGATGGGCGGGATGAGATGCATCTTGACGTAGTTTGGTCACTAAGCACGGAGGATATTTATATTCTTGTCCTTGCGGATGATTCCCCTCGTGTGTTAGGGGACGTGGGATGTGAGATATCTCTCGGGGAAGGGATGACTTGGTAAAAAGATGAGATGATGTAAGATGATATGCAAAGCCCAGTGCTATATATCCTAGGAAGGAAAATGAAGACCGCGAATACGATACTACTACACTTCGGGGACATGATGTTCTTTTATATCATTGGCCGACTAGTTTACAACTTCATGCTTAACATTCGTCTACTACGTAGCTTGAATATGCACCGAAACTGGGCAGACATGCATTGATGTCTACACCAGCATTACAAACCCACCCAGGAAAAAAGCAACCCTTACGAACTCGCATAATCATACGATGTCATCTCCAAAACTGAAAGATCCAAAACACAATTTTCTATTTCTCCTCTACATATTTCCGTATCCCAACACTTGGCATCGGGCCATAACCTTTCCCCTCGCAGAGCGGAGAATATCTGTCAGACCTTCAGTCACTCCTTCGTACCACCATTTCAAATGTCATCAAGATTCCACTGCAGCTTATCTCAGCTCCGGCCATATCGCTCTCGGGATTTTCTTGTTGTGTTGAAAGCGCGGCGATGCAGTCCGCTGGCTCACGTCTTGTTGGTTGGTTGAGGGGATATGTATGAAGTTTTGAAATGTCTGATCTCCCATGCATCGTGCAGCAGAAATCGCAATCTTTCATGGCAGTGGCGATATTATTACAACATGGATTCTAGTCACTTCTTTGGTAATTACTGAGGTGAGGATTCGGCTTTGTCCGTCAGCCCTTCTAGAAGACAAGATCAGATTGTTGACTGAAAATGAGACCCCATTATCCCGTCTTGACGTAATTGCTAGCACGTCTATAGCATATATTCCCCGTAAGCTATCAGAAGGGCTAGTCTTACATCAGAATTTCTGGAGATTATGGATTTACAACATGATGGAATTCTTATCAAGTGGATTTCTAGGGATGACTATCACTGCGTCGGAAGCAGATCCTACCGGTCGGACACTATTTCTCTATGAAGACGAAGGATTTTATAAATAGTGATATTGCTCCGAGTCTCCCTCTCACATTGTCTTCCTTCTGGACCCGCTCATTACTAAGAGGGCATGAATTCAAGCCGGCTCATGTCTTCCAAGCTACTGCAACGCGCCAGGCCATCGACTAACCCGGTAGCGTGGGCAATTATACATTTCATGGTCGATATAACCTCTATTGCCTCTCCCAGTTCCCATTCATAGCTCTGCTTCCGGAACAGAAGGACCTATTTAAGTACATGTCCTATGATAATCTATGGAATACGCAATTATGTATGCTGATACTGGAATGGAATACTTTGCCTGGGCTATTACATAGGGGCCATAGTCATCATTCATGATTCTAAACTGAGGCTATATGTGAAATTTTATGAGATGAGTTAAGCTACAGTTGAAACCAAGTACTATTTTAGCAAAGGGTCTATAAAATCTACTATCAATATTACTACTATTTTACAGTATAATGAGATAATTCTTCAATTGCCATTTGTCGTTACCTCCGAGTTGCCTAAAGAAAACACCGGCAAGATTTACTAGCGCCAGGTTTGTCGTTCGCTTAATTGGACAATGAGTCTTTTATGAAGTCCGAGCCTGTGACTCCGTCTCTGCCAAATCGGAGTACCTCTTGATCATTTTGTCAGTTACATTGCTTTCCTTCGTATTCCATAATGTAAACTCAACCTCGTTTCCCTTGCCTTGCCTTTTAGACCTGGAAGGATTGCTTCTAACATGAGCCACTCTCACTCATGTATAACAGCATGTGTTAGATGCTCAAACCTCCCAGTATCCCAGCCTCCGAAACGACGAAGTCTACTTCCATCTCGCTCGGACCCCCATACCAGAGCGAGTAGTCGGTTCTACCTGACACTAAGTCTCTCTTTTTATTGAATAATCCCGAAGGCATCATCATATGCGTCGCGTATTGAAGGAGGACCGATTGAGCGGATTGGGTGGAGGAAGAAGACACCTTTTCCTGAGTCATACCGTCTTTCTTTTCCGCTATTGCCAGTGTTTTGAATAAGATGGCACCGATACGGGCTCGAGTATGTGCCTCGGCTAGTAGAATCCCTTCTGTCATGATATCTATATCGAGTACTTCGGACGACAAGGGTATATTCCTCTTTCTGGTGTCGGTCGGATTGTCATTGTCGTAGTCGGCTACATAGCGTGCGGTCAGTACATGCCGTATATGAAAAGATTCTTGGCCCCAGGGCTCATGTCCTCGAAGTGCAAGTGGACCAATCATGCCGATGAGATGGAAGAAGTGCAATGTATATGCACTATGTCTTTCCCTGGTATCAACGAGGGTGTATATTGTGGAAATCTGCGTATGGGATTTATTTTCTGTGTATGCTGGACACGAAATCCATGTCTTGGATAATCTCCGCAGAGCACTGAGTCCTGAGTTGAGATACTGTGGATAAGCAGTTGTATCTAGGTAGAAGGGTACAATTAGATAATCTGGTGTGTCAATATTATGTTCTTCCACGGAAGCCTTTGGGCCCGATTATACTATGTGAATGTCTGACACTTGATGATGGGTTTTATGCAGAATATAGGCAGTATTATTAGTATTATCAATGCCATATATTTATATAAAACCTGATAGAAAGACTATTGATGAAGAGAGAAAGGGAAAAAGGAAAGACAGGACATCCCAGGTGGCCCAGGCCAAGCTTTTATAGGTGGTTTCGACTGTTGGGGCAGGGAATGATTCCTTGTTAATCTGTGAACAATGTTCACTTCCAACATTTCCGTCTGATCATTATGTACATATTCACAGCATAAAGCGCTTCGAGTATGCAGAATTCCAGGCTATGATATTCAAATTCGTGCCTTCACGTCAAGTTATTCCAGTCAGTGTGATATATGTGTGAATAATCGAATGTGTGGGGTTCCGCGCTCTTATGCGGGCTATACAATCAAATGCAAAGATAGTCCACAAAGTGTGCAAAGCAAAGGCTATCATAGTATTGGTGCAGTCCGTACTAGAAATTAGAGTGTTTCCAAAGCAAGGGAATGTTTTGAAGTACACGCCATATGCCCTACCCTAGAGACAAAACACACTGATCACAAAACAAAATCATAACACTCTCTAGCCTTATCCCCGGCGACTGAGTTCAGGGCTTCTTCTTTATTTTATCCAGAACCAGAATTTCCCTCATAATAAGTATCAGCGATTCAAGCGCCATAATCAACCTTCAAGCCAATCTCAGGCATGATTCTGGAGGTCTCCTCCAACACCTTGTAGTTCTCCAGCGAGCTCAACCGCACCAAAGGTTCATGGAGAGAATGGAAGCCAAACTGTGCTCTGATCTCGTTCAAGATATCATAAACCAAGTCGGCATCCCCATCCAGTAGCCACCTATCCCCCCTAACAATGGGATGCATAGCAAAAGAACCGCCGAATGAACGCACGGCCCTGAAAAAGTGTACGTGTCCCTGCCACACTTTGGCAACATATAGACCTTTATCAAGCGGCAATCTTGAGGCAGTCTCAGCACACAATTCGTGCGCTCTTGCGTCCAAAAACACAGCCGTTGGTAATCCAGTGCTTGGTTCTGCATCGCAGCCGACGAGAATGATGATATCATTGTAGTCCTTGTGCACGAATTTGCATGTCTCGTACGCGCTCTTTCCCTCGAAAAATCTTCTTTTGTAGACGATAGTGTAGTCGAGAAGGTGAAAGCCACTTTGGGTTTTCGAACGGGTGATAGGGTTGTGTTTTTCGGTGAGAACCTGTTTCAAGCGCTCGGCCCAGCGAACAACATCACAGTCCGGCAAGTATGGGCCGAAGACTTCGGACATTGTGTTGTTAAGGATCGTGGTGCTGTGACTGGTGGTGATTGTGATTTCGGTGGGAGTATTTGTGACACAAAAGAACTGTTGTTACAAGTTGGTTGCTATCAAGAGCATTATCGTCTTGGATGTGTGGTCGATGACATGAAAAAGTCCAGTACAAGACACCCCATCGAAGCCATTATAACGGCTTTCTGTGAGTACGTTATTTTTAGTACCTGCTGGTTATCAGATACAGTGACTTGTGAGCAAATTATCTATTGAATGATTATTTGGAATATACCATGCCCTTCACGTATGAGCGCGAAAACTGCCTAGTTATGAGCAGATTATGAGTAATACCAGCCACATATCTGGGTCATGAGGGGACACAAAAATGCATAGACAGATAACAGACAATTCACAAGTCAATTCAAATAACCGTTTTCGAAGGCAGGACCCATCTACTTATAGGCACATGCTCTGTCTCATAGGCCACGTGGGGACGAGGATCCTGACTATTGGATGTTTCCACGACAAATTGACAGATGCGCTCACGCTAATCAAGTGCATGTTGAAGCTTATACGTTTTGTCTTCACTCGAAGATGTCTATCAGATAATTAATGTATGAGAGCCTATTACAGGAACCTCCCGTCCATAACTGCTGTATCGAGGCGGTCAGAACAGACAATATGGGTATCCCCAGCGTCACCGGCGATGGGCTACTAGCGCAAGCCATAGATGTTCAACAACCCAATCAGCAACCTGCGACTGATCCCTACACAGTAGAGTGATCCACCCTTGTACAGATCGAAAACCGGATTCTACGGGCGGATGAATTATCCATCGCCGCTCCACGGGACCCCCTTGGCTGACAGGTTTGACCCTGTATTACCAGCACAACTCCTTCTCCAACTATAACTCCGTGCCATTGGCAAGGACTACTGACACTTATTTGTCGACCGCACTATCAACCTCCAATATTTGTCTCCCAACATTGCCATAATGCAGCCCATTACTCCGGCTCCACGGCGCCTAGATACCTCTGACCCTTCCTCTACCCCCAATGCCTCGGTCCCTCGACTTCGCAAGGCATCAACAGCATGCCGGGAGTGCAAGCGAACTAAGGCGAGGGTGGCATCAATTCTTGAAGTCCTTACATGTCTAAGTTTTGACGCTGAAATATAACAGTGTCAAATCAGAGAAGGCACCTCCGAGTGCGACCGATGCACCGAACGTCACCTCTCGTGTGTGTTCGACCTGGAAGAAGACATGCCGCGGAAGCTGGCTCACAAGCGGAAGATTGAAAAGCTAGAGGAAGAGCGCAATGACTTGCTGCAGTTGATTAAGACATTGCAGAATAGCTCTGATGCTAAGGCTATGCAAGTGCTGAATCTCATCCGAAGTAAGACACCACTCAGCAAAATTAAGCTTTACATAGATAAGAACATCTCCGAGCCTGAGCGAGAGACCGCACCATCCTTGGCTGAAATCTACAATCAAACGTCGATGCTGGAAAACGGAAACAAACGCACGTACTCGCATAGGGCACTGACTATCCAGCGTCTTGTGGATATACCGGTCTATCGCATTCCAGCCGCCCCGTGGACCTCAGTCACTGAAAGTGATGATTTTGTATCTCACCTGATCTCCCTATGGTTGACCTGGAGTTATCCGTTCTATAATTGGATTGATCGAGAGCTCTTCCTTCGTGACGCTCAAGAAGGGAAGTTGAATTCTCAATTCTGTTCACCGTTTCTAGTGAATTGCATTCTTGCCGAAGCATGCGTAAGCTCTCAAGTCATCACAGAGCCTATGTTTGTGGTCAGCTAATTGGCAAATTCAGTTTCACTTCGATTACCCGGAAGCGTACGCCGACCCCAATAATCCAGATTCAAGGGGTATACATTTTTACGAGGAAGCGCGGAAGCTCTACGAGAAGATAGAGGGTCGGCTTGATATGCCAACTATTCAAGGATGCGGAGTGCTGTTTGTGTGGTGAGCGATCCCCCCAATAAGTTTTCTTGCACGGTCATTGAAACCGAAGTATACAGTATGGCGATTATGGGAAAGGACCGCATGGGTTGGTGGTATCTCGGCCAAGTTCGCAGCATGGCTGAGGAATACGCCAAGAAGCATCCTAACTCGCCGTCTGATACCCCTACCAGGGAGAGTCGCGCAATTGACAACACCATATGGGGAATCTATAATCTTACAGCGTAAGTCTAGCTCACACCTGGTAGTACTCCCTTTGTTTCCTAACCCTAGGCTATGTCCTAGAACGGCATCGATTTCGCTCATGAAGCATATGGCTATTGATCGTCCAAATCGACACCTCCTTCCATGCGATCATTTCGAGGATGATACCTGGGCCGCGTACCCGCGGCAAGTGGACACAGTTCAATCTCACATCCCCTGTGTGCTGAACAGCTTTACTGCGCTAAGTGAGATCAACGTGAATGCGAGTCGACTCGTCTTCGCAACTGGCCTCAAAACACCACCAGGCGCACTAGAGAAGACCCTGGAAGCTATTCAAGCACGGCTAGATGGCTGGAGGAATGACCTTCCTACATGCCTAACTCTCGACAATGCCACTATTCCTCAATCGTTGAGTTTGCAGTAAGGACCATGATCCGCCCCGGAACCCGCAACACCATGGATTAAAATCTTGCTACTGACCAACCCACCTACATCCAGCATGCTCTATCACACCGTGGTAATAGTGCTCTGGGGTCTCCTCAAAAAGGAAGACACAGAAGATGAAAACAATATCAAGATAACCCGCGAAGCAGCAAAGAAAGCATGCGTGGATTCCGCCCTAGCAATCGTCAATCTTCTACGCATTCATCGAACCCGGTGGGGACCGGATCACATTTCACCGACTACCATTCACTGGGTAAGTATGGCCCTCTTCACCCTGGTCGAGGAACTCGACAACAGCGAGCATCGCAATGCCTTCACAGAACTCTGTGTTACCGCTCGTGCATTTTCCCAGAAATGGACTCTTATGAAGGGTATTTTGCGGATGTTGCAGGTTTCTGCGCAGAAAAATGGGTTCATACTCCCGCCAGAGACTCGTGCTTTGTTTGCGGATTTCCAGAAGATGTGGGATGAGGGCCTTCGAGATCAGTTTCGCAGCCTTTATCCGAATCTTAGCTCTTTGTCCGAGACGGGTGGGGACCGCACCCTCGATGAGGCGGAGCTGGACAGTTTTCTGAAGAAGTGGGATAGACTTGAAGGCTTTGAATAGGAAGTAGAGGATGTCTGATTGGGTAGGTATGCAGAATGCTGATGGATCCAATCGTCGGTACAGGTTTCTTAGGGAGCTATGATCATAATTTGGGTTTCCCACTAGATTGTTTTTCTTTGAGAAGCAAGTAACACTGAAGCTGTGTTCTAGTACTACCTCGAAACGCAAGTCGTCGTTTCTGAATGTAGTACATTATAACCCCGAAAAGAGGCGAACGGCGATGATGCGAATGGGAAATGAGGCAAAGATGGATGGCTGGTTCTCTAGTGACCGGACTATAATAGGGTTACATCTGAAGTCGGATCTGAAAATTCTGGATTATGTCTTGAAAAGCTAGACAATCTTGTCAGTGCTTGTTTGGATGATTCTGACCCAGAGTTCTCTCTATTGGGATTCAATAATGAACATTGTTATATCTCAACTGCAGGGAGGGACCTTTTTCCGATGGCTTCTGCTGATCCGCCAACAATAACGGAATCAGCAGGGATGATCAGCCCCGGATACAACTAAATTAAGGGCTGACATGATATCCGCCCGTCCATTAGTGCCCGGGCGCGTTTATATCTGTCCCAATCTCGAACTTCTTGTTTTCACCTCTACCAACAACCACTTTCAACCATTCACACGAGGCTTAATTACCAACACAATGACCACCGAAAAGCCCTCAATCGTGCTCATCCAGGGCTCTTTCCAAACACCCCTCGTCTACGCTAAGTTAACGACAGGACTTCGTGACCTGGGATACCCCCTTATCCACCCATCCCTCCCCAGCTGCACCGATGTAGAGGCGGATGACTTCCCCACCCGCACAATGGAGGATGACGCACGCACCGTCACCGAAACCCTACAGCAGCTCATAGAAAAGGAGGGAACATCCGTCGTCGTTGTCATGCATTCTTATGGCGGCATTGTGGGTAGTACCGCTATTCCTCAATCCCTCGCCTACACTTCCCGTCAAGCAGAGGGCAAAAAGGGCGGCGTTTTACATCTGTTCTACTACGCTGCCTTTGTTCTACCCGAGGGTGCATCCGTCATGGGGACATTTGGCGAGTCGCCGAACAACTATGTGACTGTACGTTTTTCATTAATCCACTAAAAGACCAAGGACCAACCTAATTCTTTTGCTCTTAGTCGGACGGCCGTTTCCGTATCACCAACGGGGCCGAAATTCTGTACAGCGATCTCCCGGACGCCGAAGCAGCCCTGTGGGAATCGCGCCTCATTCCGCAATCTCACTTGGTACAAACCACGCCCACGACTCGTGCGGCGTACGAGTACCTGCCATCTACTTATCTCATCTGTGAGGGTGATCAGGCCGCACCTGTCGCATTTCAGGGCGGATTTGCCAAGTTGGCTCGGGCGGAGATTGATCGCTGTAGCGCGGGTCATTCGCCGATGCTGAGCCAGCCGGAGATGCTGGTGGGGAAGATTGCGGCAGTCGTGGAGAAGGCAGTTGCGGCGTCTACTTAGATTACGCTAGAGTGAACTAGAAATTATTTAATATGTGAGGTAGTCATAGAGATGATGATAGAGATTAGATTAGAATCTTGAGAAGATGACATCTAGAATGCAACAAGCACCGATGATCGGCGGTTATTGCCCCTCCCCCTCTTTTCTTGGCTAGCTGTCAGATTTAGTGTCATTGCTAAGCAGTAGACCGCGCGTCTATCTCGGAGACTATAATGTTACCGCGTTCCAAATTGAGAGAGATACCTACTTGGTTGTTCTACTGCGTCTCGTCCCTCATCGTGAATTACATGCCTCTACGCATATATTGTAGTCTTGCCGAGTAGGGTCATCGACCTGGTTGGGAGAGGCGTAGTGCAAAACAGTCAGTACACGTGAGAGTTCAAAGAGTATGGGTTTAAATTGTCACTACATATCCCTCGCTTATTTGCAGTCCTACCGTCCATGGTTCCGTGAACCTATATCATACTAGCATACCACACCCCCTTGTCACACCCTCACCTCCCCTTCGCCCAATCGCCGGCGGACTACTGATCAGCTCTATTGGCCAAATTGACGTCCTCAGCGACAAGATGGTGGCTTTGAGAATTACAGTTCAATTCATGTATAGAACTCGATTCATTACCTCTAAGAGCCTCCGACCTTTCACGCAGAGTGCTCTGTACTGGGTGTGCAGTTGGTGAGAAAGCATACAAGAACATAGTGGCTAAATCGATGCTAGCAAAGTCCGAATTTGATTGGCTCTTAGTTTTCAGTGGAGTTGTTTGGTTGATTCGGTCGAGTCGTTTTACATAGGAATGGTCTTCGAAAATTGCTCTGTGAACGCAAGTGTGGCACACTCAGACTACGCTCTATATATTTTGAACTCATTTCACCTTGATGATCCTACAAGAGCATCATGATGACGATGATGCTACAGCTTCCGTAGTATTTGAGCTTTAGTCTGTGATATGTTTCGGTTCTAATAGAATTAGTTACGATCACTACCAAAACTAACAGTATAGAATTAGCAAAAACCATATCAGACAGGGGAAATTTTACTCGATGGTGCGCTTCAAAGGAGTAAAAGTTAGTGATAAAGGCAGCGGCGATAAGATAACAGACAAGTGACAGTCTATCGGACTAGTGGCCGGAGAAACCCCGCCCGACCCTTCTTAGTGCCTTACTAACCAGGCTGCAATCTCGTTCTTTGTGTAGCTTTACCAAAACCTTAAGTGCGAACTCATAACAATCAAGTACTCTCCCCCAGCTGAAGCTGGGGATCTGTACGCACTCCACACCGATTGGTGACACATAAAAGCCAAAGTCCAGCTACGAGCATCCGCTATTCTTGGAATGTTAGATGAATCACTAACTCCTATGGAGTTCTTTTGTTGCTTTGATAGTTTCACCGCACAGAGGCGCCCCCGTTATAGATGGACTCGGTCGGTTTGAAAGGCTAGGCTTGACAGTTTTACAGTCCTTAATCCTGTTTCCAATCATGCTACATATTGCGGAATTGTATGTTACCTTGCAATCTGCCGGTCGCTGTCACCCATTATACGTTAATTTCTGCCTCAGGCTACAACGGAAGCACAAGAGAAGTCGAGGTGAAGAGCCCAGCATGCGTGATCCTCCTGCATCATTGGGTGCTTGGATCTTCACTCCTGGCCAGCCAATTCAAGGTAGGGTCTAGGTCGTCTTAGATACGCTACTGGTCGACAAAGCCTATCAGATCCCCTCCCGCTGGTGTTGCCATCGGCGGCATGGCGCACGCCATATCCCCTCCCACCAGCAAAGGGCCTCTCAATCTGTGTCTAGCAACCCAGATTATCCACCACGAAGTAAATGCCGTATCAAGCGGCTCACAGCTGCATCCTTGTAGGTTCCCCGCCTTCTTCTCGGCCGGGTTATGTATAACGCCATCATAGCCAAGAACAGCGTGACACTGACGGTTATCGGCGAGCGGCCAAGCATGATGCTCATCCGGCAGATACTTAAGACAGAATACCTGGCGTCGATGCAACTTTATCGGCAACCCGAGGTTGATGGTAACTTTTGACGCGTAACGCATTGGTCAACATGGCGGCTGTCGAACTTGTTACGCAAGGGACGGCCTACGGCCTCCTCATCGGTCTTGGTGTGTTCTTCTGCGGGGTGATTCTCATCGCAATCAAGGTGCAGAAGGCGTATCTGTCTGAAGACTCGGGTACGTCAGAGATGTTCATGGTCGCAAATCGATCGGTCGGTACGGGTTTGACTGCATCTGCTGTGTTCTCCTCGTGGATGTGGATCAACGAGACGGTGCTATCGGCTGCGATGTGTTATCGCTATGGATTGGCAGTTCCACTGGTATGTCAGCAGGCTCTCTTTTAATTTTATGACAGATGCTGATTTGACTGTTCGTACAGTGGTGGGGATCGGGTCTTTGTTTTCAGATCGCCTTGATGGCTGCTCTTGGTGTCATGGCCAAGATCCGGGTTCCGTATGCCCATACGTCGCTTGAGATCACTCGTATGCGATATGGCTGGATCGGACATGTCATCTACATGGTTTTGAATCTGACAAACAACGTTTTTGGTTGTGCCTCGATGATCTTGACCGGGTCCCAGCTGATAAACGGTGTTTCGGGCATGAACTTCGTTGCGGCAACCATCCTGATTCCTTTGGGAGGTAAGCTTGGGTCATCGCATATCACAGGGTATTATACTGACGAACAATGGCAAAGTTGTTCTTTACACGGCTGTTGGAGGGCTGAAAGCGACGTTTTTGACCGACTTTTTGCATACCACAGTCGCCTTAATCCTGATCATTTATTTCACACTCTCAGTCCTTACTCACCCCGAAGTTGGCGGGTTGGCTGGACTATACGACAAGGTGGTCGCAACAGCGAGCGAGAATTATATCTCCGGTAACTTCGAGGGATCGCTTCTCACGATGAAATCAAAAGGGGCGATTATTTGGGGCTTAATCTTGAAGTTTGGTAACTTAGCTCTGGTGGTCATGGTAGGCTCATTCTTCCTTTCCCCCAGTTATATGGCAGACAATCAGACTCACTCGCATTTAGGACACCGCGTTCTGGCAAAAGTCTTTTGCCAGTGAAGTGAATTCTACCGTGCCGGCATACAACCTGGCCGCAATAGCTGTGTTTGGTATCCCCTGGGGCTTAGGCACTGTTATTGGCCTGACCGCTCGAGCGCTCCACCACACTCCTCTCTGGCCCACCTATCCTATTGATATCACGACAACTGAGGTCAGCAAAGGCATGGTCATGCCCTACCTGGTCAAGGCCCTTCTTGGAGAGTCTGGAATGATCGCCTTCTTTGTTCTCTTGTTCATGGCACTGACCAGCACGGTCTCCTCGTCAATGATCGCCGTCAGCAGTATCCTGTCGTTTGATATGTACAAGACGTACATCAACCCCCAAGCCAGTGACCGCCGGCTCTTGGGAGTTAGCCACATAACTGTCGTATTCCATGCGATCTTCATCACTGGCATTTCCATTGCTCTTAACTACGGGGGCGCCAACATGACGTGGATCGGTTACTTCCGGCCTATCCTGTCTTGTCCCGGAATCATTCCTCTCGGGTTGACTCTGTTCTGGTCCCGTCAGACCCGCCTGGCGGCTATCCTATCGCCGGTGCTTGGCTTCTTTACTGGTCTTGCGATCTGGCTCGCAACGGCCAAGTCAATGTATGGGGCCGTGAACATGACCACAACTGGAGAAGAGCTGCCCGCACTCTATGGTGCCATCGGGTCTTTCTTCTCACCCGCTCTCTACTCCGTGGTAATTTCTCTATATCGCCCGTACACATTTGACTGGCGAGAGTTCCTCAGAATCGAACTCGCAGATGAAGCACCGACTAGAGCCACGCCCGCTGCAACTCAAGAGACTAAGGTTGAAGGGGTCTATATCTCGACGGATGCCAGCCCGACGTCAACCCCGAGCCGCCTCAGTCTAGATGACGTTCGTCACCCTTTCACAGAAGATACCCTGCGAAAGCTGCATCGATGGTCATGGATCGCATGGGCGATGTTTGTGGTCTTGGTGCTGATTACCTTTGTGCTGTGGCCAATGCCGCTTTATCGCGACTATATCTTCACCAAATCCTTCTTCTCCGGATGGACCACGGTCGCGATCATCTGGCAATTCTGTGCCTTTTTCGCTGTTGTGGTCTACCCACTGTATGACGGACGGTTCGAAATTGCTAAGGGTGTACAAGGCGTACTGACGTCAAGTCGTGAATTCCTCAACCGACACAAAAATTAGAAGTCTTTCTTATCAAATGTTTCTAGACATATATTATTAGATCTAATCATCGACTGATGGTACTTCATCTCACATATACATCAAGGACTAACTAGTTATCCTTCTTCGCCTCACTGGCAAGCTTCTCCATCTGCTCCTTTCTCTTCTTCAAGACCTCTTGGATCTCATCCATGGTCTCCTTGAGGACATTCTCTGCCTCCTTGCCCTTCTTCTCCTGCAGCGTCCGAAGAGACTGCAATTGGCCCAGGACATTAGATCCTCCCGGCACCATATCCGCCCACTTGCTCAGATCAAAAGACCCGCTCTGCTGCGCCTGGTCGACCTTCTCCTTGACATATTTCTCCACCTGCTCCGTCTTCCCCGACGACGCAGCCTCCTTCACCATACCCCACAACTCACTCACATTTCCCTTCTTCAGCGCCTCCGCGTTATTCTCCACGAGCTCCTTCACCTTCGGATTCTTATCCAAATACTGCTTACTCTCCTCCAGCCCCTTCTGCCACATCTCATCCCCAAGCTTCTGCAACTTCTCGGACTTCTCCTGAATCAACTTGCGCACCTCCTCCACCGACGCAAGACTGAATCCTTTCTTCGCCACCCCAGCAAGCTGCTCCCTCGTCTTATCCACCTCCTCCTTCGCCTGCGGCCCATACGCATCCCCCATCTCCTTCAACTGCTTCCACCCGCCACCAACCTTCTCCTGCAACCACGGGTGGTTATCCAAAATATCCCCGGCAGCATCACCAGACAGCTCCATCAACCGCGTCAAACTCTTCTGCAGCACCTGCAATGCCTGAATGGCGGTATCCGCATTGGCACCACCTTTACTTCCCAGCGCCTTCAGCTCTTTATACGCATCCCGCACGATGCTATCCACCTCAGGCCCATGCCGTTGCTTCACTTTCTCCAGATCGTCGAACGCAGCATCAATGTGTTTGCCTGCTCCCGGGAGCAACACCGCATAGCTCTTAAGGGTATCCCGCAGCCAGTTCAGCGCCTTGTCGGGCTCCGGGGCGTTCTGGATAATGCCTTGCTTCACTTGGTCGGCGTAGACCTGGGTCTGTTTCATAGTTTTGACGGCTTTGCGAGCCCCGGAAAGATGGTACCATGTGTAGCCGGTGACGATGGCGACGAGACCGCCGCTGAGACCTCCGATCAGGGCGGGATTGCTGCTGCCGGTGCCCGTGGAGCCGGAGGAAGAGGAAGAGGAGGAGGAGGATTGGAATCGAGCGTTACGGTAGCGACCGGCCGATTGGCGGAGGCGCTGCTGTCGCAGACAGCGGGTAGCGACTCTGGGGGATCTGTTCATCATGATTGCGGTGGTTTGGGTTGTGTTAGAGAGGAGTGAAGAGTTCAATGGCAAAGAAGAGGTGTAATTGATTGGTAGATTGGGAGAACATGATGGAGGATAGTTAACATGAGTTACTTTATACTCAGGAATGAAGTAAATCGAGTGGTTGAATCACCCCCCGTCAAGATGACGCACGCCAAGCACCACATCCACTAGTCTACTTTCGGTGATCTACTAACCGCATAAAGCTAGCACGATCTATCTTATCTCAAAGCCGAGCCCCAACCTACATCATAGCCTATCCCAAAAGACTTGAAAAACGTCATCACAACAACCAACCCCATCAAGGTTTCCATTGAATTAAGAATTGGCAGCACGTAACTTGGCACACGTCTTACAGCACCCGTTCCTGGCCAAAGATCACCAGGCCCAGATTCCGGCTGCTCCGCATAGGGGACCATCTTAAGCGATTTCATCTTTAACCCGTTCTCCCCCTTGGTATTTACAACATGCAATATTCCTGAATACGTTGTAGGCTTTGTAATCTCAAGCATGCAATAGGCCATTTCATCCCCCAGATAATAGCGACCGTTAGAAGAGCATATGAATCCGTGCTCTCTGCTGTCAGGGCCTTGCGGTAATAGCACCGAGACGTTGGTGAGTCCGTAGGCGTATGCGAATCCATTTTCCTGTTCGGCTTGCACGTAAAAGGGGTTATCTGTCCATCCTTCGGGGATGGGCTCGGGTTCCTTGGAGGGAGTCTGGGACGTTGTGTTAGGTCGGTGGGGTGTTTGTCGGTGTGGGGTGGAATGGGGCTTACCTGGGGTTTGGTTGGCATGGTGCTGAATGAGAGAGAGAGAAGTAAGGTAGGAGAGAGACGAAAGGAGTGAAATGGAGCTGAATGAAAGGTGAGGTCGGAGTGAAGTTGTGCTGATGGTGAATTCTGGTTCGTCTCGCGCAGTTCGCGGGTGAGTCCTCAATGCGTTGGGGTATTTTTGGGAAACGTGAAGATGACTAGGAAAAGCACCAAGGAATAAGATGAATTTGCTGAAGTAAAAGAACTAAATCCTTGCGGCGCTCGGGTGTTTCAACCGGCCCGATGTGTCACTGAAGAATCATGTTGACCCCCTGAGAGGTGCGAGGGAATGATTGCACCCTAAGGGCGTTATTGTTGACTACCTAGCTCGGGAACATAGTAGTCCAAGATCTTAGGCCGGCGAGCAAGGGAAGTTCTGCTTGACTCTTGGTCAGCACTGGCAGGAGCATCATTTCCAACTAGCCACAGAGCATTTTTGACTCAGGCAACCCATCGTCTTAAGGCAGTCCGTCCTCCGGCTCATGAACCAACTTAGAGACCCCTGATTTTGAGAGCCCATCCACACCCGTAAGCGAGGGCACCCAGATTATCTGGCCCAGCTGTTGACTTGATGATTTGATGATGTAGTAAAACCCAAGTCTCTGGAGTTATTACTAGGCGTACTAAGACAACTTTGAGACCACATCATATTGCAAGATACATCCCTGGGGGCCAATTTTTGAACCACACTTAGAAGGGCTTCTTTGATTTGAGGAACGATCATCTATGTGTCTACGATTGCTAGGGCTGCTATGGGTGCGATCAACCTATTTCATTCTGGTATGGCAGACTTGGAAGGAGCGTCATGGTCATATGGAAGATACAAATTTTCACCCTCTGGAACGTCGGGCACCAGTGTATCTCTTTCCTCTGGTATCTCGACAGCCTTAAGCTTCCTCATCCCCACCTTTTCCACCCCTTTCTCTTCCATTACGCGTAGAATGTTTGGCCATGTCGTGGGTCTACTTATTTCGAAGATCTCATCCAGCATCAGGTGGCCCCAATAATAATGCCCATTAGCCGTGATTATATACTGCATTTCACCACTCTGGTTCGTTCCGACTAATACCACTGTAGCATCCCTTATTCCATATTGGCGGGCCAGGTACCATTCTGAGCTACCGGGATAGAAGAAATGCGAAAGAGCTCTGGGATCGTCGGTCCTTCCTGGAACCACTTCACGATAGTTCTATGAAGACACCTTTAATTAGACTGGATAATTCGAGTAATTCCATGCGTAGGTTGCTCTGCCTTACATGCAACCCAGCGGCCTCGGCCGTCTGCTGGTCTGAGATGTGGGAGGGGTTCGGCGTTGAGCTTTGTCTATCCATTTTGGGAGCGTCTTTGTTGATGAGAGAAAAGTTGTCGCCAAAGCGCAGGCAAACCTCGAATTCTTCCGGATAAGGCCAACGTTGAACTGAGATAGAGAGACCGGCTACAGAAAGGACATTGGAAAAAAAAAACAGGTGCACGGTTCGGCTGAGTCAACTGTGATTGAATCTTGACGCAAATGTTGGTCATATTGAATTTACTACTTGAATACCATTACATCCCATTACACCACCACCAGGCTCTGCCAGGCGCTTCTAGTCCATTTACGACCAAACCTGACTCCGCTTCTGTTGGTTGATTAACAGAAGCTCTCGTAGTTCGTTCTTTCATTCATATTCCTATGCTTGTAGCCCTCGTAGTCTTGGTAGTGTGCGAAGCGCATGATATTTTCTGGAAAAGCGGAGAGCATTGATGGTGTCAACCAGTGTACTGAAGACTCTCTATCCCGTCAAAACAACTGAAGCTGTACAGACAGTGGGGATAGGACAATGATAATAATTATATTTAATTTAAAGAAATGATTTAATGATATATAAACAAGTGGTAGATTTATGTTAAGAAAAGTAGATTGAGACATATTCCTGTGTCTAATTCAAGTAATCACAATATAAGTATCAATCTTCTCAACCTAAGAGCTTGTGTTATGTCAAATATCAACAGTATCTCACCCAACTCCTGGCATTTGTTGGTAGCTCCGCTTCTCAAACTATAAGGCCAAACACTCCTTGGATGGCTCCAACTCCGCACTCGAGTTACACTAACCCAGTGGACAAAGAGAAATGCGGAGAAATACGTAAGTTTACCCTTCCAGAAATCCATAAATCTCGTCCTCAAACCTATCTATTCTAATTGATCGTTTCTATCTAGAGCTAATGTGAAGTGGCTCCAGGATGGACAGACGACCCCAGAGCATTTGAGTACTATTTCCGCCTGGGTAGCAGAGTTGGCAAGGTTGCTACTATAGGATAACAGATCCTACTCTGGCCTTAGTAACAACTGCCAATAGTGGAGAAATGGGGTATATTATTACATCAAAGAGTCATTACTACATCGGCGACTTAATGAGTGACTAACAAAGCCCAAGAAGTGGCCGGCGATTTTGCGCGTTCCCGAAGAGGAAGGATATGGAGCACTGAAAATGAAGCAGCTCAAACATGTCGAACTGCCTGGTGATGAGAACCTACCGGCGGAGAGGCCTTTCGAGGGGGATGGCGTGTTTGTTCCTATAAGCCAGACTACTCTGGTCCAACCTGGAAAAAAGGACGAGTAACGGGTTAGTGCATACGGGGAACTGCAAGGGTTTGTTCGTTCTTTATATGTACAGGTCTTCGAGATGTAATGGGGTCCCTCATCCCAATTCTCACCCTGTGAGAACTTACCTTAGTACTTGGGGATAATTTTTTGTTATTGTTCCTTGGACTCTGCGATGGCGATGCTGATAAAGGTTGTGAGTCTGGTTAAGATGGCCTGATATAATACTCCTTGCTCGAAAGTGAGTATGTATCGTAGTCCTGTCCTGTTTCATAAGGCATTAAACCCTGTTTTCTGGGATGTAGACGTGGCAATTATCATAGTCAACAGACGATACTGGTGTCTCCCTAAGAACGCAAAGCTTTTATCAGACATTGCAACAGAGTTACTTATCTCTCGAATATAAGTTGGAGCCTGGAATGGATACAGCCTTGTCTGGTATGCTGGATGTGCATTAGCCCGAATTACACTGCTGTTGAAAAGCAAGCTGTGGAGAGAGGCTCACTGATGAAGACGGGCTTGGGAAGCTCAGCTATGGTGTCCTAGCTCTACGGTGTATCTCCTCATTCTATATGGGTTTTAGAAAAATACTCAGGAGGACAATGAGGGTTTGACGCAGGAAAAGTGAAGCGACAGTTATAACTTCTTGATCACCTCCGCCTCCGAGTGTTTTGATCTGAGTGACTAACCCAGGAGTGTGTCTCTGTATAGCCATACCGTTTTAGTTAAATTAACTATTTTCTTCTCCATGTAGACACCAGGAAAAATACTTTCGGGCCATTATCTATAATTGATTTCACTGCCTTGGGCAGCATATATGCGGTCTGTGCCTGAGGCATCAATTACAGCCCCTGTAGTCACGTGCCGTCAGCCGACCACGGAACCTTTCACATCGCTTACTATCTAAGCTTATGAGCTGTTCCATAGCAATAGCTAAATCTACCACGCAACTCGACCGCTGGGAGTTGCGTGCGTAAGAAAAGTACGCTAGAATTACAGTCGTGCGTCTTAGATCGGAGGCCGTGGAGCTTGTACCCTCTTATCCGTCATGTCGACGACCTCCAAGCGTAAGCGTGCAAGGAAGGCCTGCATTCCATGCCACCAGCGGAAACGGAAATGCGACAACCAATATCCTTGCAGCATGTGTACCACTTACGACTATAACTGCAGATACGACAAGGACCTGACAGGAACTGTGGGAGAAAGCGTTGATGTCCCACCCCAAGCTAAGCGCATCAGCCTTGATGGCAGAAGTCGTTTGACCAACCAGCCACACGTAGAGCAAGGCTCCCACGAAGCCAATAGCTCATCGACAAAAAGTCCCGCCACTGTGACCAGCACATCACCTGGAATCTTTGACGACAATAAGTGCAGATACACCGGGGCATCAGCGGCCATGACTTTTCCACATGTCCTGGGCGTTAGTCTCGGTGCTGACAGTCCTCCGCGATTGCGGTCATGCGCCTACAACTTTGGCAACCGACCAGACGAGGCTTCAAACACCCACAGCTTTCTCGGAGATCTGATCTCCGAGGAGGACGTCGGCTACTATGCGGGGGTTTATTTCGCTGTCATGAACCCGATCGGCGACATCTTGGACCCAAGAATATTCGCCGATCGATGTCACCAATATTACAACGGCGTTTCTAGCACAGACATTGCATTTGCTGCTGTGGCTGCTGGCGTAGCCTGCCTCGGGTCCTTTCTCTCATCCAACAGACATGCACGGGAGACTGACCTGGTGCGATACGCTAAGGCGATTCTCGATGATCCATCGTCAATACGCACGCTAAATATTGACCACATACTCGCATGGGACATGCGAGCATTCTACCTTCGCGCCACAAGCCGCCCCAAGAATGCCTGGATTGCCTCCTGTACCGTCATGCACCTGTGTGAAACAGTTGGGTTGCACGACGAAGCGAGTATCAAGAAGATGGCATCCAAGGCCGGCTCTGCTGTTCTTGGGCTTGATGCCGACCGACTGAGGAGAATCTTTTGGGTCTCTTGGGCTGGACACAATATGTTATCCTATGAGCAAGATTGTTCTGCTGTAAACTTTCGCTATGTGACTTGTCAGTCTTTTGTAGCAACACCAGGGTCCGTTGCCGACCAGTTCGTCCGATTAGTCCAACTTACCCCAGCCCCGAACTCCCCGTTTCGTCTCAAATGGGAGCCTTCGAATCTGAGTGAGGAACTATTTGAACGTCTAAAAGCAGTGACTGAACTCCAGGTCAAACATCCATTTTTGGTGGTGACCGCGGCAGACATCGCCTTTTGCTTTTATCGTCGCCTGTACCAGGCTCAGACGGGGATCTCAGATGATTTTATCAATCTCGTCATTGATTGCGGTAACGCAGGGGTTGAGGCAGCCGAGAAGCTCGCTAACGAGGGTCATTTATTCTGGAACATCCTTGGCAGCGTCTTCCAATTTGCTTGTGTTCTGTTGGCTATTGACAGGCCGATTGCCTCCGCTCACATCGGCACTGTCTTCAAGGGTTTGGAGAACTTAGTCAAGGCGGCCGATACAACACTGACGCGCGAGGCATTATCAATAGCACGACATCTACTCAGCCTCAAGACGGCTAGAAAGCGCAAGGAGCTGGCTGAGCTGGAAGCGATCGAGGCAGGCTATCAATTTGGTCTGACACCACCGGGACCAGAGGCCAGTGTCTCTGTGCCTGACATCAGCTGGGATCTATACTGGGATCAGTTCTTTATTGAGCCGTATCTGTCGATGCCTGGTGGAGGTATCTAGCTAAAGTGACATGTGGATTTTCGCCCTGTAAATGTGTACGCTGGCGAGTAGTCATAGGGCGTAAGGGGATGCTACACTGCCTACTGAGAATTGGGGAAGTTACAAGCACGTGAGCGGCGTTGGAGCGGCTATTGCGGTGATAGTCAAGCTATGGTGGAGTTAATTGGTAATCTCCGCATCGCCGCTCTTTGCTAGTGTGCGGCTGCGGCGGCGGAGTTGTGCGGGAATCTCACCTTCTCACCACCTTACGTTCCTTCTCAGCGGACAAAGCCAGTCAAAATACAGTCAGCGATGGGTCTACTTCCTTTAAGTCCGACCGCGTCGGGGATATGCCTTCCGAGATCTGAAATTGAATGCAGCCTGATTTGGGGGCGAATTGATGGAAGTAAAAGGATCGACGCTGAAGCTCCAATGTATAAATAGACGCTCATCCTCGCTTCATCTCAAGCATTCATTCACAAGCTCAAGCACTTCAATTCACTCAAACACAACTCTTTCATTATTATACTTCTCAAACAAACTCAACGTCCTAGTTGCCAAAAGCAGAAAATGGCCAAGTACGCGAAAGACCAGCCCGCCGGCTTCAAGAACTCCATCGAGCGAGTCGCCATTGTCGGAGTAAGTCAGGCAATTACCAATCCCATACACAGCAACACTAACACACGCCTCTAGGCCGGAGGTACTGTCGGATTGAACATCGTCACCGAACTCCTCAAAACCGGCAAACACACTGTCACAGCCCTTACTCGGGCAGACAGCACCAACAAAATTCCCGAAGGCGTCCAAATTGCCCACATTAACTACGATGACGAGGCCACCATCATTTCTGCCCTGAAGGGTCAGCAATTCCTCATCATCACCATGGCTCCAACAGCTCCCCGGGACACTCACAGCAAGATCGTCCAAGCAGCCGCCAAGGCCGGTATCCCCTACGTCATGCCAAACGGGTATGGCGGAGACATCGAAAAGGTTAAGTTGGGCGAGGAGACGTTCCTAGGCCCTGTCAATCGAGCCCACCGGGACGAAATTGCCCGGCTCGGTATGCAGTGGATCACAGTGTGCTGTGGATTCTGGTACGACTATAGCCTGGCTGGCGGCGAGTCACGCTTCGGATTCGACTTCGACAAGCGGTCTTTGACCATCTATGATGATGGCACCACGAAGAACTCGACGTCCACGTTGTCGCAGATTGGACGGGCTGTGGCGAAGGTGCTCAGTCTGAAGGAGCTTCCCGAGGATGAAAGTGATAAGAGTCTTACTCTATCGTCGTTCTTGAACAAGGGAATTTATTTTCAAAGCTTCCTTGTGAACCAGAAGGAGATGTTTGAGAGCGTGAAGCGTGTTACTGGTACTACGGACGCCGACTGGACGATTACTCATGAGAGTACTAAGAAGCGGTATGAGGAAGGGTTAGCACTGGTCAAGGGTGGTAACATGGCTGGCTTTGCTAAGATGCTGTACGCAAGAGGGTTTTACCCGGAGGATACAAGCGATCACGCGTCTAAGGCGCAGAACGAGCTACTTGGGTTGCCAGAGGAGAGCTTGGATGAGGGCACAAAGGCTGCCATTGATTTGGTCAAGAAGCTGCAGGCTCGCCCTGAGCGTATGGCGTCCTAGAGGAAGAGTCTACAGATCCGATGTTTTCGATGTAGAAGTGCGCAGATCTTGATGTTTGATATTACAGTATTACAGTAATAATGTGTTCAGCAACTGGTTGGTTTTGGCTTACTTACTTTCCTTCATAATATTCACTAGATCCCTTCTCTTAGCCACAATACAACAAGCACTTTTGCATCCAACGAAAAACCCCCTCCAAATTCTTAACCCAATAAGCAATTCATAATACCTCCTCGCTCGACCTTCATCGTACTTTTGAGGTCCTTAACACACCATCACCACTTATTAAGCGTGGCCGACAAATATTTGCCCGCTCAGTTCGGCCATCCATGGCATGAAGATACCCAACCCTGCACGTTTCGGCGCGAGAATTAAGAAATGGCATCGGTTTTTGTCGTCCTCTTGCTGAACAGCACTCGCGTCGACGCATAGGGCATGCGAAAGTCCTCCCAAGTCCACCATCTCGGTGCCTCAGGATCTGCCAATTGTAGGGTGAAGTTGGTCACAATATGCACGACGACCATCTTAATCATAAACGCGGCATGGTGTCTTCCTGGACTAATTGAAACAAGTTAGTAAGTGCCGTGTCCCAAACAGATTGACAAGAATTGAGCGAACCAAGCGAGAGATCCATAGCCCCAAATCAAGTGATTCTCCGAGACATCGGTAAATTTTCTCGACGTATCCTTGCATCGCCCAGTAAGGAATCGCCCGCCGTCGAATTGCTCGGGGTCCGGATATATGTGCTCATTGCGTGCCACATCGTACGAGGATACGCATAGGATTGAACCGGCCGCAATGGAGAGGGGCGCAGATGAGAATGAATAATCCTTCAGGGCCTTGCGGCGGATGGCGACTGCAGTCAGAGCCCCAGCGGGGATATGTTAGAGACACACGCGCCCAGGGCCCAGGGGCCAGAACAGGACCTGAGACATCCACTTACCTCTGTCCAAGGAATTCACTCGCGCCGTTTCCCGCATGAAACTATCCAAAAGTGGTAGCTCATTCATGTTCCTTGCGAGATTTCTTTGGTTCTGCAGGGCCTCGTCTCGAAGCAAATCCTGCCACTCTGGCCGCAGGCACAGTTCCACCAGAATTGCATGTAGGTTTACCCATGGCTGGTGCGAGGCTGCTAGCCAAAGGCCCAGAATTGATTGAGAAAGTCTCTCGGGGGTCCAGTAGCTGCGGTCTGCCGCAGATAGGTCAACCATGTGGTAAAGGAGCGTTAACTGTAGACCACATTAGTTAGCGAGGTAGACCTCATGCTGCGGAGGGTTTCCACAAGCTTGGCACAGACCTTCTTGATTTCTGGTTTCTCATCTAAGTCGTCGATCCCAGCAGTTATTGTGTTAATCAGCCTGTCTTGGATCAAGTGCATTGCCGATCCGCGCCAGGTAATTATTGCGTGGACGAGGCTGGTTGAGTAGAGTAAGTTATTATATTTACACGCAAAGCAACTGCTGGGTTTTAACTTACGGTGCAAGGAATCTTGGAGTTAGTTGAAACGCAGCTGAACATGCCTTGATTTGGCGAGGGTGATTCAGAAGGGCATTTCGAAGGAGCGAGTCAGACGCTGTAGACAAGCTGTCAACCTTCAAAATGGTCTTTTCGTTATATCGTCATGAGCACGGAATGCACTAACCCATGTTCTCCCCGAAGAACCACACACCCATTAGACGTGAGAGGATGGTTTCGCCAAATAAAGCCAGACGAATAGATGTAATGCCTCGTTACATGTCAGCTTAATCCGTGATACAATATACCTCGCCAGGTACGCTAGAATCCAATTATCAGAGAGCGAACGTACCAGAAGAAAGCTCCGCATCTAAGATGGCTTTCAAGTTGCGAAGAAGATACGGGTATAGTTTCTCGAATTCGGTCGGACCTCGTACCTGCAGAACTCGGCTAAGAAGACGCGACTTCCTCGTGTTGATCTCGTTGTGGTCTACGCCGTTCAACGTATGTTTGAACCCGAAAAGCTAGCGACGTTAGAGCTTTGTCTGCGCGAGCGGATGAATACCATAACTGCAAGATCTCTGTTCTTACATCCGAATAGACAGCTCGCTGAGATAAGACTGAGGTCTCGCTCAGCTCAGTCATGATCCTCTTCCTTGCTGGGATCATAATCGGCTTCGGCGCCCAAGGACGGTAGTACCGATGGTCTCGCTAGACTGGTCAGAACAGATGATCGCTTTCCTCCTTTGCTTATACACGATTACGTACGAAGTCGCGGACTACAACCCGGATGCTGCTGATGGAAATGTTCTGGACGGGTTAGTTTGTAGTGTCAAAGAGGAGAGACACTCCCGACCATACCTGGAACAGCGAGTAGTACAGCGCGTTTGCTATCAGAAGTACGCAGGCTACTGCTAGTAGCCAGGAGCAAAGGGCTTCGGTCATGGTACTGGTGATGGCTGTGCCGAGGTTTCTGATGGAAAACATAGACATCATGCAGTCTCAAGGAGGGATGGGAGAAAGCTGTATGTGCGCACGGAGTTGTTTTTGCTCTGAGAATAAGGAAATTCTCTTCACTTTTGTTTGACATGCAAACGCAGGTTTCGTAGAGACACTTGTTTGCATGCAATCAATACAAGCAGCGGCTATTTGTACACGTCACCTTACCTTCCCAAGGGATTATTTAGGCATCTGACCCACACTAAACACACAAGTTTCAGAACGGATGTTCCAGCTGTTCTACCCGTACGTTTGAAGCCATTCATATCCAGATAGTTATAGGCTGAGTGTTAAATCTAGCAGAAACCACCACGAGGGGCACTACTAAAGTTACTACTAAAAAGCTCCCTACTAAGGTCTCAACTGTGATTGAATTACTCACTTTGACAGTTGAAATAATATAGGTGTAATCAGCCTCTTCGAGACTAGCTGTTGATAAAGATGACATGATAAGACCAATACTACATTAGGTGCAGTGTGCTGACTGCACGGTACTTTGTGACGGTCAAATAATATCTACCAATCATCAAAAGGGAATCAGGGATTGTCTGAGCAATAAGTGCCTTATCTTAGCACTATTCTGTTCTGTGTGAGGGGTAGTGTGTTAGTAGTCCAAACACTAAGTAGTAACCGCTACTTCTTATCTAACAGATTCAGGACCGGCTGCCAATGGAATGGCGTTCTCATGTCGTACAGGATCATTACGCAAATAAGAGGAAACATTTGACCTGTCATCAATATAGCACCCTGTGCGTACTCCTGTCACAAATGTTGTTTGCTCGATGAACTTAATGCATTGCATCTTTGCAACTGCTCTCAGTCTCTTCTAGAAATGGGGGGAAACTGTCAATCTCCGCAATCTTCCCACGTTTCCTCTGATAACACTGGATGTCCGTATTAAAGACCATACTACATAACCAGTAATATCCATTAGTTAACTCAATTATAAGACATTATAGATATTATCAAAACATACAATAACGAGCACCCCTTTCGATCCAATTATCTACGCGATTGTAGACATTAATCCATGTATACTATCTGACCATCATTATCTCTTATTTACTGTGAAGCTACATTCACTGCAACCGCCAAACAACACCGTATCCGAACTCTACTACCATATTCTCTTAATATTACATCTACACTTACTCTCTTGCCACTTCCTGTCCTCACATTTCTTATCATTTCTACCTTCTACCTCACCCATATCATCCAAAACCTACGAAAAACGACTTACGAAGTACCTCAATATTCAGCCTAACAATTTTATCAACCAACAAGTACAACAACAACCCGCGAAATCCAGACACACTTAGTTAACACCCAAAATAAACTCTGGTAGTTACAGCCAGAACTCCCCAAACTTATCAGAGCTATCCTCCATTCAATCGACATCCAGCACACCATACTAGCTCTGAAATATTACATCAGAGATATATTCTATATCATCTAATCTTACTATAGCACTCCTACTGGCCTGCTAAACGCGTTCTATAATTTCAAAATCATATTCGACAATCTAATAACTATATTTCACAACACACAAATATTATCAAAAACCTATTTATAATAAGAAAATACAGTCATCAGCATACTTACAAGAAAACCCTGCCAGAATCCAAGAAATACTGTTATTAGTTCTCCAATAATAATCTAAAGTCTAAATCTAAAAAGATAAGCATCTCTAAGCATAATAAGAAAAAAAATAATATAATATAGTTCCTCTCCACTCCGACATCCATGCAGCTTGACTGGAAGAGTTATATAACCAACTATTTTTAAAACCATATATCCCTCTACAAAGAATACTGAAAGAGACCGAACTCAAATCTAACAGTAAATGAATCAGTTAAACTACTAATCTTCTTCATAATATTACCAAGAATACAAACTCCGTCACTAACCAGGCAGCCAAACCAGTATATCTTGAACCAGATAGGCCACTCCCTCCAAAAATATACTAGAGAAGACAGCCAAACAATAGCAGAGAAATGTATCCAATTACTCCTATAATATACTAACTATACATCCAAGTCCGAGCTTGCCTGTAATACTTTCATATAATACCATATCCTACTCTAAATCCAGATCACTACAGATCAACAAATACAAGAATTCTAAGAAACCCATATCAACTGGAAGTACAAGTTACTTCACAAGCTCAGCAAATTTAATAAAATATACTTACTAACTCCCTCCACAACACACGAATCCAAGTTATGAACAAATCATATTATTATATCAGTACTGTATACAACAACCTGCTATTACACGCTTCAGACCATATCTAGCATAACAGTCCAGTCGCGACGATATTACTCTTTAAGATCAAAAGAATAAAAAGCACAATCAAGATACTAAACTATAAGCTTAGCTTACCGACAGACAACAGCCTCACAACACCCACCACAGTGCCCCAACCTGTCCAGCCTAAGCCTGCGGACCAAGCTAAGCCGCACCACGGCCTCGCGCTTCAACATCAACCTCCCACCGAGCCTCCTGCAATAACCGAATGTCCTCTTGACAAACCTCTTGACAACACTGACAGGCCTCTTAACAAGGCAGTTGAGATACCGAAGACCTTCAAAGTCAAAGACCTGGTCAAGTACGATTCGACCTCGTCGGGCTCGCCCCCTATCGTCCAGACCTTGGTTATGACCATGACTACCATCCTTGTATTCTCTACCAAATTATCCCAGATACCGCGGGACATATCGCTACTCAAGAATATTATAAACTTCAACCCCGACACGATTGATCTATAACAAATACTGCTCAGTAATAAGAATAGCAATAGCCTCTTACTTGAAAATAACAAAAACTTCCTTTATCAGTTTATTAATTATGACAAACCGTACAGTTTAAGCGCGCATCAACAAGACCAGGAACGATCTACTAAACCGCAGCAGCCACCCGCGATAACAGGAGACGACGTCATCCTGGCAGTTTTGGCCAGGTTCGAAGCCAGACTAGACGCTCTTGAAAAGAGACGATAATCCAATGCTCAACAACCGCACAGAGACAAGATGATGAAGCGCACCAAGAAGATGGCAGTATCCAGCACGCCCTACGAAAAGAACACCGTCACGCGCAAAGCTATTAGTATCTGAAAGTGCAGCTCTGTTTTTCCTTTCCTTTCCTCTTTCCTTCTCGCTGCCCCCGCCACGGATGGAAGTGTCCCAGCACACGACACCGTCAAGCACAAGGCTCCTGGTATCTGGGGGCGCCGTTTTTCCATTCTTTTCCTTTCTCCAACTCGCTACCCGCCCCTTTCCCTTGCCTTTTCTCTCTCGCTGCCCGCTCCACCATCCGTCGTCTCAGAGAAATCGCGGAGCTCTAGATATGACGAGGCTCGTTTTGCATGGTTTGACGTTAGATGTGATAGGGACGATCTGTCGCTTGACTTCGACGGTTTTAATTTCCTTTGTTCTATTTTGCCGTTCATTTCCTTGTCCTTTGTCGTCGAGGAGGATGTTGTTGGGTTCCCTAATACTAATTATATTTTATTGTATTTTCTTCTCCTGTCATTTAACCACTAATGTTCTGTCATGCAGAACTGCCATTGTCAGGACTGTTTAAGCAGAACAATAAGTGATAGTAAAGAATTAATCAGCATTCATCTATGGGATCAATCTTTCGTTCAGCGTAGCTGTCTGGTGCTACTATGTCTCCTGCATTATTACATTAATAATGTTTCATAATAAAATAAAGATCGGATTAAAAACAATCTCTGGGAATCTAAAATTCAATTGTTTTCAATATGTTATATAAGAATGAATATATAATGTAATTATTGATGTCTAGTGGACCATACATTGAAATATCCAGAAAAGTATCTGTTTCTGCATCGCCTCCAAGAAAAGCTAGGTAAGCGGCGCTTGGGCTTGCCATTGTGACGTAAATTTCGTGTCGATGTTCGGATATGAGGTAGTAGCTGCTCATGAATGAGTATCACGGCCTGGCTTTTAGGTATGAGATGATATAGGTTTGCAAGGGCTTGCTCTTCTGTATGGTACTGGAAATCCATGCAATAAGCTATTGAAGATTACAAGGATTATCTTGAGGTTACAAAAATTCAAAATACAATGTATTTTAAGAGCAGAAATTACTATTAAGCACATGAGTGTAATTTACTTTGTTATTCAGCAGTTATGTCAGAGCCAACATTTATCCCTCTTCCGTTCTTGTACTTTGTATTTTGATACTATTCATAGGGGGGAATGTAGATGATGAAGAATCCAGGAGTTAATCAAAATGGAATCTATTTTAGTAGAATTATAGAGCGGACCATGTCTACTGCCCCACCGTAAGAGAATACCCATTTGTTAGGCGACTCGGTTAATGTGGCTACTGCTCGTACCTATATCTCAACTTTTTAGCTACGAAACACCCGTATGAATGGATACAAACATATGTGGGCACTAGTTATATCGCAGGGTACGGCCGATCTCCTACGCGGGATCTATTTTCATGCTACAAGAAGGTCGGGTTTCCCTCCAGCGCCACCTAGTTTGTTTGTCAAAAAAGCAGGCGGATACATGAGCGAGCGGGTTGATACCAAGCCAAGCCCAGCAGAATATGAACGTTATGCACACAGGGTCTTCAAGTCGCAACAGCTTTCAACGGGATTTGGCTCTTGTTCGAAGTCCGAATTGCAGTGGCTCCAGGAGATAAGCGCAATGTAGGTATATCGATGTTTCCTTGATAACACTGGCTCTTTCACGAGGGATAGCAGTTTTTTTCGATGTGGATTCGCCATGATCACCTCTCTGCCTAACTAATCCGTATACTCAAACCTGAGTAGAAGCTGGAACTACGAAGGGTGCCACACTCCCCAGCTTCTCACATGTTTCAGCATATTCGCGTTCCGGGTTGGAGTTGATGGTCACACCAGCCCCAGCCTGCAACCATTGCCGAGTCTCATCCTGGAATACTGTGCGAAGCACCAGAGTAGCATCAAACAGTTTTGAGCTGTCATCCAACATAAGCACTGCACCACAATAAAGATCCCTCGGGTCTGGCTCGAAGGACTTCATTGCATCCGAGTTGCCGTCTCCTGGTAATCCAGGCACGGTAATATTGGCTATGAGGCCCGGCAGAGCATCCCAACCATCGCATCCCGGCTTCAGGTGTCCGCACACATGAGAATGTAGGTGCTGTACGCTTCCTCTCGGCATAACCTTCATGAAATCCTTGATCGCAATTGAGTCTGGTTCGCATAGCTTACTTAACCGGCGGATAGAGCCTTTGATAGCAATGACGTGTTCGGCGACCTCTTTGGTATCATTGTGGAGTTTATTGTCGAACGGATCGAGGCTGGCTTTGGCGGAGTTTGACAGTTGAGTTCCGGCCAGTGCTTCTGTATAGGCATCCTCACCGTTGATGCTAAGAAGTACTTCGGGGCTGAAGCCAGTCGCCTGGATGCCGTTGTGATTGAAGGAGAACGTGCGCGCGGGATTGTTGGCCCGTCGGCCGTGAAGAAGTGTTGCTAACATATCAACCCGAAAGTCCAAAGGTACCTTCCTGGATGGGATTGCCTTGGTATATTTGGCTTCGGAAATATCCGCGATCGCATTAGCTACGCGGGTCTGATATGTCTTTGCATCCACATTCAGGTTTATCTTGCCTGGGACAGGAGATGGCAGGGCAATGTCTTCGGCCAGCTCCGCTTCCAGCATTCTTTTGATCTGCTCGGTTGCTCGGCGTATATCTTCATCGTCACCTCCCGTGACTGTGACCTTACTCCGGTCAATAGTAACCTGCACGCTAGGAACTATGAGGCTCAACATTGGCCATTGACCCGGTTCGAAAGCTTGGCCGGAGCACCGTGCGGAATAGTTAAATCCCACATGGCCAAATATTTTCCCATGGCTGGAATACTTGGAGACAAAATCTCTAATCAGGTCTGTGGGTGAGCCCGTGATAGCCGTAGATTCTGATTGGCCGTCACTACTTGTCCTGGTAGCTGTTCGGCCTTGTGCATCAAATATCAAAGATACATAGGTGCCGAGCCCAATGTACTATGTATCGTTGTTTTCAAAGATGTAATAACTGCCTTTCGAGTAGTGTGCCACGAGTGCGACTGTGGTCTCCAGTGGTCGTGTGGTTCCAGCAAGGGTGATCTTTTTTTGAGTGCGCGTCATGCTTGGGGGCTCTTAAGGAAGAGATCTACAAGTAATAAATTGTAGACTGTGCAGGGGTCATGTTATAGGTATATTTGGGGAGTCTGAATCCGAACTTTCGAAGATGACAAGGAGAACAAAGCAGGAGGCCTCTGGGTCCAGAAGGCCAGCCTACACAGATATAACCGGGACGCTGTTAGCTGTACAATGAAAGCGCGCCATAATTGCAATTACCACAGTCATACGCAATTGACTCTGGAACTATGTACGTAGCAGCTGGGTGGTGATTCGGATACTCATCCACGATGCAACCCTACCGGGAACGGGTTATTTGATCGAAATATTCCCATTTCGGGTCTAACACAACGTTTACACTCTTGGACGCCAAATTAAGAGCCAGAAGAACAACAATACTCCAAAAGCAGTACTTTTATGCTAGACAAAATGCATTAGACCCCCCAAGGATACGCCTGAAGTGCCTACATACGATGACTCGCAACCTAATTGGTCCGAGCTGTGCGTGGAAACTCCGCGGGGACTCAAGCGAGTGCGGTGGGCTACTAGTGTTCTTTTCACTCTACATCATTATCGCACATTAAATAATAAAGGGAGATTTTTCTATCTTCGTAAATACTAAGGTGGGCCATCAAACTGCATCTTTCATCCGCTGATCGCAGTCTTGATTTTTTCCTTCAAATCGGGAATCGGCTCGTCTTCGTCGACTTTGAGACCATTTATCACTCGGGCCAGCAAAGCGTACACACCGATAATCATTAGGACCTCTACCACATCCCCAACGGACAACAATTTCAAAGCATCCTTGACCGTTTCCGGCTTATTATCGTAAGTGCTCAACTGTTCTTCGATGAGGCGGAGAATTACCCGATCTCGTTCACTCCATGGCCCCCGACCTTCCATCACATCTTCGATAGAGCATCCGATAGCGTTGAACTTTTCTTGAGGAAAGCCAAACACCTCAGCCACCGGCTTATTGACATCAATCTCATACTTCGCCTTGGTAACAGTACCGACCCGTAGTACTATCAACTGCCACTCATGGACGGGAATACTGCGCTGGTTGCCGTCGAAACAAGCCCCCAGTAGACCGCTGAAATGAGGGAAAAGTCCATTAGAATGGGCTAAAGTTAGGAGGATATTGCGTCGAAAGGGTAGCACTTTGAGTTTTGCTTGGATATCTGGAGGTGCCGTGTCGGGGTCCACATAGGGGACGAGACATGTGTGTCGATGGGGATCGCCGTTCGCTTCATTTGTACTTGCGCCAGACATCTTGCACTGCGATCGTATGATTTTGTCAATGCCTTGTAATTATTGGTCAGATCCAGACGCATCCTAGCATTCAATCCCAGGAGGATGGCAGTGAAACATGATAGCTCCTCGTACCTGGCCGCCGGGATTATGTAGATATAGGCCTCTTTCTTTTGGTCTCTGAATTGCGCCAAATTGTGCAAGTATGATCGTCTCATACGTCCTAGTCTCGCGCTTTCAGATGGCAATCTTCCATTTCTATCTATTATACCTGCGTATCTCAAGAATGTAGTGACGCAGGAAACATACCACAAGTCACGTGAGATGACGGAGGAGACATGTATTTACCTTTGCCTTGCCAAGTTTCCGGAGAAGGAAAAGCACCATATTCGATCCTTTCCCCTTAATTAGTGGCAAGGATGCCTGTGCATAGTAGAGCAGTGTCTACTATTTCTGCGTAGGGATAGAAAACCGGTTTGAGTCAACTAAGGCATTTTTGAATGCCGTTCACGGCTTAAGCGCCATGGCAAAGGCCTTTGGTCTTCGCCGCTCTAGACATGTCCACAAACTAGCTACGTCACAGAATTCTATGTATAGTATTTCCTGTCCTGGCCACGCCTTGCTCGTGCGATGGCGTACGTTGTCAGCTGGCTTGATAATTGGGCAAATGAAAAGATTTCTGAGGTTGAGAACTCCTGGCATGTATCAAACTTGAACCACTTCCAAGCATGATGTGGTCGGTAGCTCCATATTATCGCCTACTATAGCCGGCTGTGATACGATGTACTTGCCAGGGTAGGTAAGGAATCAACCAGGAAGCACTATAGATGGGTATAATAGCGACAAAGGTAGCCTATATTCACAAAATAGACTGTAGCCCAACAGCAAGTAATCGCTACGGTATACCTATCGTAACGGGCTGTAGTAGCCATAGATGACTTCACGACCCATATAACCACCGTAATACGTCATTCCGATGGTTCCAGCCACAATAGTCAGCTATTCTATCACACGGGCTTTATGACTGACCCTGTTACGGGCTTTTCTTCGGAGACTTGAGTGGAATTCGACCGTATAGATCTAATGAGACCACTGTTATTTCGCAGGGCATTCACAGGCAGTAAGGAGATAAAGGCTTCGTGACCTCACAATGATCATATTGAAGGATTTATTGCCCTTTTAGTGGGACAGTGCATGATAGACACATATATACTACCAAGCTTGCACGAAATTAATGATCAACACTACTTACCTAAGGCTCAAGCATACCTTTCAGATTGTAGAATTGCAGCGTACATTGCTGCCGTTTCATCATGCGCATTATCAATGGTTCGACAGCACAGGCTCCTAGTGAGGTCAAAGTTAAGTGGCCTAAGCTTAATACAACGATCACGGTGAAGATTAATGATGCGAACCCAACACTGGTTGGTTTACTTGGCACTGCCTTACCATATCGCTCCCTCCAAACCCATGCCGTTGTTGCCGGCGACCAGCTATATCACTTGGTTCCATTAGAAGAGCTGATCGTGAGTGCCCCCTATCAGACCGAGAGTCATATCGCTAACTGCACAAAGTATACGCCTGCCGATAAGAAGGCCCCTGATAGAGCCAAAGAGCCTGATGGCTCGGTATTCATCTCGTCATTCCAGCACTTTGTGATCAAGTATGGCGAGGTAACCGAGCACCAGCCGGTGGCTACGTGCGGGAGGGTTATTGATCAAGACATGGATAAACTGCGTTGGGTTGCGGATGAAGTGTGGAAATGTCAGTGTGAAACCACAAAACACCCCATCGAGGTGGTTCTCTGGGATGCTTCAAAACCTGAGCCTGATCCCAATGAACTGGACTTATTCAAACATCAGAGGGCTGGTGTGAGTAAGGAGGTAAGGAATCTCGTTGAGGAGATTCATACCGAGGTATGTCCCAGTTTATTTGATCGGTGACAGCTCGCTAAAGGTGATGGCACAGCTCGCTAAAGGTGATGGCACAGACGCAAAAGTGTTGGTCAGATATTTCAGATGACATTGAGGAAATTCACTATGGTAATGCGCCAGAAAAGCCCGGGTCAAAAGATTCATACTTTGGTCCCATGTTGTTCTCTAACAGTGTGGTGCGAACGCTCGGTTACCATGTTATCGATAACATCATTAAGCTGGCGTTTACCCGTCCAGAATTTACCCTGGGGCATCTTATCGCGCTTTTCCGAGACTTTGTTCCATCGATAGCCGATTTTGTTGGTCATCTAGGAGCGGAATATGTCAATGACATTCACGAGAGGATTGACAAATTGATCAAAGAGAAGGTTGAGAAGAACCCTAACAAGGAGGAGGCACGTGAGGTCTTCCTTGCAATGATCAGCGCTTTTAGTTTCTACGTCAATCTCCTTAACGCCCAAAATCTCCATATGTTTCCCTGGAGACATGCAAAAGAATATCCTATTCCTTCATAGAGAGGCAAGTCCCCAAATCTCAAACTAAAGAGCTCTACATTCTTGTCTTCTTCCTTTTCTTCTCCCACTTGACTTCAGAATTGAATTTCATTTATTACTGTACTCTATTTTATTATTCTGCAGAGCATTTTAGCCTTTGACTTATTCATAACTACCAGCATAGTATTACAGATCTAATCCATGTGTCTTGGGCAATACAGCCACAAAACTGGCCAGATTGCTGGTGTACTCAGCAAAAAGCCAGGATCTACATTTTGTTATTTTTCCCAGACGCAGATCATTGTAGATTGCACACTCATTGATCGCAGTATACAGGAAACTAGCGAAGGATTGAATTATCTCACACCAATCTTACGTATTATCCCGTGCCGCCCATGTAGAGCGGAAATTTTCTATCATTATGCGAAGCCATCCAAGGTAGACTAAATCCATTAAGAGGTTTGTGGCATTTTATCTTGAGAGATCAAGGCTCATTGGGATTAAGTGGATCTCATAGAGCAAAGCTAAACGGCGCCATCTGGTGATTCGCACATGACGTGTAAGTTTTAGACCTTCAAATCTTCGCCAAATCAAGGATGATCTTGCTGGATGTTGGTCTGTTCTACGTATGGGTTCAACTCTGTTTTAGACAAAACTCTAAACTATTGAATCTAGGTCAGCCGATGTGGAGTTTATTGGATAGATGCGAGTACAGAGTTTTAATCTCCAGTTAATCCAAGTAGGACATAGTCCTAAATCAATAGTTTGTATCGCGACATATGCTGGCCTCGATGCGCCCAGTCAGGGGATTGTTCGGAAGTTTTTACCCATTTCTTTAGCTTCATTGGGAAAATGGATGCTTCAATCGGCATTGAGGACGAACCATTATAATTTTAAAGATGGACCTGCACATGGAGACGTCGTGTTTCCGAGCTTGATACTTCTCATCAATGGGTACATGAGCTATATAGCTGTTCTCAGGTGGGAAAGGGCTTAGTAGTCATGTAGTTGAGCTCTTTTCGGGGAGAGAGCATCGGGGCGGATATCGCCAGCCATTGGGTGAGGCATGCTACTCGATCGCATTTCTTGTACAAAGACAATTACTTAGTGACGCAGAAGGCGTGGTATAGCCTACGGCAAGATTTTGGGCAATTTTCGCCGTCCCATAGAAAGCCTGTTACCCTTTACGGGCATCCTTCGTTCGCCTAGGCCCCCAGTGCTGTTGGGCAATAGCATTGGCCTCACTCTTCTCCACTTCAATTCTTGCGTGAAATTATCAACTTTCACTGTTGTATGCTTTTTCTGAGGCCTGCTGGTACAACCGTGCGCTATTTATCATGGCAACCATTTCACTTTCCAAACATGTTAGTTGGTGGCAATCCCAAGAGCCCAAGATAAAACCCAGATTTAGACAGAGCGTCATGTCTTATCAAACGCCCATTGTGGTCACACGAATATTCTGGTCAAGAGTTGTCTGCCTACATATTAACTCATTTTCCACTGTAAATTTTTTGCATCTCATAACGACTACTCTACTAGATTTGTACCACTTACAGCTGGCGGAGCTATGGATGTTATCTGGCGTGACAAGACGGACGAAGCCGACTACGAAACTGCGCGCCTCCGGGGGATTTTTACAAAGGACATACCACCATATTACCCTTTAGCCATTGTCCATGCCAGAACAACAAATGACGTAACAAACACCATTGAGCTAGCAAAGCAAAAAGGTTGTCAGGTCGCAGTACGTGCCGGAGGACATTCGCACCCCGTCTGGAGTCTTCATCCGAACTCCATCCTGCTTGACCTGGGATATTGGAAGGAGCTGGACATCGACAATGAGACAAAGATTGCTAGGGCGACCCCTGCCGTGACAAGTGGGGAGATCAGTAAATATCTAAATAAGCGTGGTCTCTTCTTTACTACTGCGCATCATCCGGATGTCGGTCTGGGTGGGTATATGTTACAGGGTGGTTCGGGATAGAATTACCGCGTACGTATTTCTGCCTCTGGTGCACTTGTGCCTTTTGCTAATGGATATAGAGAATGGGCTGGGCCTGTGAAAGCCTTGCAGCTTTGGAAGTCGTAACTGCAAATGGCAAGCTTCTTCTCTGCAATCGCCTGCAGAACCAGGAGCTCTACTGGGCAGCTAGGGGTGCAGGGCCGGGTGAGTTACGCTAGTCACATACTTTCTTCTTGGACTTATTCTCTCTCCAGCCTTTCCTGGTGTTGTGACGAATTTTTACCTACAAGCATCGCCTTTCCACGCCGACGGAGTTCGATCCTCCGGCTATGTCTACCCTAGCCATCGGTATCGCGAGATCTTCACTTGGGCGCAATCGATGGTAGCAAAAACAACCCCGGATATAGACATACTCCTAAGGGCCATGCATTCGGAGTCGAACGACGACATAAGCCTTACAGTGCAATTTTTTGCGATGGAGAAATCATGCTCGGACGCTGAGCAGGCTCTTCGTATTGTCGATGAGACACGGCCTTCTGGTGCCATTAGCGAGTGGTTCTGTGAGGAAGATAGACTTAAAAGCCAATACGCAGCGATCAAGAAAAGCAGCCCACCCGGCTACTACTACCTCACTGATAATGTCTTGCTGAACAATGACGGTGATGCTATATCTGTGCTCCAGGAAGCATTTTTGACGTTGCCGCAAGGCAAGTCGTGGGCTGGCTGGACGCCCAGATTTCCAAGCAGTAAACACACGATAACTGGTATGGCTAAAGGGATACAAGCAAACCATTATTTTGTGATTCATCTGATATGTGAGGATGCTACCGGTGCGATGGAATATAAGAAGCATCTGCAAGACATAATGCAGAGAATAAGGCCACACACAGTCGGTCACTATTTGGGTGACTCCGATCTAAACGACGATCCCAAGTGGTACTGGGGCGAAGAGAACAGCAGCCGGCTGATGAGGGTTCGACAACGTTGGGACCCGGATGGACTTTTTGCGGCAACACATAATGGCCCAGCATAGTTGATAAGCCAAGGACATGCGAAATTTCACTAGTACCACGATCAAAAGAATATTGCAAGAAAAAAACATACAACAGAAGGGATTCGCTGGTGGTCACCCACCCAACTACTAACCTCCCGGCGTGTGGCTTAAGTACGGCTGAGCGGACGGGAAGCCCTGTTTTCCACACCCTGTGGTCGTATGTGCTTGTTTAGACTTATTAAGAGGTTATATGCTGCTCATTCTAAGTTATTGTATTTTGTTGCTGCGGGCTGGGCTTTCGCTCTGAGGGTTTATCTATCCACAGGCACCTGGATAGGATTCCCGCATCGGCCGCAACTTGTCCAGTATGTGGCTGTTACAGCATATGCCCCAACCAATTCTTCATCATCTACATTTTCAAATTGAGTTATCGTATACCATATGTTAAATGTCCTACCCCTTTTTCGAACCGAATCCTATGTAAGAATACGATCAACATGACTACATACTAGCGGACTAGGGTATACTTTTCTCAGTCGCGGTTAAACTCCCAAAATCAGCAAAACAAAAGCTGTACGCTTTCCCAATAGATCTTTCTAGTAATACCAAAAGGTTTCATATTATACAATTCATGAACTAAAGATAATATCATACAAACAGCGATTACATCCCCGACTTACCCACAATAAGCTCAGCCACCGCTCCTAACGAACCCGTAGACAGAAGCTCCAACACCTGCACATTAGCCCTCGCCTCGCGTGCAATCCAACTCCTAATCTCAATAGCAACCAGCGAGTCAAGGCCCAGCGCAGATACAGAAAGCGATGGCTCGATGTCGTCCTGGTTCAAGACCAGTACCTGAGCCAGCTTGGCCGCCAAAGCCCCGTAGCAGATCCGCACTTTCTCTTCCTTAGAGGTTGCGTGGGCGATCTGCACGTGCAGCGGTAGGGAAATCTCATCGTTGGCTGTCTCTCCATTACCTTCAAGAGACTTAGGAGTGAGCAGATCAAATTTGGCGTCTTGCGGCCAGAGGGGCTCTCGCGTCGAAGACGCCAGCCCGATGATTGCCTGATGGGCCAGGTCGCCTGTCACAGCCGCGGCCAGCAGCGCCAGCACTTCCGCCTCGGTCATGCCCTCTGTGCCAATGGTGCGCAGGACCTCTGCCCGGCGCGCGGAGTCTACTGAGGCAAGGTAGCCTGCATCCCTTACCGCCGTCAGGGCGAGGCTTGTGCCGGGGAGACCTTGGCTGCGGCGCCACTCCATGAAGCCGTCTAGGAAGACATTTGCGGCGGCATAGGCTGCTTGTCCTTTGTTACCGATCACACCGGAGACAGAAGAGAGTACGATGAAGAAGTCAAGAGGGTGGGGTTCGAGGGCGTCGTGGAGGTTCCAGGCTCCGGAGACCTTGCTGTCCGTCACAGCCTGGAAATCCGCGAGCTGCATGTTCTCGAAGAGGGTATCCTAGGAGATGTCAGCAGAAGAAAGTGGGCATAGAAAGGGAGCCTTACCCGAAGAACCATTGCACCATGGACAACGCCGCGGATTGGCGGAAGGTCGGCCAAGTCCTTCAGCATGGCGTCGACGGACGTGCGATTACTCACGTCACAAGCCTTCACGACTACTTTTGTGCCGCTCGGATGCAGAGCATCCATTAATGTCTGTACGGGGGTGTCTAAAACGGCGCGTCGAGACGCAAGCACAATATTGCGAGCGCCCTTCTGTGCCATCCACCTCGCTATGCTTCGACCAAGACCACCGGTACCCCCGATAACGATGTAGGTAGCGTCAGCTCTGAGAATGTCATCGCGCGTCTTAGCGACCACAGCTTTGACCTGATCGCCTTCTCTCGGCACGACGACAGTTTTACCCATCGCCTTTCCACTCTGCAAGGCACGGAAGGCGGCCTCGATCTCAGCCATGGGGCAGACGGTCAGAGGGAAGACGGGGTGAATGAAGCCCTGGGCCAGAAGCCAGGAAACCTTGTCCAGCAGCTGATGCATTAACCTAGGCTTGAAGGCCGCGACCTTGGTAAGGTCAACCGAGTGGAATGAGAGGTTGCGCTCGAAAGGCAGCATGTCTAGGCGCGTATTTTTGGTGATGTCCGCTTTTCCAATCTCGATGAATCGGCCAAAGGGTGCGAGGCACTCCCAGCTTTCGCGGAGGAGATCCCCAGCAAGGGAGTTGATTACGATGTCGACACCGCCGCCTGTGAGCTCGCGAAGGCTGCGGCCAAAGGACGCATCACGACTGTAGAAGATGTGGTCTGCACGGAGACCGTACTTTGTGATAAGGAGCTCTTTCTTCTCGGCGCTTCCAACGGTCGCGTAGATGTCGGCCGAGGCGATCTGGGCCAGCATGATGGCAGCCTGGCCGACACCACCGGCGGCGGCGTGGATGAGAACCTTCTCGCCGACTCCGTGTTGGAGGCGAGCTAGCTCGTAGAGGGCGTAATATGCGGTGCAGAATATGACGGGAATGCTGGCGGCAACTTCGAATGAAAGGTTCTTGGGGATGGCAGTCGCGCTGGTTGCCTTGCAGCGGGCAAAGGTAGAGTATGCGCCAAGGGGCAGAGCCATGACACGCTCGCCAACCATCAGATTGGTAACCTTTTTGCCAACGGATGAGACGACACCACTGCACTCGATACCAACGTACGGCTGGACGAGTTGTCCCATGGCGACCGCAACATCCTTGAAGTTAAGACCAGTGGCATGGACCTCAATTTCAATTTCATCATCCGCCAGGGCCTGGACATGGTCGTCTGTAAAGTACATGGTATCGAGAGCGCCGTGATTTCCAATTTCAAGCTTGAAGCGGCGGCCTGGCTGAGCAAATGGCTGAGGTTCGAGGGTGAGATGGTCACTGGTCTCCTTTCTCACGAAGGTGTTGAGGGCGTTATCGTCCATGATACGGGGGACCATAAGCTGGCCATCTTGGGTCTTGAACTCAAAGTCAGTACAGGGTTTGACAGACCCATCGGCAGGCCAAAGAGACTTTATAGCGGCCAAAATAGGGCCAGCCGGCTTTCCCAGATCCTCAGCGCCCAGTCCAAGGGTGGCAATACGGGCAGCGGTTTCGGAGCGCAAGCTACGGACAAGACCAACGATCATCTGAAAGTCAGGCGTGTCATTGCGGTAAACCCAAATCAGATTTGTAGAGTTGAGAAGGAGATTCTGTATTTTTGTAAACTCTGCCTCATCAAGGTCACGCAGAGTCTTGGTTCCGATCTGCAGGATGATAACATGCTGGCGCTTCTGCTTCGTGTCGACCTCACTCAGCGACGAAATCGAGGTCGACCATCGGATGGCTTCGGTAGAGATGACCTCCTGTACTTTCTCAGCTGCAAGTACACACTCGCCAAATCTGACAACTAAGAGTTCGTCTTGGGATTTGTGATGGTGACAATAAATTCCATGCCGGTGTCCGTTGGTATGTTCAATGACGTGGGAATTCGTATGGCCATTGGATCCCTTCGCCTCAGTCACCTCTTCAACCGTCTCTGCTTCGACCTCAGCCCAGGGCTTCCATTGTAGCTGATAGCATAGGTCGTGGGCCACCTTATTATCGCATCCAGCATCGTCGATTGCGGTCATTACCAACCCCTCCATGTTGATCAACACCTCACTAGAGTCGGCAGGAGTAATCCACAAGTCGAACTTGGTGGGCTCCGGCGTGCCCCTGCCAGAAGTTCGCATACACCAGGCCGGAAATTTGGGACCGATCGAAGCAATGTTTCCATCGATGACAAGATCCTCGATAAGGGTAGGGACGTGCAGAGTGTCCAGCTCCATCCGACCCTTACCGAGAATTGGCCAGGTCAGATGCAGGAGAGCATCTAAAAGCGTGGGGTGGATGACAACGGGAGCTTCGTAGTTCTTTGGCATGAATGACTGAGTATCGCGAGGATTCAGGTTTGCCCGCGAGTGATGAGGCCCAGAGAGGCAGTTCTCAACTCCCTGAAAGGTTACGCCATAGCCGGCGCCGACATCGGTGAGGACCCTGTACATATTCTCGACATCAATCTCGTATGTCGCCGCGCCCATCACCTCACTGGTCTTCCTACGAAAGATCTCCTCCTCTACCTCCACACAGTTTGCGACCGGATTCTGCTTTCGGTTCTTTCTGTTGGGGCGAGCTCTTACAAGACCCGTGCAATGATCAATCCAATTCCGCTTGGAATTCCAAGAGCAAATGCGGAATTCATCCCAGGCATTGGAGGTGCCACGCGTGCCTTCAACATGAGACCGAAGGGTAATGGTAATCTCGGTATCGAGGTCGTCAGTGAGGACCAGGGCAGTGCCCACGCTCACTTCGCGTAGTTCAAACTGCAGCTCGGCGGCCACCGTACCGGACTTCTCTGCTCGTGTCCGAGCGGCCTCAATCGCCATACTGATGTAACCAGCAATTGGATACACAATCATGTCCTGCATCTTATGGTCGCGGAGCCAAGGGATATCGTCGAGGCGAACAATATTCCTCCATGTCGGCTCCAGGTCATTGGAGTAGAATGCTTCGGTGCCCAAAATGTCGTTCCTCTGTCCATCGCGGAATCGCTGCTTCTCGCTGATACGAGATCGGTGCCAGAATACTGTATCATGTTGCCACGGGTACCTCGGTAGATCATCGAGGACATTGCAAGCCCCAGTGCCACTGCAGGGGAAGTTGATCTCATTAATGTTGAGAGACCCACCACGCACGTAAACGGCGCCCGCAGCGTCGAGGATTGATTGGGAAGGGTCGACCTTCCGGACTACCGTTGGGGCATATCCAATTTCAGAGGCAACCGATGTGCCCAGGGCTTTGAGGGTATCGAGTATTGGGCCCTTGAGAGCAGAATGAGGTCCAACCTCCACCATAATATTGGGTCTGTTTCCCGCACAGCACATTTTTTCGAGAGCATGAGCAAATCGCACCGGCGATGTCAAGTTCTGGACCCAATAGCCAGGGCCAAGATCTGTAGGCTTGCATATGTCACCGACTACGGAAGAGAAAAATGTAGTAGTGACAGTTGTCGAGGGCTGTACTGATGCAATGGAGGACAAATATGCCTCACTGACCTTCGTCATGTGGTTGGAGTGGTAAGCCACATCGATCATCAGGCGACGGTTGAAGATCTTCCTCTCTTCAAGAATCCCCTGTAGCTCCTCAATGGCCGGGACATCACCAGAAATGGTGACACTGGAGGGACTGTTGATGCAGGCCACGGTGACGTATCCAGAGGAGATGGTTTTCATCATTGGTTGGATGGCCTCGACGCTGGTCCCGACGGCCATCATGGTACCCTTGAGATCCGGGTAAGTGCTTCTCAACAACTCAGTCATCTGGCCACGGCGGTACGCAAGTGTCATGGCACCCTCCAGGTCGAATATTCCAGCTGCATATGCTGCAGCGATTTCACCAGAACTATGGCCAACTACTGAGGCTGGCTGGATACCCCAGGAGCGAAGCAAGTCTACAAGGGCAATCTGTAGCGCAGAGCAGGCTGGTTGACTAATGTAGGGGGCATTGATTCTTGATCTTTCAGCATCTTGCTGCAACTCTGCGCAAAGTGAGAAGTCTGCACCCAATTCCTCCAACAGGTATTTGTCGGCGCGGTGGACCGCGGCTGCAAAAACGGGGTATTCATCCATAAGGGGCATACCCATCTGAGCCCACTGGGCTCCCTGCCCAGTGAAAACAAATGAAACAGAAGGTCCGTCGCCTCCGATAGCGCGGGGTGGGTTGATCTTCATCTGCGCCAGTTGGACACCGGCATCGTCGAGCGATGTGGCGGACAGTGCAATTCGGAATGGCAGGTGCGACCGTTTGCTTCCAACGGTGTAAGCGAAGTTACTGAACAAGGCGTTTTCGAAGACCTCGGGACGTTGCTCGAAGTAGATGCAATAATCCTTGCACCTGGTGCGAAGGGCTTCTCGGTCGTGTGCGGAGATTAACAGCAAACGGCGCTTACTCTCCTTATCCTTCATACCGGTCTCCTCTTCCTGTGATACCTGCGAAGGGGCCTTCCGCAAAACGACGTGTGCGTTGGTGCCACCAAAGCCATAATTGGAAACACTGATGTACTTTTTGCCACGGGGCCAAGGGCGTGTCCCGTTGGCAACCTTCATATGCCACTCTGCGAATGGGATCTTAGGGTTGGGCTTTTTGTAGCCGGCATTTGGAAGAACGAGTTCTCTCTCGAGCATCATGGCGGACTTGATGACTGATATAATGCCACTGACACCTTCTAGATGTCCAACGTTGGTCTTGACCGATCCAATATAGAGCGGATTTCTCGCCGTGCGCCCCTGTCCAAATACTGCCTGAATTGCCGTCGCTTCAATTGGGTCCCCGACTGCGGTTCCTACAAGATATAAATGTCAGCCTAGGATCCTAGTGAAGGATGATCTCGGGTGTCTACAACCTGTGCCGTGAGCTTCAACAAAGCCACAGTCTGCCGGGTTCAGGTTTGCTTCCTCGTACACCCGTCGAATCAATTCTTCTTGAGCTACGCCATTGGGACAAGTAATGCCCCTAGTCTTGCCGTCTTGGTTGACACCTGAGTGGGCAATAACAGCCCGGATGGGATCACGATCGCGCAGCGCTGCAGAAAGGCTTTTAAGCATAATCATGCCTGCGCCTTCACCCCGCGCGAAGCCAGAATTCCCTCTCTCTTCGAAAGCGAATGTTTTCCCTTCATCGTTGAGCAATCTGTTCAGATTTCGCGGTCAATAAATGCCGGGACATCACGATCTATCATCGAATATTAAGAAATAGTTACTCACTGCTGCATCGACATCGTAATGGAGTTGTCGGGGGTCAGAAGTAAATGGCAACCACCGACAAGCGCTTCGGTAGATTCTCCGCTCCGCAGACTCTGCACAGCAGAGTGCAATGCCACGAGAGAAGACGAACAAGCAGTATCAACAGTCAAACTAGGCCCCTTCAGGTCGAACATATAGGATATTCGGTTGGACTGGAGCGCAGGGTATCCTCCCGTCCCCTGGAACATGGGAGTCGTCTCTGTATCGCGGATGTTGTTGATCTCGTAGTCGGCAAAATTTGCCCCAATGAAGACACCGATGCGACGCCCGGTCATGTATTCCCGAGAAATTCCGGCGCTCTCCATGGCTTCATAGGCACATTCTAGCAGGAAGCGCTGCTGTGGATCCATAGAGATGGCCTCCTGGGCACTAACGTTGAAAAATGGAGCATCAAATCGCGAAACATCATCCAGGAAATAGCCACCAGCCTGGTTACTGGTGCCCGATTTTGAAGCATTCGGATGATAGAAAGCCTCTGCGGACCAGCGGTCCTTGGGGATGGGCGTCCAGCCGCTTCGCCCTCTTGTGCAGAGCTCCCATAAATCACTGGGGGAGGAGACTTGGCCGGGAAGTCGACATGAGTACCCAATGATCGCAATGGGCTCCAGCGCCGGTGATTCGACCGCAGACTGTGACCTATTCATGTCTGCTGTCGTGTCACTCGTTGGGGACATGATGGTTGTAACGAGTGAAAAGTGACAGAGGGATTGGGCTACTGGCAGATTGTGAAGGAGTTGATGCAAAAAGCAGAGAGGGGGGGCGCGAAACAAGCAAATATGCAAGGGATGTAATACTAGGGAGAGGATGGAGGCCGTGCCATGCTGACAGGAACACTGCGAGGCACGGCCCTCAATCACAGCTGATCAGTGAAAGCATTGCATAAAGTTTCTGGCGGCTGTGAGGAACACGCAGGCCCCTAGGCCTACTCAAGGGCCATGGACGGTGGCGTAGACAGCGGTGGTAACATGACACCATCCAGGAATTCGAACTTGAAGCCAACGGCACGCAGCGAATGACCTCTGCATGGTTCTTTTTGGCATTCCATGTTGTTACACGGACTTTGAATGAACTTGATTGGTTAAGTAGCCTGTTTCTTGCTTCTGTGTATATATACATTCAGAGATTCATCAACTGATTGTTTCACAATAAGACGGCCTGCAGTTCGCATGGCCCTAAAGCAGTATGTAGTCAGCTTGCATACATCTCCCTAGCTGCTGATGGCTTTCCTGTTAAGTTGTCAGCGCAGCTCCTCCACATTCCCCAGCGAGTAAATAAATAAGTTTACTGGCTCTCTGGGATTGTTCCCTTGGCCTTCTTCGTCCCCTCTCTCATTGTTGCCTCTTACCCACCTATTCTGACATGCAGTTCCTCTGTCTTCACGGTGCCATTGGCAACACCGACGTGAGTGTGCACGATGGCAAACGATTTAATATAATGCTAACAAGCGCAGAATATCACTATTCAGCTGGGTACTGCCTTTTATCTACATCTAGTTGACACATCTTGTTGTGTTGTTATTAACGGGGGGTGACATACAGCGCCACTGTTGAAAGAGCTGAATACCGAGGATTCAGAAACGACCTTTCACTATCTCAATGGCCCTCTCCTAGTTCGTCCGCCCCCAGGATTTGAGGCGTATTTCGGCGTCGGACCACATTACCGGTGGATTGACGACGGTCAAAAGTCCGGAAGGTCCTCGATCGACCGCGTCCGCGACCTGCCAACCAGCGAGAGCAATGACGATGCTATGAGAGAGGTCTTGGGGGACATCCGCTGTCATAACTACGCGGAGCTGATGGCTTATATCGAGGAAGTACTGAACAAGAACCCAGAGATTGGCGGGATGATCGCCTACAGCGAAGGAGCTGCGGCGGCTGCCACATATATCCTTGATGAACAACGCCGGCAACGCGACGATGGCCGGGAGCGCCAGATAAAGTGTGCCATGTTCGTCGGGGGCTGGCCGGCCATGAGGCGAGACACGAAGGAGTTCATCCTTGCAGATGACGGTGGCGACGAAATGATCGACATTCCCACGCTTCATGTCCTAGGGGCAAATGGTAGTGATCATTCTTCTTCTTGTTTATTTCAGCTTTTGAATTAAGATCAGCTAACTTAAATGCTCATCCAGACCCTTTTCGGTATGGCTCGGAAGCACTCTATGAGACCTGTGATCTTGACGCAGCCGAATTTTTCGATATGGGGAAAGGCCATACTCTTCCACGGTCGGGTTTGGTGGTCAGTGAATTAGCGCAGTCAATGCGAGAGTTGATCAGTAGAGCCGAGTAACCCAAGGGATAAAGTAAGGGGCTGGGAATCCGTGCTCTTATTTGAGTGTCTGCCCCTTGCATGTATATGGCCACTATGATGGGCGCGGTCGGCTGGAGAGAAACGTGTACTTTAGCTCGTGTATAAATGGATTCAAGACATGCAGCACTAGAAAGTATTACATGCGTATGATGGGGGATGTAGAATAATAATTGCACGGTCTGCCCTTTCATTGACAGACCCCATCCACTCTTTCCCGTCCACAAGAAAAATGCGGTTTTTATGCCTTCATGGCTCTATAACTAGTGCTGATGTAAGTTAATGTATTCTCTCTGAGAGAGACTTACGTCAAACTAAGATTATGTCGCAGACTCTCAGTGCCCAGCTAGGTATCACTTGAGTGGTATCGGAGAAGCTATTAATCGCTAATTTGTATGCGATTAGGGCCGTTGCAAAAGAACCTGGCGGCCGACAATACCGCTTCATTTTATTGCGTGAATGCGCCACATGCTGCGATAGCCCCTCCAGGTGTGATATAACTTCCACCAAACAATCGTTAATTAATTGAAGTGTGTTTAACAGCGCCCAGGACAGATAGAATACTTTGGTCCTCCGCCCCATTACCGCTGGCTTGACTACCCCGGAGTTACCGAAGGCGCCCTCTTCACAACCGTCCGCGGGGCGCGAAACACCTCCCATACTACTCCAGAAGAGGCGCTTCGATCAGTGATATCCAATGACATTACTTGGACAAACTACTATGACCTGATGAAATACATCGATGAGACATTAGAAAAGAATCCTGATATCGAGGGCCTCGTGGGATACAGTGAAGGGGCAAGTATCGGGGCAGCATATCTCTTGCGCGAACAGCAGAGGGAGCAGGAGACAGGCCGTACGCGGCGGATTAAATGCGCTGTTTTCTTGGCCGGTATTCCCCCAGTAAATTCAGAACGAGGGTTTATATTCGCCGATGAGCGAGAAGACATGATAGATCTTCCGACTGTCCATGTCGTTGGTGCTAATGGTGGGTTGGTCCTGTCATAGATGAAACTTATCGACTGCTCGCTAATAGTTCGGGTTTGCATGGATAGACCCATACAGGTTTGGCGCAGACTGCCTATACAATATCTGCGACCCTGATGCCGCTTACTTCTTTGATACTGGAAAGGGACATACTATTCCTCGTGGAGGGCCAGTCATCGATGAGTTGGGAGACACGATTCGGGAATTGATTCAGAGGACCAGGGAGGGGTAATGAGTAGATTTACATACCAACGCCCCTCGAAAATTGTCGTATTATGATTGTCATATGTCAATACTGTAGAGGTTGAATTAGCCCGAATCCTCCTTGAACTCAGTATGATTAATTCTGTTCGGACTTCCTTCAAGGGAGTTCAAGGATGTTAACGCGCTGGCTGCTAGTCCAAAAATTATATATTGCGTCTTTAATATCAGTCGACGAAGAAATCTGTCACACGAAAGGATACAGTTAAGAACTCTATGATATCAAGATATCTCTGAAAACAATAAAGTCTTCTGTATTAACTGAGGGCTTTCCCCCCCCCCCCCCCCCAAAAGTTATATATTTTTTAACAAAACTTTAATGTGGACGACGAAACTAGATCGATTTGGCTAAAATATATATTATCTCAACATACTATTAAAGCCGTACAGAGGTGATCAGTTGCGGTTATTGAGTTCAAGTTGCATCGGCTCTAATATATATATTTCATGGTAGGTAAGTAGAATACAATAAAGCTTATAGTTACATGTCCCCTCCCACCTAATACAACTCCCATTTCTTTTTCTTTTTCTTTTTCTTGTTTTTCTTGTTTTTCTTGTTTTTCTTGTTTTTCTTGTTTTTCTTGTTTTTCTTGTTTTTCTTGTTTTTCTTGTTTTTCTTGTTTTTCTTGTTTTTCTTGTTTTTCTTGTTTTTCTTGTTTTTCTTGTTTTTCTTGTTTTTCTTGTTTTATTTCTTTATTTATTTATTTTTATTTTGTTTCCGCGACGAACGTTAGCTCATGCCACATGAGGATGGTAAATCGCAGGGACTCCCAGCATAATTAGGTTATAAGACCTATCAAAGTGGCGGCTTAGATTCAGAGGTGGAGATTGTGGCCATGTGCGAGGAATGACATCGGAGTTTTAGTCCTCCGGAAAAATATGATTTTATTTCCGAGCGACTTCCGAATGAGCATGGAATATATATTCAGGAGCAAACTGCCATGTTTGCGTGGGGTTAAATAAAGAGAGCAGGGAATGTCTTATCTTCTCTAATTTAGCCAATTGACCTACTGTACAAATAAGGGTTGCTACACTGTCGATCGCTGTTCATTATAAATCTAGCGCAGGCGCCATAATAGCCTCCTTGAAAGAACCATTCCGATTACAGTACAGCTTGACGCACAGGGCGTTGGTCCCACAATCAATGAACAATAGATGGAAACACAACACCCACGAGTTAGCTGTCTACAGTTAAATAAATACAATCCATATCTGGCAAGCACAATATTAGATTCTCAGAGAGCATGGCTAAGCATGCGTGGAACCTAGAGATGGACGTTCCCTCGACGTTATCAGCACCCAGGGCTGGAGCTCGGAGGGATTTGAAGCGTAAGCACTAGCGCGGACTATCCATGACTCGCCCCAAAATTTTGCCTGGGCGACACAACATTTAGCGTGTAACGTGGACCTCGTGTTAATTTTACGCTCTCTGTAGACGCCCCTTATATATTGTGTCATTTTCACCGTTGTGAGTGCCCATTTGCTGAGCTGAACACCCCCTGGTCAGAACTTGCATCGATACCCTTGTTCGGTCGAAGGGCGATGGTTGTTCGCCCTCCTTTTTCGACGCAGAAACAATCCAATTAGTAGATTGCTGGGAAGATCTCTTAGCCACCCAATCACACTAAGAGTTCTACTAATTACAGAGCTTATTTCGCCGTTGTTAACGGGCGTTCACGTACTTGCATGACTACAAATCAACGATACATCCGGATTGCTCAACAATCCCCAAGGTCCTGAATATATGACTGCTCTAAGTTTCATAGAGTAAGGTTATACGGATATAAGCATCTTGCTAGATCACGATGGCTTGATTCTTCAGCAATAGGGTAGGAGTAGGCCGAGAAGTGATCAAAGCATACTACATGCCATTCCAACGAGACAAGTAGTAATCATGGCTGATGTAGAGCCACGGATATATAAGCACAATGTGCAGTTTGGGGCTGAAGCTGTCCATCTCAATAATAAGAGGATGGGGTAGGTCTCAGATTTGTTAGGTGGCGTCGACCAGGATCCGAGAAAAAGCATCACACAAATGGCATTAATCCCATGCACGGGGTCTCATTATTATCATTACAATTCCTATTATTGCTATAGTAATCCTTGTTATTATCCCGGTTTCAACTCAGCTCGTATGGCCCCACCCGGGATGCGGATGAAGAGGGCATTTCGTGCACCATTCCCGTAAGGCTTTCCGTAGGCAGCTCGGAAACTGTCCGCGCGCTCGGGGAGACACTTTGGTACTCCATGGCCTGAGGGTGTCGGGTTATTCGACGGCGTAGGAAGAAGATCACCACGGCTGCAATAACAAGAACGCCTGCTACCGCGCCGATTACGGGACCCGCAATCCACGCCTGGCTCTTCCCGGAAGAAGAGGTGGATGTTGAAGACGGTGAAGCGGTCGATGTTTGGGTCCCAGAAGCGGTTTTTGTAGCCATAGAGGTGATTGGGGCGGTTGTTGCACTGGTTGTTGAATCTATAGGCAAGACCATCAGTGACATTTGGTGTCTCTGGGACAGATGAGATTCAGGTTTACCTGAGGTTGCTGATGTGGTTGAGGTTGTCGTAGCGGGCAGCTCTCGATAGATTGTGTAGGCAGACCAAAAGTCAGCGCAGAAGAGGTTATATGCGGATGGGGTGGCGTAGGGCTCGGATTGATAGATGGTCATGGTTTGGCATGACATGGACTCGGAACCACTAGTCAAACACAAAGTCGGGTTGTATATCAGCGACAGCCCATCTTAACGCATACATTTGATAGTTTCAAACATACCAGTCCAAGGTTTTATTGTCGACATTGTAGTAAAGTATGTTCCCACTACATGCGGTGGCCCAGGAACAGGTGACAGAAGCAGTGCAGCCGGCTGCATATTGTCCGGAGGTCGACCATGTGCCCGCATCAGTTAGGGCTTGGGCTGCAGTCAAGCATCGGGGTAAGCGACAATGTTCAGGTCAATCAAAATAGCACTGAAATAGCGAACGAGTACTGACTGGTCGTTCCAAGATACCATCCCATAAAATGTGGGCTGTCTTGAATAGAAGTATTCAACGACGTTGTTGTCTGACCAAGGCTCCCCGGCAGCGAGAGTAGTATCACCCAGGAGAGTACCTGCCATGCCGCAGGAACTTTGGGTATCAAGAGTCGCCCCATCATTTTAAAGACCCGACAACTCAATTGGATCCTTGAATATCCTCGCCTCTCGTATGGAGGATGTGCTTGGGCCAAACGAAGGCTATCAGATTCAACGGGTTATTCATTTTCCAGTGCGGAGATTGCCCTTATGTAGCCGTTCCTTGCCCAACGTCGCTAAAAGGCACTGGTAGTGTTCCTACCCCGACTGATGGGGGCCTTAGCGCAGAGAAACCTCGCGTGGCCATGATACAGCCACACTTTAATGCTCGAGCGACTCACGGGTATGGCATTATAACCATCCGGTGAGACTACAGGCCTCTCAGGATTTTGACTAGTTCAACTAGCGGTGGGCCGGTGCCTTTCAAGTAAATTAAGCCTCGCGACTCCCTTCTCCGGTGACACCCGGCACTAAGCAAGCCTAAGGATCTTTTCGCCCTCCAATCAAGACGAACCGTTGGCGACCCTGGTGGAAGCACAAACTCAATCACTCAATTTCCCTGACTGTTAGCGCCTGCGCTAATCCATGATGGAGGGATCCTCGAACCGTGGCAATAATAGTAATCCCACCTTGTTCTTAAACAGGTGGACGCTCTCCGCTGGGCCTGGAGCGCCGAGAATATTTCTCATCTCCTTTCACCTACAATACCCCCATGAAAGCTCTTCATCTTGCACACCTTCGATGCTCCCTTCTACCTTAAAGTCATCGCGCTATGGGCGCTTTGTTATCTTGACGATCCCGCTGCTCGTGTTCAGCTGCCTGCTCTTCCTGACGTGGGACCCACTGCCCGGCCGACTCGCTCGTCAGCAATCGACGTCACAGTCCGATCCGCTATCCCAGGTACCACAAGCAGTTGAGCCACCAAAGGAAGAACCATCGCAACCCAAAACTCCTGTATCTACCAGCAAACCATCCAGCTCAAAACCGACTGCTGACATTGCTGGTGGTGATGCTATCTTCGGTATAACTGACAAGCTTTGGCAATCCGCCAAGGATCCCCACCTGAGCGATGACCAAGACGAATGGATCAGCAGCTGGCTTGAGAAGAACCCCTCTTTCCGATATGAGCTCCTGACTGATACCTCCGCTGCCACGTTTGTCCGTACTCATTATGCCTCGCGACCCGACATTATCGAGGTGTTCGAAACCCTCCCGATCCCGATCCTGCGGGCGGATCTTCTGCGATACCTGCTCGTGCTTGCGGAGGGGGGCGTCTGGAGTGATCTCGACGTCACCTGCGATAAGCCCGTGGCCGACTGGGTCCCCACGGAATACAAGAATGCAAAGATCGAGATGATCGTGGGACTGGAGTTTGATTTTGAATGGCGCGGAGAAGGAACGGAGATCGCATCGCAGTTCTGCAACTGGGTCTTTGCGGCACCCCGCTCATCACGAGTTCTTCAGGTGGTGGTAGACGCCGTAGTGGACAAACTGAAAGAGATCGCCGCGATGAATAACGTGCAGGTAAAAGACCTGACGTTAGAAATGCTGCCTATTGATGTTGTCAATGTGACGGGGCCCAAGATCATGACAATGGCAATCTTGGACAGCCTGAAGCAGCTCCTAGGTCGGACGGTTGATGATCGCGACTTCCATGGAATCAAGAAGCCCAAGCTCATCGGTGATGTCCTTATCATGCCTGGTGTGGCGTTTGCGGCATCCCAGAATGGATATCCCCAGGATCAAGGAGATGCGCTGGTTACGCATCACTACGCGGGCTCGTGGAAGCAGGCAGATGCGGAGGCGAAGGAGAAGAAAAAGCAGAAACAGAACGGGCGGGATAAAGTCGTATAGAGTATCATGGGCATTGGATTGTTAGGATTTGTGTTCTGGGATTGGCGTTGGTTGCGCGTTTAGCATTTTGTACAGTGGCGTACTCATAATTCACCTTTATCTGATGGCGGCTCATTCTGCTCCTTTTTTCCGTTGGTAATTTCGCTCAGCAAAGAGAGCAAGACGCCTATTTGCTGATCTTGGTCTCATGAATCCCACATGGTGTTGTATATTTGAAGTTGTGCCATTTCGGTTTTCCACCGGTGATCATGGTCCCGGATGATGATTACAAGCGCCGTCACTAGTAGCTCTGCTTCGTCTACATCTACTAACTAGTAGTAGCGCAGACCTTACGTGTTCATATGACTGGTAATACGAAGCTCTCAACACTTCATTGAAGGGCGTCCGCAGAAGTCATTTAGATACGTTGGGATGTGAGGTTGATGACTGTGACTATTTTTGTCTTTCCGTACCCACTCAACTACTTCGCTGGCTCCGAATTCATTAACGCATTCAAGCAGTAAATAGTGCGTCCAACTGACTATATCAATCAGGTCTAGGAATGTATAAGCACATACGACCACAGGGTGTGGAAAATAGGGCTTCCCGTCCGCTCAGCCGTACTCAAGCCACACGCCGGGAGGTTAGTAGTTGGGTGGGTGACCACCAGCGAATCCCTTCTGTTGTATGTCGGTGTTCACCCTTTTTTTGTGATTTGTTGGGCTTAGTTCCCGTGCCGCTTTCCCTTCACCCTGTTCACCCTCCTTCACCTGAACACTCAGCCTTCCCGCCTGAACCCCAATAAACCTTACCCAAATACCCCGCTTTGATTTGTGAAGCTGACGTGGCGGTTTCTCCTAATATATCACGTAAGTTAACGGGAAGGACTAACTACGCCTTGGATGTATGAGTTGCGGGATGAAATTAGCCAGAAACCGCTTACTGTTTCTTTATTCATGATCTTACCTTTTGGGGAAAAACCAATAAATATACTTTAGTATTGAAATTCAAAGCTGGCTGAAGAAGCTCTCCGAATATCTCTCTCCATCGGTTCTATACGAGTGACTCATGGGCCAAATCACATGACTTCATGTGCCAGAACTTTATATTCACCAGGCTTATCGGCGTCCCTGACACACTACAGTTGGAGTCGTTACTGCTGTCATCCCCTTATACTCTTCGATTGTTTTTCGAACCCTAATGCCAAGCACGCTAGTCTATTATAGGAAAGGATCCGGATTAATGTGTTTTCATAACGCGGTACTGTATGGTACTTCTGTATTATATCACCGAAGCTCATGTATCTTACATGTATATATTATACAGACACAACCTTGGTTACCCCACCATGATGTTTCCTGCAGATAATCTCCTGACGATCAATCTTACCACAGGGATATGATGGCACCCAACCTGGCGCCTTCGCAACATCAAATTATTTGTGATATGATCAAGTGCGATCCATCACTTACTAATGCCCAGATAGCTGAAGCTGCTAACTGCAGCACACGCGCAATTCCTAGGATTCGGTCAAATCTCCGGCTATTCGGCAGTAGCAAAGCCCCTCCAAATAAAGGTGGACGCCCACGAAGCATCTCACCAATAATGCTGGAGGCTCTTTGTGATCATCTTCTTGAAAAGCCTGATCTATACCTTGACGAAATGGCCATCTTTCTATGGGATGAGTTCCAAATATACGCAACTACATCTAGTATCAGGCGGGCTCTGTCTTCTAAAGGTTGGTCCAAAAAGGCAGCTCGGCAGAAAGCAAAGGAACGGAATTCAGATCTGCGGGATATGTATTTCCATTTAATCTCAGATTTTCATTCCTATCAGCTTGTATACGTGGACGAATCTGGATGCGATAAACGAGCTGGCTTCCGACGAACGGGCTGGTCTCCTCTAGGTACAACTCCTATTCAAGTGTCTAAATTTCATCGTGATCAGCGGTATCAAATATTGCCTGCATATTCTCAAGACGGTATCATTCTGTCCCGTATCTTTCGAGGTGCGACCGATACTTCAGTCTTTGAGGATTTTATTGAGGAGCTGCTTCTTCAATGTGGGAAATGGCCAGAACCGAGGTCTGTCATAGTTATGGACAATGCATCTTTTCATTACTCCGAGCGGATCGACCAAATGTGCTTAGAAGCGGGGGTTAAACTAGTGTATTTGCCGCCATATTCGCCGGACCTAAATCCAATTGAAGAGTTCTTTGCTGAGTTGAAAGCCTTCATTCGGCGGCACTGGAGCGTGTATGAAGATAGCCCAGAACAAGGATTTGACACCTTCCTTGAATGGTGCATTGACGTTGTAGGGGCAAGAAAACAAAGTGCGAAAGGGCACTTCCGGCACGCCGGTCTGACTGTTGAAGAGTCATGATGCAGGGACAATTGTTTGTGAGGCGATCTCGCCATTTTTGTGTACATTCATTGAGTCTCCTCAGAGCTAGCCAAAAGATACTAACTATTAGGGTAGATATATCTGTTTGCTACTAAACAAACATCGAATCGCTTCGATCCGATAGCTATGTACAGTACAGTAGAGTAATTATTATCATTCTGTACTCTCTGATTCCATAATAGTGAATGCCCTCCTCTCCAAAAGGTCCAATAAGTCAAACAATGGTTCCCCCGGTCGTTTCTCAGGTTTTGATTTAGCAATTAGATTAAATGGTCGGCTTTCTGTTTTTCGCAGACTAATCAGATATGCGTAGCAAATCGTTCTTTTAACGGTGGCTAAATCAATCAGTATCGTCATAAAATGCTGTTGAATAATAACAAACCATATCCTTCTTTTTCTTCAACTGTTTTCCTTCCGGTCATGATTTCGAAGCACCTTTCTTCTGGCCATATAATTTTTGCATTCGCTTTAATTCGATCAGTTCTTGGCTTTAAAACACAACGGAGATTCGATAGGACCACCTAGAATTTGCTGGCGGAGTTGCGACACCTGCATTTGATGCAAAAGGATCCCGCGATCCTCGTTGCTAAGGTATGCTGTCACTGAACTCATATTTTCCTACACTCAGTAGTGTTGAGCAAATATTGATGATACGTTCGTCGGGGTTGTCGGTGGTTGGAGAAAGTAGGAAGGGCTCTGCAGACCACTATCAGGTCGGTCCTAATATATATAGCTTGTGCGGGGTAATGTGGACGATGGCTTCTTCCATGACGCCCTGGGTGTTTTGTTGACCAGACTTCTCTATTGTAATCGAAAGAAGTACAGGTCTTAAGAACAATAGCCAGTCCACCATTAATGTCGAAGTTTTTCTATTCTGATTTACAACTGATTGCAAAAACGGCGCAAATGTTTACACACTTCTTCTTTCTGAAACCCTTAAGTCTAAACTGTATTTGGAAAGACCACAGAAGAGCTATATTTTTACGAATAATGGATAAAACGGTGAAAAAAGATATTACTGTAAAGAATATTTGTAACGCCTTATACAGGTGATCCACAGGTGGTGATATTTTTTCGGCTTGTGAGGATTACTGCCCTGGTACGGGACATGTCCTTGGGTGGACTAACAAATGGGACAAGGACCCTCATATTAGGCTTCTCGGCAGCATCCTAAAATAATTCAGCAATCTTCGATGGCTTTATCGATAGAGCCACACCAGTTGACCCAGCCCACATTAGGAACAGTCTCATTTGCAATGGCCGACATAGCTATGCTACAAAAATAAATCCTAGGGTAGAGGATGGCTTATCACCAACTTCCATTTTCCTCTCTTTCTTTTGCTTCTTTTCTACGGCCATCACAATAATCGCTTTCGATTTGAACTCTAATCCCGTCCTAAACCCGTCTGAATCACTTCAGGGCAAAGATGGTGAATAATAAATCCATAACCACGGTACATAGACTGTCACATCTTTCAGTGAAAGGGATGGTTGATATGGAACCACTTTCCGCCGGTCCACTCTGTTTAAACAAATTAGCCACGATGGTTGAAATTTTATGGGTAGATAGCAGTTACTTACTTCCTTGCCGATTCGTGTACCTTTCGCCTCTGACAACGTAGTCTCGTGGGATTTTACGCACAAACAGGGCTTCGTACTTGGCATTGTGGAATGCGTTATCTTGAATCCAAAACCCCAGTTCTCTTTTTAGGTCGTATATTGTTGCCCATTCAAGATCGTCATCCTCATCCAAGCAGATTTTCCAGAGAACGACACTCTTCTTGCCATCGTTCACCCGGCGCAGTGCTTCGGTTTTGGCCGTGTCGAAATCAAGATATGCGGAAATGAACGGTGTCGGGTATCTGTTCTTCCAGTTCAGATGTCGCTGGATATATTCCACGAGCTCTATAGCATCGTCTTGTATAAGGGGATCCAGTGTTACTCGGGAAGAAGTATTCCCTGCGATAAAACCTTGTCCCGGTTCAAATGCAGCAACGGAGTCTTTGTCAGTTACCCGGTAGAAAAACATCGTAGTTGCGCGTACTGATAAGTAGCCGAGAGGAGCAGGGGTCTGATTTCAAAATGCAGCAGGGTGAGAAAGGTCGAAATACGGCGCTTTAAGAATATCAGGACTTCAGGATCCTGAAACTAGTGTAACAAAAGGGACAGAAGAACCAGGAATAATTCGAATATATATAGCGTCGCCTCCCTCGCTGTACAATAAATGTGATGGCATAAGATACAGCAACCACGGTGCCTGTTGGATGCCTCACACCAATTTGGCCTATTGACGAGCTATGTTGGGCACACGCGCCTGAACGGTCCCATTGTGCAGCCCCATGTTGACAAACGGCCGACACTACCCCGCCATAATGTCCATGTGGCATAGGGTAATTGGCTTGCTAAAGAGCCGTCATGTGAAATCGTGTAACCTTCATGGCTATGATTTAAATCAGCAGGGATAAATTGGCAGGGATATAGCCAAGCGTCGCTAGGCGTGCTTACCTTAGTAAATCATATCTTGTATGGACTCTAGTTTCGATGGAGCTAGATCAGGAGCCATTTGTGCTGTGGAGGATGATCAACGAGATCTTCCGGAAAGGATCTTTGGTGGGCTCCTGGGGTATGTTCTCCACGGCAGAAGGATGCGCTTGTATACAAGTTACAGGCCACGTAAAATACGCCGAGTCATTCAAAACACAATTAACTACCATTCAATACAGTGGCCTCTACTGTGGCTTTAGGTGTATCTTAGAGACCTGAAGAGTATGAACAATTGCACCAGTTTTGCAATCAGCTGTACGGGATGCCTAGTATGGATAGAGATATGCGCAACGGGAAAGTAAAAAATTGCATACAGCTGGTTGTAAAAACGGCGCAAATACCCATACTTTTCCTTTTTTTCTGGGCTCTAGTGCTAAGCCTTTTTAGGTTAGGTTTCGGATCAGCTATGATACGCGTAATATACTCGTTATACTGGTATGGGCGTATAAAATTATGCCGTACGGCTCTGTGATGAGCTCAGCGAGAGTGGGGCAAAGAGTGAGTGGGTGAGCACTTCCAGCCTTGGCTTTTGACGGAATAATAACGGCCCGAAGATATGACGCTTCCCTAAACGTCACCTCCCCCCCGCCCCACAGTCAGTGAACCTTCAGCCATCAAGCTCCATTATTTTGTGGATCAGACTGCTCCTGTTCGTTAGCATTCGATCATTATTTACCTGGATTCACGTCAAATTAGCTTTCACATGTCACCCACAAGTGTCGGGCACGACTATTATGAAATTCTCGGAATATCCCACGACGCACAGCCGGCTACTGTCAAGTTAGCATACAAACGTCTGGCTTTAGCCAGACACCCAGATAGACGGAAGAACGAACCTAATGCAACAGCTGATTTTCAACTAGTAAGATTTATCGCTATCTACTACCTACCCTTCTGGCCTCTTAGGGCTCGCGCGCCTTGTTATTGATACAGCTAGAAACAGCTTAGCGAAGCTTACGGGGAGCTGTCTGATATTCATAAACGCCAAGAATACGACAAGCTATATCGCTCAGCGATACTTCCCGGGAAAATCAAGAGTCAAAAGATAGCAGAGCTTGAAGAACGACTTCGGCAGTTTGCTCTTAAACGCGAGGGATCGAAAACATTACTGTACAACACAAAGAAAGACCTTATTAGACTCCGCGCTGAGAAAGACAGTGTCAAAGGAGAAAAAGAACGCCTCCTGAAGGAAAGAGCTACAGAGGAGACATGGTGGTCTTACATCTCGTCCTTAATGATAGGAAACACGGTGGAATTCAACCAGCGGAGACAACGACGAGAGCGTGAGATAACTGACTCGATTGGGAAACAACGGACGAAGGAATGGAATATTGATCTTAAACTGGCGGAGGTTCAATATCTTGAAAGAATGCTCGATTCTATCTCTTCTGCTGAGATTGAAATCAAAGTTGAGATAACGAAAATAGAAGAGCGCTGGCGCGAAAGGCTATCATTGCAGGAAATGGAAAGGGTATTGGCGAAATGGAAAAATCAAAGATAATTAGCGAAGGGAACTCGAGTAGCAACACGGCATAGATCTACGAAGGCAGAAACTATAGCCATCAGTCATATATTCAAAAAATTGTGGTAGAGTATAGCGAAGTGTGCTAAGTGGTGCCAACTGAAGAATAATCAGTGGCAGGAGGAACTTTGGTGGATTTGGGACGAAATACACACGTGGTAAGAAATGTCCTTGTATGAGAGGATACAAGCGACGGAAGCCGCGCTGAGTCACCCCAGTGCATAGTTACGTTTTAATACAGAAGCTGGTAACAGATGTCCGGAGGAATAGTCGTAAAAAAGCTTAGCCTAATCCCGATTAGGGCTTCTCAAACATAGGAAGAGTATAAACATTTGCGCCATTTTTGCAACCTAGTGTAAACGAATGGAATCAAAAAACACATGTGTTAAGCCATCCACCAAGTCGTAAACTCATTATATGGCCCAAGTTCGTTGAACCGTCTGCTTTCACATCAACCTCCTCTATGTCTCGAAGAATATTCTCTATGTATTCACCTGCACCGCTAAGTTTCATTATAAGTGCGATAGCACGATGAACATCAAGGAGCCGCCGTGAGGGCGTATCAATTACACGAGTGGGACTAAGGGTTAAAGTCCGCGTGACTGGGAAGAGTGGATCACGTAAAAATGGACTTCGCTCTGTTGAATCAATTTTGTACTGATATGGCACGCCTGTGGGTTCGAAATAAATCTGAAATTCACCGAACATACGATGATAGTCGAGCGTTAAAGTAAGGGCGTTAATGGGGCTGTCAATCTTCGGACCATCAATTAGATGGATGACACCAGGGTCAAACATATCTAAAATCCGAAGCACATTCTTTTTCGAGTCGCTCTATGGAACTATGTTAGCGGAGCGATGAAGCATGTTTTAGATCAGACATACTAGGTCTGCATCTCCAGAGGAAACTGTTGTAAGACAATGTGGTAGAATATGGGCCACTTCCAGGAACTGAAAGCGGTCACTTGATTCGTTTTTCAATTCTATTCCTTCATCGTCCTTGCAATCTTCCCCATACTGCTCGAAACGTTTTCTAGCCTCGCTCTTATCAAATTTTCGAGAAATTACGCAACGATAGCGATCACGCACAAGGCAACTTTTTCGCAAGATAGATACACGGTATGGTGTGCCGGAGGGCGTAGATGTTTGTATTGCGGATAATGATGCAGGCGTCGGTTGCGGAGTCTTGACAGATGAAGCTCGGACTGTGATCATCCAAGTTAAATAGTGCTTCTCACAGTAGAATGGTCAATAGCCAACATACGCGGAAGGAGGAAATTCTCAATGATGTAATCAGCGAATTCTTCGATCGCGCTCTTTGCTTTGTTCTTCTCGTCTGGACTCCAAGACGTAAAGTTATCGAAGAACGTCAAGACAATCGTAATATCAGAATCAATCAAATCAGCAGGCTGTGAACATAGATTTTCGTATATCGACGAGAAAAAGAACGTTAAAAATGTATCCTTAGCTACCACATGCTCATATGTGGCCTTAATAAGTGCCGCTGGCTTGTAACCTTTTCGTGCACTCCTTTCGGGGCCATAACACTGAATTAAGACCTGAAGAAGGTTGGCTGCCGATTGACTTTGGTGGGGTGGTAATGAGAAAGGTTTTGAGAAGTTCAGGACTTTTTCTAAAGATGACTGGTGTCGATGCAAAGGATGTGAAGGCATCATCGATAAGCCCAATCCATTGTGTGAGGTGTGCAGAGGAAGCCAACCAAGGATGTTTCTACAACGCGCCTCAGGTCACGTGGTTGGGAGATCGTCGGGTTCTTGTCAAGTCGAGAACTGTTAAAAAGTTAGTTGCTCATGTACCCGCTAGTCCCACTTAAGACTGTATCGTTATCGGTTTATATAATAAATCTTGGATGACTGTAACAATATATATATATATTCCAGTAGTTAATTGGGCTAGTGACGGGTTAAGCTATGGAACAATACGATCGATTCAACGCGCTTTGGTCTCAGTCATGTCTGTATTGGTTGGCCCAATCTCTAATGTCGCTAACGAACCGGCGTGCGACACCAATTATCACCCCTTGCTTGACGAAGAAGTCTGGGTCTTCCTTCGAAACCTGTTGAAGGTCTAATCCATTTTCCAACGCCACATCACGTGCTTTTTTAATATGGTCTCTATAAATCTCACGGCCAACACGCGACAAGTGCCAATTGGCATATTCCTCCACTGCATCATCTAAGAACCCAGGAATATCAACAGAGTCAATACAGTTGGGACTTGAGCTTGACTGCTCAGCCGTAACAGATCTGTCTGTTAGGCTTTGCGATGACTGCGCGGGGAGGACATTGATATTGATTGGTGGACAAATTGATCCACTTGCGGAATGCTTCGGGTTCTTTTGTTTTTCAAGCCGCAGTGCCTCCTCTGCATAGAGTTGTTCACGGACATCGTCAGGAATATCATCATGCGTATCCAAGATGCCTCCACCCTCAACGTATTTGACAAGTCTCCTCAGATGGTGCGTTCTAAGTTTGTAATGCTTCTTTCCAACAGGGTCCAGCCAGCAATACTGCCCTTCATGGCGGCAGGGTGGCCCAGGACAACGCATCGTTTGATACACTTCCCGCCAATATGGACGTTGTCCAGAAGCCTGTTCAGCATCGATCTGGGCGTCTCGTTCTGTAAGCATTCTCCTAGTTACTGATGACTTTCCTCTCTTATCTGTATTCCGTGAAAGAGGAGGGCCACTGTCCTCTATATAGTTTATGGATATAAAAAGTTTGAGCTTCTTGCCAATATGAAACAGATTTCCCCACATTAAGAGCTGTTTCTCTATAGGTTTCCAATCAATATTAGTGCCGTCAAAACGTTTGTTCAGATCAGATTGTCCACGTTCGTTTACAGATACTCTGACTGTAGTATCATCTGATCTCACACGTTGGTTGTGACGTATTTTTCGACGCATAACATTTTCAGCATCCTGTGTTATCTTCGCCCAGTGTGAACTGGGTGCTACAGCCAAGTCCTGTTCAGTGTCCTTTGACACAGTTCGGTTGTTCAGAGTTACCTTCCACTCAATAGTATAATGAATACAAGGCTTTCCTCTATGTTGCCTCGTAGTCCTTTCTTCGGGCTCCTGGAAGAAACCCAGATGATTGGGCTGGGATTGATGCAAGGGAGTATAAGGTTCATCAAGTACATGTTCAGGTGATGGGCAAAATACGGATGGCGTACGATCTCTACCGAAGTCACCAGGGGTGGGGGCATACGATGGAGTTTGTATCCACGGATCAGGTGGCTGAAGCTGAGAGGCATCGTCATCGTAGTAAGGACTAAACGTCATCCCCTCAAGGCAGTAGATGCCACTGAGAAGCCTAGTGTTGGGATCATCATATGTTAGCCTACACCATATGGGTGTCCCAGCAAGAGTGTCCGTGAGGGAAGAGGTGCAGCTAACAAAACCAGTAAAATGATCAGGTTCATGGACAATGAACTAAGACAGGTACAGTATTGTAGCCCTACCCGTCTTGGTTAACCTGGTAAGGTCAAAAAGGATCGAACCGTGGCTCAGTACAAACAAAAGGAATGTTAACAGTTTGCGGGAGATGCAAGGCACATGCTTTGTCATGTTTGACGCGTTTGCAGTGTAGAAGCTTCCAGCTACCGTAGATTACTGATACAAACTCAATACACTATTTCTATAACCTTACTGTTCAATACAGTACGATCAAAATTTCCGGAATATTAATGTTACGGTTACCTTCCATATGTAGACTAGCGCACTTGGCATTAGGGTTCGAAATACGATCAAAGAGTATTGGGGGGGGTGACAGCAGTAATGACTCCAACTGTAAATCGGCTTCTAGGCGCGCTCCATCTAAATGTTCTGGCTGTGGTGTACAGGGGCATAAAATTACGCACTACCCGAATCGATAGAACTACTCATTTTTATATAGAAGTCAGAATTCATGGTGTTTTGATCATTTTAAATTTTTATATGGCGGGTGGTGGGCAACTCGCTTGCGCGGGCAACTCGCTTACCGATTACGTTAGGGCTGATATTTACGTAAAAATCGTCAAGGGATGCAAGACCAAAGTACTAAAACCCCGGAGTCAACAGCATCCAAGCCCAAGTCCTTCACGGAGAAACCCCAGCGTCCACATCACGAGCGAAGGACCACCTCTAGGCATCGGACGCACCATCCAATTAGAAGCAGCAAAGCGAAACAGCCCAAGAAAAAGGTCGGCCCGTCGGCCTTTTCTGCAACGCTGATCACGGGCAGCGATCCAACCAACACCCTCCAGAGTGACTAGGGGCGGAAATTTATCGGGATTAATTTCCACTCAACCACAAATCACAGTCGTCCCCGGTATTGTCCTGCAGAATGCAATTTAAACTCTTCTGCGAATCGCTTGGATTCCCCGCCCCTGGCCGTAGAGCTTAAAGTATGTCCCTTGTCGATGCGATGTATCACAACATATAAATACTAGCAAGGGATGCCATGCTTGGAGGATAGCAACCGACAACATCACATCAAGCTCTCCCTTCTCTGAACAATAAACCCCACAGAAGGCATTTATGATGGTCGCGTGGTGGTCTCTATTTCTGTACGGCCTTCAGGTCGCGGCACCTGCTTTGGCTGCAACGCCTGCGGACTGGCGATCGCAATCCATTTATTTCCTTCTCACGGATCGATTTGCAAGGACGGATGGGTCGACGACTGCGACTTGTAATACTGCGGATCAGGTGTGTTGTTACCTACTAGCTTTCAGAAAGAGGAATGTAAACTGACTTGATATAGAAATACTGTGGTGGAACATGGCAGGGCATCATCGACAAGGTAAATTGCCCCTTTATCAAAAAAAAAAGAAGGAAAAGCAGAAGAAAAATAAAATAAAAAGAACTCTAGTCCTAACCATCACATAGTTGGACTATATCCAGGGAATGGGCTTCACAGCCATCTGGATCACCCCCGTTACAGCCCAGCTGCCCCAGACCACCGCATATGGAGATGCCTACCATGGCTACTGGCAGCAGGATATGTAAGTCGATTTCTTTAAATATCTACCTGTCATCTTTTACATCAATATGAACTAACTTGATGGTTTTAGATACTCTCTGAACGAAAACTACGGCACTGCAGATGACTTGAAGGCGCTCTCTTCGGCCCTTCATGAGAGGGGGATGTATCTTATGGTCGATGTGGTTGCTAACCATATGGTTCGTGGTCCTTTGCAACTGACTTCGCGGATATGGTTCATTTCAGTACTGACAATGAGTAATATCAGGGCTATGATGGAGCGGGTAGCTCAGTCGATTACAGTGTGTTTAAACCGTTCAGTTCCCAAGACTACTTCCACCCGTTCTGTTTCATTCAAAACTATGAAGATCAGACTCAGGTTGAGGATTGCTGGCTAGGAGATAACACTGTCTCCTTGCCTGATCTCGATACCACCAAGGATGTGGTCAAGAATGAATGGTACGACTGGGTGGGATCATTGGTATCGAACTACTCCAGTAAGATATTTCTCCCTCATTCTACAACTTGGCTGATCGATGATACTTACGAAATCAGTTGACGGCCTCCGTATCGACACAGTAAAACACGTCCAGAAGGACTTCTGGCCCGGGTACAACAAAGCCGCAGGCGTGTACTGTATCGGCGAGGTGCTCGACGGTGATCCGGCCTACACTTGTCCCTACCAGAACGTCATGGACGGCGTACTGAACTATCCCATGTATGGTTCCTCCAACCATGAGCCTTCTTGCAAGTCTCATCTCCTAACGAAACGGCTAAAACCAGTTACTATCCACTCCTCAACGCCTTCAAGTCAACCTCCGGCAGCATGGACGACCTCTACAACATGATCAACACCGTCAAATCCGACTGTCCAGACTCAACACTCCTGGGCACATTCGTCGAGAACCACGACAACCCACGGTTCGCTTCGTAAGTCTTCCCTTTTATTTTCCGTTCCCAATTTCCACACAGAACCCCACCTAACAAGAGCAAAGTTACACCAACGACATAGCCCTCGCCAAGAACGTCGCAGCATTCATCATCCTCAACGACGGAATCCCCATCATCTACGCCGGCCAAGAACAGCACTACGCCGGCGGAAACGACCCCGCGAACCGCGAAGCAACCTGGCTCTCGGGCTACCCGACCGACAGCGAGCTGTACAAGTTAATTGCCTCCGCGAACGCAATCCGGAACTATGCCATTAGCAAAGATACAGGATTCGTGACCTACAAGGTAAGCACAACCTCTAAGCATACCCTAATGGCCTATCTTCAGAGTATCTGACACAAGAGACTAATCACTGGCAATACAGAACTGGCCCATCTACAAAGACGACACAACGATCGCCATGCGCAAGGGCACAGATGGGTCGCAGATCGTGACTATCTTGTCCAACAAGGGTGCTTCGGGTGATTCGTATACCCTCTCCTTGAGTGGTGCGGGTTACACAGCCGGCCAGCAATTGACGGAGGTCATTGGCTGCACGACCGTGACGGTTGGTTCGGATGGAAATGTGCCTGTTCCTATGGCAGGTGGGCTACCTAGGGTATTGTATCCGACTGAGAAGTTGGCAGGTAGCAAGATCTGTAGTAGCTCGTGAAGGGTGGAGAGTATATGATGGTACTGCTATTCAATCTGGCATTGGACAGTGAGTTTGAGTTTGATGTACATAACCAAGGTTGTGTCTGTATAATATATACATGTAAGATACATGAGCTTCGGTGATATAATACAGAAGTACCATACAGTACCGCGTTATGAAAACACATTAATCCGGATCCTTTCCTATAATAGACTAGCGTGCTTGGCATTAGGGTTCGAAAAACAATCGAAGAGTATAAGGGGATGACAGCAGTAACGACTCCAACTGTAGCCCACATCTTGAGTTCGGCAACTACTGTTGGCACGTGACCCTGTGCCTTGTGGTAGCTCCTTAACTTTGTCATCATTCGAAGAATTTTCGTCCCTTCCCAGGTACCATCCAAAAGACAAGCATCCGTCGCTTCACTCTGAGATCAGATGAGAGTAATATTGTTGACTGCGTTTGTGATGCGGGTGATGTCCTCTGCGATCGGCCGCAAGCTGTTTAGTTTGCCCCGGATCTTCTGTGCCGACGGTTGCTCCCCGAATTTTCTTAGCTAGTGTAATCACGCTATTCAGAAAGGCTTCCAAGAATTAGGCCGGTAGTTCGGCGCGTTTGGTGTCGTCAAGCTCCAGCAGTGCTGGGGCCTCGGCTATGATATGGTTAGAATGCTCGGGGTGGGTCACGGCAGGACACCCGACACTGCAACGTCTACCACATTTGAGCGTTATTGGCAGACTTGCGGCGAGATAACGACCGCTAGCTTGTATCAACCAAATCCAACTGAAATTATTGCTTTGCCATCCCAACAGTGGATTTCGGAGGAGGGAGGGGGGAAGATATACGATGAACGGAAGACTGGACAAGATACGTTACATAAAGCAGTACTACTTGTTTCAAACTGTGTACACACCAGGGCTCTCGCTTCAGCGGAGAGTGTCGAAAGATTCAGTAAAACATCGCCAGGGGTGATGGAAAGGGGTTAAGCTAGACACAGAAACATAGAGGAATCAAGAATGAGAGAAGACGTTGTGAAGCTTTGTTCGACGTATTTCGCAGAGCATATTTCTGAGCAGCGGACACGATTTGTAACGTAGCCGTAGACTCTTGGGACTGAAGCTTCACGAAGGGCAGAAGAAAGTGAAGTGCAGCGTCTGAATCGATATTCTGCCTATACAGCCGATAGTTTTCCCCTGAATCTATCAAATGGCCAAGTGTTCGCAGCACTTCTGGGCGCCTTCCGCTTAAACGTATGCCCTGAAGGAGCCCAGTGAACGAGTAAAAATCGCGCAGGCGATAAAATTTCTGCGGTCGGTTTAGTATGAACCAAGGCAAGGGAAGGAGATAATTACCAGCGCCAATTGATCCAACTTTAGATACAAAGCCGGTTCAGTAGCTGAGCATTCCTCTGCTGCTCGGCAAATACTGTTCCACCACCTATTCAGAGCTGTCAAAGGGTCGCCGCTACCCTTCTTCACCATTTCGACGGTGAGCTCCTGAAAGAGGGAAAGAGCTGCTGCCGTAAGCTCTGCTGCCAGTGCCTCCAGTTCCTCCAGCTCCGTGTGGTAGAGTTTGTCAAGAAATGCAGTTTGAGTATTGAAGTCTTGCGAACAGACAACTTCTGGACTTCTGTAGAAATTTCGGAAGCGTACGGCCAGAGCTTCAAGTTGGCAATGGATAAGGGCGATCGGGTTGTCTTTTGAGAGGACTGCTTTTATCGGATCCGTGATAAATCGAGCATCAATGTTGTATTCCGTGTATCGCCGATTACAAACGCATTCACACGCATGATACACCGCTCCGGACAGAAAGGGGTCTGCGGTAAATTTCTCTAAAGTCTTTGAGGCGTCAGGATATGCAGTGGATGGATAGGAAGCGGAAGGGTGATACATTTGTCAAGCCTAGATACTTCTCAAACTCGTTCAAGTGCCTTCTGAGGTAGTAATACAGAATCACGCTTAGCCCATCATACTTAGACTCAAGCGCCTTGACAATAGGTGATGAGCGATCCCTTGCTTCTTGCACCCAGTCCTCGAATTGAACAAGAGGAAAGTACCTTTCACTCTCGTCAATCAGTTGCTGCGCAATTGTGTTGGCATCGGAATCCCATGACGAACGCGGTTGCCACTTCCAACGAATGGAGTCCAGTGCTTCTGGTATCTTGGGTACGTTTGTACCGGATGACTCAAAGCGGAATCCAATCAACTGCGAATGAAATTGTGGCGGCTGGCTAGATGGTTTTTCGCCCGTAAGCAAAACAGGTTCGAGTTCTACATCATAGGCAGTTGTGGCAACGCTCAACGAAGATCGCTCGCAAGGTAATAGAAAGATCATGGTGAAAAGAAATCTAGCAGAAGATTCGAACTGAGGTAGTAGACGAGCATTCTAGCAGGAATTGTGGTACGTTTATATGGAATACTTGATGCCGGCGCCGCAATAAGTAGCAAAGGGATTGCAGAAAGTTCTATAGGGGACAACACAGTAAAAAGGCGGAGATTGCAGAAAAATACAGGGAGACAGCAGATTTGAAGATCCAGGCCTTGATCTGGACTGGGAGGACACCGACCTCGGCAGTGGCTGCATCTTACTGGTGGATATGGTTGGGTGTTCAAACAGGTCACACCCTCTATCCTATCAGGCGAGAGGCTACCCATAGTGCACTGTCCTTCCTGCTTTACGGCACATCCAGCACCCGATTGAAATAGGGGCCGTCGAGGTGTCCTCTCCTCCGACCTGCGTCAAGGAAACCTACTCCTTTTTCTGCCCTCGTCAAGCTGTTCACTTTTCCTTGAAAATGGTCAAACAAACTCGACTTCCTCTTCTACTTGCAGAAGCATTGCCTTGTCGCCTAGACCGTATTCAGGCCAAATTTACGGAGCAATGCAAGGATCTGAAACCGGACGCCTTTCTCCAGCTTACAGTTCTTCTCAGCCAGATTGAACACATAGTTGGAATTCATTACACACCAGGAGTTTCAACATCAGCTAGCACAAAACCTACTTGCGTCGTCTGCGGCCGATCATACTCAAGAATATCTTCCCTGAACTCTCATATCTCGCTAGCCCATCAGTATCTGCGGCGGATCATTGAAGCCAGATCTTGCAATTCTTGCGACAATGAATTCGACTCCCCAAGGCAACTTGTCTACCATGAGAGATCGATTCACAAGGCAGCGTATCTGTCCAGAGCAGACTTTATCTGGCCAGGATTTGAACAACTGAACTCAAGAGAAGGTGGGAGTGACCGTGCATTGACAAGACTGGCGAATAGATGCTAATTTATCGTTCCAGCGCAGAAGTCTTTCCTGAGAACCCTGGCAGGCGATGAGGAAGAGCCAAAAGTTTATGAATTTGTGGGGGAAGCAGCTGACACAAAACGGACAACTTTAGAGCCGGGGGAAGCGGTAGAAGGGAGACGTTTTGATGAGCAATATTCTATCAGCGGTGACGGACATTTGCAATACGATTTAGGGTATTATGGGGATATAGACTCCTGGTTACTACCGTATTCACCGGCTTGTAACGGATCCGTCTGATGTCTCCATGTTTCTTGAGCGGAAGTACTATACATCCCTAGTCAATCAAACGGTCGTTGTTGCAAATATACTATCTCGGCCAAAATTCCGGCCTGTCCTTGAATGTAAGGTATTCTCCAGTCCTTCATCCATCCCGCAACACAGATGCTGTTTTCCGCCATCGTTAGAGACTTCGTGAGTAGAATGTCAGAATGACTTACATATCGGTTCCGCTTAGCAAAACGCTTTTCCGTAAGTGTTCGTTTGGAGTGAAATATTCGAATATCCAAGTAGAATTGCTTTGACCACCGAGGTGAAACACGTTGATGAGTTTAAGATCGGGCAAACCGCTGGATGGCACGAAGAGGCTGTTGCTTTTATTCATTTCGCGCTTTCGAAAACGGCCCGGAAGATATGTGCCTTCGTCCACCCGGAGAAACTGCTTAACGGCCTGAACAATTAGCCCAGAAGCTCTATAAACTCTTGGTATTCTATACAGACATCATTATGCTCGATTTGCCTCTGCTCTATTGTGGCATCGAGGAAAGTTTGATTTTGCATCACAATCCAGCCGTCCACCATGAACTTTCTTCGCGTATCGATAACTTGTCCCTTGTCGCGGACAGAAACAGAATCAACTGAGCCATCGCGAAAAAGGAAGCTGACGACTGATGAACTCATATTGCTCGCTGGTTGCTGTATCGTTGACCCCGCCAGTCGTGTGCGGGGCAGATTCATGAATGTCGGAAGGGCGGACAGCACGTGAGAGTGGGCGAAGAGGGACACTGGAGCGACTTTCTCGAGTCAGGAAAGGAACATCCAGTTCTTCGTAGTGGAGCACTCACCACTTCCAGCTTGGCAGCTAATCCATATCTCATTATTATCCGCCATAATGACAATAAAATTTTGTCTTTGATTGGTTTATTCACTCTAGGACGCCAAAGATGAACAATATATGAGTGGAAAGGATGGGAAATGGAAGGTAGTCGTCGGGTGGAAGCAATGTGAAGACTTTGGGAAGTTCAACGGTCAGGTTTTCTCCCTCAATCTCAATTCTGCGGATAAAGCGAGAGAAGTAATTGCAGTATGTTTTTTCTAAGCGACTACAGATAATACTTTGAGCAAAGGCCTACTATAAATCGTTACGTCGCAAAAATACTGAATACGTTTGCCGATTACGAAGAGGACAGGGCAGGATTAGGCAACAGCGCAGAAAGTACAAGAGAGATTGCAGTATTAACCAGGCAGAAAACGGATAATATTCTGAGCAAAGGCTTACCATAAATCGGCACGTCGCAGAAATACTGGATACGTTTGCAGATTACGAAGAGGATAAGGCAGGTGCAGAAGGTTCAAGAGAGATTGCAGTTATTAATCAAGTGGTTATCCTATAATCAAGTTATCTCATTGGATGAGCCGTACGTTACCATTAACTAGTGTTCATGCTAAATACATAGTTGGCTCACGGCCAAGTAGGTGGTTCATCGCATGCCTTCTTTGGCAGCAAAATTAGTCTACTCCCACTCCCGTCCCTACTTAGTATCATAGCACCACCCTTCAAGGAGAGGAAGTGTACATTATCCCGTACCACTTACTCAAATTGTAGGGGGACGCTACCGCGACACCGGCCAGGCTGCCTCCACACCAGCCTCCGCTTACGCCACATCCTTCCGCCTACCTTAATAGGTAAGGCTCGCTCCCTATAAGGTAAGGCTTGCTTTTCTGAGCCAGCACAATAATACCGCCTACCCGTTTTGAGGCAGTAGTTTATTATCTCAGGCAGTACAACTGGTGTCTCAAGCAAGAATAACTCTATATTAGGAAAGCAGTAATATTACACTGGCTATAAGAAGTGGGCCTTATCTTATAGGGAGTGAACCTTACCTACCAAGGTAGGCAGAAGCATGTGGCATGAGCGGAGGCTGGTGTCGCGGTAGCGCCTCCCAAGTTATAAACTCATCTGTGTGATGCAATGCGGAACAACTCTACTAGTACATGTTTGCCTTAGAAACAAAGTAACAACTGCAACCAGCCCGCAACCTTCCGCCATAATATCAGTCTTCTAATCTTCCGACATGTTACATTAATGCCCATGCGATACGTATGTTGCACTCCTCATCATTGATACCCGAAGTGGGGCAAGGGGCATCTTCAGTTGTGCAATATATCACGTGACATATTATGACACATGTTTTCCTCTTTATAAGTGGTTTAGACTCAACACCCACCACAAGATAACGATGACTCGACACATTTATATCCACACTATATGATGAAGCTCTTGGTTGTATAAATTCATAGTGCTGTGAGTCAGGTTATTGCAAGCACTATTTCGTTGCTAAATATAGGAAGGTACAGAACGTGCTTAAGATTAGAGACAACCTGTGTCTTCCCGTTCGATACTCTACATCAGAGATTCTTTATGGTAGGCTACCTCCACGAAGCTTACATTATATCTAACATCATATCAGGCTTCAAGGATACTCCCTCTTGATAGCTCTGTGGACTTCAGCAACGTCCCTGACAACCGTGTTACGATGGTCGCTGGCAAGAACCAAATGGTTTTCTGGAAAGGGTCCAATGTCACTCTTTATGAGATTGACAATGATGGGAAAGAACACATTACACCTTTTCCAGATGTACCTGATGGCCAAATGGTAATAAGAAGCGGTGAGAAGCTATACATTACTCTGGGCAAAATCAAGGAAGAGTTATAAAGCACTAGGTATATAACTTGCGGCTGAGTTCAATACCGCAGTCTAGATCTAGAGATAAATTCACAATTGCCCCTCGTTCCATCATAATCATTGAGACACACTCTGTAAGCTCCTTTCCCTGCTCAAGTTCCATTCTGCGCACGCGACTATCTCTAATCGCCTTATGTATCTCAACACCAAAGACCTTAGCAATAGCCTCCTCCTTAACACCTTTAATAGTTGACTCAGAAACCGGCACAATTAGCGTAGGTCCGTCATCGATGACAATATACCGAAGAGAACTGGTTGTATTGATTTTGGCGTTGAATAATTCCAGAGCAAGATAGTCAATTCCCGACGAACATATATCCAGACTCATCAGACAATTGACATCACCGTAAAGTGGAAAGGCTGTGGTCACGGCCGCCCTCCAACTGGTTTCCCCTTCAACTGGAGTTGGTACCTTAGAGATAATGTTGCACAGATCTTCGCTGAAAACCGCAGTGATCCCTTCTAAGACAGCGTGTTCGTATGTCGTACCATGAGAATCTGGTCTGCTACGTATGAGTAAAAGTGGCTGCTGTCCATTATTTCTAACTGTCGGTATACCGCAAGCCTTGGCGATTTCTCTCAAGGTAGGGGAACTCAGAATTGGTCCGCTCTGTTCATGTTCTAGTCGATCAAGCAGCGCATCGCGGTGAGAATTATTCATACCAATCATTTTATCCTTGCCGATTGCGACACTGACTATAAATATGGCGGTGGCATCATGCTGGCTACATCGACTGCGCACAGCAACTAGAAAATCGTGGAACCTTCGCTCATTCTTGGACGTTGGTTTTTCATGTAATGACTTTATGGTAAGGGCGACAACACGCTCGTCTTTTCCATTCCGTAGGGACTTAGTCTTGATAATAGTAAGTCCGACATCTGCAATTTTTCTCCATGCATCTTCACAGGTAAGCGGTTTGCGAGGGCAGCGCTTCTTTGACTCCCGTGCCATCGTAGGCAAAAAGGGAAGTTGAGTATGGCCGGAAGATGACAGGAAGATGGCAGGAAGATGGCAGGAAGATGGCAGGAAGATGGCAGGAAGATGGCAGAGATGGCCGGAAGATGACAGGAAGATGGCAGAGATGACAGGAAGATGGCAGAAAGATGGCAGGAAGATGGCGGAGATGGCA
>NT_166527.1:1647511-1654857 GCF_000002855.4 Aspergillus niger | reverse complement strand
GCTGGGTACTCGAGTGAAATGTTATTTACATGTTATCCAAACTTATTCTATTTCCGAACCAAAGTAAATACAGTAGTGCTACACTTCTTGACTAATCCCAACTTAATGTGTAGGATTATGTATACGCTATCCATTCCATAATTCCTGCTCGATGCGGCAGAAGAAATACTCGTAGATTATCTTAGTTCCACTGTCTATTCCACAAACCCACTGTATCATACATGTATACCAGGGGTTGAGCTTGCTACTTGAGAGTGAAATAGATTGAAACGAACCTTCACGGTATGTTCAGACAAGTTCTCTCTACAGGGCACCATGGAAGACAAGCCACGGATCAGATGGGCTACAGTTTTCTTCCCTATGACCTGCAAAGCATGAGTAGATAAGATGCTGTAAACTAAGAGTATACTGTGTCGATCAAGCATATGCTAAGATATTTACGAGTCTGGCAACTTCCACATCCTATATGTCATTGTTATAGTAAGACTTACAAAACACACTAAGGCTATGTACAAAACCCCGGATCTATTCTATGTCTGTCTCTTGCCGTTCTTGTTTCCATGCTTGGTTATGTTATGAACAGCCAGCCGTGTTATAATATCAAGTCACCCTTGTTTTGGCACTTCAAGAGGAGACCGAAGATAGTATCGTGGTATCACAATTCAGTTCAATTCGAGAAATTCTTCACAATATGCCAAACGCTATCGGTATGGCATAACGCATAAGTAGAAAAAGCCCTACAGCTGATATTCTTAGGTATCGACCTTGGCATCTCGTATGTTTCCATTGCTGTTGCTCAGGATGGGAAAGTTCATGTTATTCCGGACACACAGGGTCGCCAGAGAATCCCATCATCGTACCTACTTCGCACCTCCGTTGCTCCCAGTGTCGGCCCCGCAATTCGGGATCGGGTATGCAGCCCTCTTCGTTATTGCAAGGAAGATCTCAGGGTCATCCTTGCCGCGGCCAAAGCCTTAGCCGAGTCCTATGTTAGTACGATTGTTGAGGATGCTGTTATCACCGTACCGTCATCTTGTCATGATGCGGAACGTGCTGAAACCAGAGATGCTGGGCATCAAGTTGGACTCAAGGTCCATCGGTTACTGAACACTCCAACAGCCGCTGCCATAGCGCAGTGGACTGACTCGCCAACGTCTGACGCCCATCTCATGCTAGTCTTAGATATTGGGGCCCGAAGGGCTGAAGCTACTGTTTTGGATGCTTGGAACGGTCTTTTTGAGGTTAAGTCAAGCCACGGTGACTGCCGGCTGGGCGGATGGGCGTACGATATCAAGTTACGCCGCTACCTCGAATATCACATGAGAGATAGAATTCCAGACAGAGACCTGCAATCACTTCTTGGCAGGTCCGAGGACATCAAAAGATCCCTATCGGTCTGTGAATCAGTATCTGATACGAGCGGTCTCGTCATTACGCGGAAGGAGTACGAGGATGTTTGTAAGGACAACTTTGCAGGGACAGTTGCCCTAGTGAAGAGGACTATCCACAATGCTGAGATTGAAAAGTCTGCCATCCGGGAGGTGGTCCTTGTTGGTGGTTCTGCCAGCACACCCATACTGCAAAAGGTTCTAGCAGACTTCTTCGGCTGTTCAAAAAAAGATTTATGCCGTCCGCAAGTGGCAGCTGCCCGCGGAGCGGCACTACAGGCAGCATCATTGACAGGCCGATCGCTGTTCTCCGAACTGCTTATCCTAGATGTGGTTCCTAGTTCGATACATATTGAGCTCCTGCCTGGGCTTCTACTGCAACTCTGGCCCCGAAATACTACACTGACTCGTGAATCGACGATTATTGTTGGGGTTTTGTCAATAGCGTATCTCCCCCAGTCCTTCAAACTTATAGAAGGGGATATTGGTTCAGTCAGGACTCTTGGAACTTTTGATCTCCGCTGCCTCCGGCTTCCTTCCGACTGCCAGGTTACGATCCAAATCAACATCTCAGTCGATCTGAATGGTATCGTGGATGCAGATATAGCTCTGCACCGCCCGGAAAGTAACATTACTATTCCATTACAAAGAAGCCCCCTGGTGGACGACCACCGAGATATGAATCATGATGAATTGATACCTTCAAGCGGGACACAGTCCACGGCTTTACTGGAGTCATATATCAGCTTTCTTCAACTGATTATTCCTACACTGTCGATTGAGCATCAAGGTACCTTAAAAACCGCAATTTCCCATATAGAATCCACAGTGTCACAACAATATTCAGCAACAGACCACGCACGCGCCTTGGCTTTGGAATATCTCATTCGGTAATACCCTTCAGTCCCTCAACCTACTGTCAGCCGTATTAACGCTTGAGTAGAACAGCTGACGGCTTGATTAACAGCCATACTGTCCCTCATTTCGATGCTACAGATTGATGGGAAGTAAAACAACAGTCTATCTTTCTCACGTATCATTTTTAGCTGCTGTTCCCTTCCCGCTATCGCACTTTGCTCGTGTGTCATTTAAGTACGCTTACTGGTCCTATGAAGCTCAATTTCAAGCTGTAGAAGTAACTGCATGAATAGCACCGTGCACAACCAATTTTCTGATTCCAGACTTCTTCAGACCCTTCCCTCAACTTCAATCTATAGGTGTAGATCATACAATGATTTAAATAAACAACGTCTCTTGGCAAATTCACAGCTTAAAGCAACAGTGAGCTTGAAGAAAGATTAATATACGAGACACTCTCGACGAGCCCATGGGGATGGTGGGTAATCTGAGGTTATCAGCAGAGTGGAAGATCCTTGCTTCCACAGCAAATGTGACTTGTGCCCTTAACTCTTGTCAACCGTGAATGATGGAACAGTCTCAACTTCTATATTGATATTGTGCATTCATAACGACTTCCATCTAACACCTAAAGTCTACGCTACTTGGTCTCATTATTAAGATTGTTTTTCGAAACCTAACCAAGGAATTTTAGTCTTATTACAAACACATTCTGCGCGTGTTGATTGATTGATAGATATTGAACCACATCCACAGTGACGATCTTACTTTCCCTATGGACCAAGCTTAAGGCAGAGTGGGTAAATTCAAAGACCCTCCAGGAATACAGCACGTTGGTCAACCAGCATCTCGCCCAACCTGAACCCTCATAACATTTCCCGTACCCTTCCCCAAGACCTTGCTATGGAGACGTTAATTATATTATCAACCCCCCAAAAGTGCATTCCATGTTCTGTTGTAGACAGATTGGCTTTCGAACCCTGACCCAGGCAGCTAATCCAGGGGCGGTTACCAACTCCAATTAGCTTATTCTACATAGAAGCCAATACGCAAGCGCTACAGATATTGATAAAAAGGTTAGACTTTCGGGCTTAGGGTTCGAAAAGCCGTCTCAAGTGGTACAATATAGTATTGCGGGCGGCCCTTTAATATTGCCTCTAATGTCGGCGGAATGCAATTCTCATATACCTTGCATTAGTAATCTGGCATGCACCAACCCAGGCTTCCATCACTTGCTAATTTCTCCATGTATCCCAAGCGTTTCCCCGCAGAGTTTACCACTACTGGAGTTGCTAGAACTGCAACAAACAGAGAAGCAGTGTATGCAAGGAGTGTTTAAAGTCGCATTTTGCGCGTTGCCTCCTGCACAGGGAATTCTTGGATATGATTAATAGCTTCGACTCGAAAATGCGTGATTTTACTGCACGCTGGTGATGAGTTTCCGTTATAGAGAAGCGATGGGAGAACGGACGTTTGGCTTATCCAGAAATAGCTAGCTTCTCTCCCGGCATATCAATATCATTATTTGGCAGAATGATACAGTAATAACTAGCCAATTACAGACTAGCATAGGTTTAGAACCAAACTGAAGAGCTATTTAAAGGTGATACTGCTATTGCAACCAAGTATATTCCAGCTTACTCAACTGCATCTGGGCAACGCAGTAAACCGGAAAGCTTCCACAGAACATTGCGATGGGCAAGTCAGCCATCGACCAATACCTGTGGAATAGTAGCAGATAAATACTGGCCCCTTTCATTTTCCCAGCAGCTGAGGGTCTTAGTTCCAGGACTCAGCCGGTTCTTCTGTGAGAGAAAATAGTCGGCCTAAATAGGTACTGTACAATACATCGCTACATCTCTCAGACTGTATCCAATTCTCATCGTCACTATGAACGAGGGCTCGTTCGCAAAGATCCAAGAGAACGCCTACCTCGGATCTGCTAGAATCTGCCTCGACAATCTCTATTTTGCTCCTCATGCTAGCAGAATCGATAACGAGAAATGCGAAGCCCGTCTCCTGAACCTATTCCGGGACTATTCCTGTGACAGAGATGCCTATGAGAACCGTATTCCTGTTGCAGTAAGCCAAGAGCTACTGCGGCAAGCTTTAGAGAAAGCGAATATGCCTATCTCCTCTATCCGTGAAGCTGTCCCTCCATTTCTTCCCCTTCCATCAACGATAGAATTATTGGCCTTACGCGGTAGGCATCGCTGGAAGGCTGCAAAAAGATTCTACAACGAACCAACAGATAGATGGTGGACAGTTGTCTTCTTTGATGCTAACGGTGCGCCTTGCCAAGTACGTACAGACAGAAAATACTAATATACAGACTAGCACTGCCTCCCGAGTGCCTCGTCTTCATTTCAGAAGCAGATGATAATTCGTCGCCGTTCTTTGACGGAGAAATTTATTACAAAATCCGATCAAGTCAATTGCAAAGTGACAAAACCCGTGCCCAAAAATGGATGAGCCGAATGGGCTCCCAGTGGAAGCAAATTGACTATGCCAGGCTTCATAAGTCAAAGGATTTTGAACCATTCTGTCATGCACTTGATTCTCTTCTATCATTTCCCGCTCTTTTGTTCTCGTTTCAATTAGGAAATATTCGGCGGTTCTTTCGTATGAAGTGTCCTGAAGAATTGGCCGCATATGTGAAGCATGTATACACTGTATGGACGAGGATAATGAACGGATTTGATGTCAATGTACTTACAACATCTGACATTGAACACCTACAGGGGCGCTCACCACGCTGGTCTTCAGCTGACAAGGATTTCATTGAGGATGCTTTTACCGCCGGCAGGCTTTTCACAAATATCCGTGATGAAGGACAACGTGCTGTTCTGAAGAGCCGGGTAATAACTACAGATGGTATAATTCCATCAATGAGGACTTTCCTGGAAAATACAAAATTCCTGGAGCCAGCTGCGATACTATTGAGAGCTTTGCTTCCTGGGAGGTTCCGTGGGACTGTTCGGAGCGAACTGAAAAAATGCTTCAGGGCCGGTCAAGAACAGACAGAAGAGCGATTTCAGCTATCGTATCAGCACCTATGGTTAACAGCCCTCCGCATATTTCCATACATTACCTCATTCAAGCCACTGCAGGATAGAAGGGGACATGGAGTCGAATTCAATGGCAACTACTGGGGCTTTTTTGCAAGATCGGCAGCCCGATGTGGATTCTCCTCGCGTCAAATAGACAGTCTCATACAGTTATATCCGCATTATGATGAGCTTGTGGAATCCAGTCAGTATCCTCTTTTCTTGATAAATGGTGACAGAGAGTGGAAGCTGAAGAGCAGATGCGGAATGCCAACGGAGGCTGTGTTTCAAAGCATAGCACCATATCTCACTCTGAAAAATATCCATGGCCGTTCACAATGCCCAGCTGGTGGCAGCGATGTCACACAATTTGCGGTGGCCAAGGACATGTTTCTATCCTTCTTTGGGGATCAGAAATTTGGTTCAAGTTTATCAAGTCCTCAGCTTTCGGAGAGAGACCAGGGTGGGCACGACGTCGAAATGTCCGCAGAGTCTGAAGCACCTGTGGCTTCCGAGACAATACGACCACCAGATCCGGGACCGTCACATCCATCCGATGATACGCAGGGCCTTGATGTGATAACAGTGTCTATGGGTCATGATACATTGCAACAACCAGATCCTAGGCCACAGTCTGATAGTGCACAGGACGTTGTTATGATAACAGAGCCTATGGATTTTGATAGTGATCCAGAGCTACCATTGAACCAGGCTCAGGGTATCGCTACGATAACGGAGCCCATGAATTCTACGCCCCCGTTAACTTCGGAAGAGACAGAGACCAACGAAAGACAGCTGGCTGTCATACCTCGCCAGTCAGTTTACATATCTGATGATCTCCCAACCACCCCCTTCCCGCCCACTGGCTCGAATTTGATGCAGCATTCACTTGCCGTTACCGTGGATCTGTCCAACGAGATTGTTGGACACAAACCGGATACTGAGCATACAAAGTCCGATGATAGGCAACTGGCCTTGTCTTTGGATCCTGGCCGGTTACTTTCAGTTCCGCCTGATCAACCAACCCCTTTTCCCCCAGTGATCGGATCCCAAGCCAGTAGACAGCAAACATTATCAATAACCCAATCCCAGCCTGCAGAAGTTTCTCTATGGGATAAAATCGTGCCTAAGGACGAGCAGAAAAAGACCGTTGATGAGGTTGAACAATACGTAACTAATCAAGGATATAAGCATACTCTTTATGTCTACGGAACTTCACAGCTTTGGGTGCCGGCATCTGACGAGATCCCCCTCGTCCAGCACTTTATTGAGAGTCATGAAGGATGGTGCTATCTGGTTGTCCATCACAATGATGCATGCCAAATTGGATATGATCAAGTTCAGCAAGAGCTTTTGAATGGACGTCTGATCGTCTGCGTAGAACAAGATCAGCTGTTCCAAGCTAAACTAGATGTGGAAAATGTGCAACTATAAGCCTTATTCTAATTACTATTCGACACTACTTCTGACAGTCTACACTGGCTGTGAATATTTAACTGAGCAATATCAGTAGTCTGTTATCGTAGTGCTACTAGCCTATGCCAGAAGATACAATTAAATTCAGGATTACTAGCCTAGGCTATGACATAGAATAAGCTATCTGAAAGCTTAAATATCATTGGGGCTACTATCCAGTCTGGCCTATTTAGTAGCTGGCTATAAGCTTAGGCTATACTGTAATATATTCAATTACTTTCCAGCACAGGCTATGGAGTAGTCTAAGCTAACTATAAGCCTAAGCAATCAGATAGAACAAGCTATCTGAAAGCCTAAGTATTACTAGACATATCCTGTACCTAGACTATTGACGAGCCTGGGCTAATAAAAGGCGTATATTCATCCATCAATATTTTCTAGCACAGGCTATGGAGTAGTCTAAGCTACATAAAAGTCTATGCTATTAGAATGAACAAGCTATCTGAAAGCCTAAGTATTACTGGATGTATCCTATATCTAGGCTATTAGCGAGCCTGGGCTAATGAAGAGCGTATATTCATCCATCAATACGTTCTAGCATAGGCTGTTGAGTAGCTGGTTATAAGCTTAGGCTATA
>NT_166527.1:1616232-1647411 GCF_000002855.4 Aspergillus niger | reverse complement strand
TCTTCCGGCCATCTCTGCCATCTTCCTGCCATCTTCCTGCCATCTTCCTGCCATCTTCCGGCCATCTTCCTGCCATCTCTGCCATCTTCCTGCCATCTCTGTCATCTTCCTGTCATCTTCCTGTCATCTCTGCCATCTTCCTGCCATCTTCCTGTCATCTTCCGCACGGGCTCCGTCTTTACGTCTCCTATGCTATCCATCCAACCACTAAAGCTGTAAAACATATTTGCATATTCAAGCGCAGACACCCATGAATCATGAGATAAGCCATTCATTCTTACCCGGACCAGTCAGAAGGACGGATGATCCTATCCGTATCTGGGCAGGGAGGCTATTTCTTGTAATGAAGACTGCTGTATCTAGCTCGTCCATACAAGCAATCTGACGGGTATTAGCAAGTTGGATCCAACAGGACGAAAATGGCAATAGCACTGTCTATTAATCGAATAGTCCACCTTTGTCACACAGGCAGTCCAGGACACTAACTGGATGACTTAAGCCAACATCATTATATCTATAATCTTTCGGCCTTGTCTCGAGTACTCATCTCTATTTAGCATAGAATTATTAGATTCCTATCAAGTCATCCTCCAGTAATGCGTTGGTTCAGCCCTGCCGTGCAATCCAAGGGCGCCATACACGAGTATTCGAATTTCCTTCCTCGCTTAGGCCACAAGTTAATGTCATGCCTGAGGTTAAATGATGCAGATGACAAGAGAACTGAGGTCACTTCATTACAACCTCGTTACCGCTCGGCTAGTATTGATATTTCATCCGCATCACGTGTGAGTAACAAGTGCGCTGTTATTTAAAGATATATGCTGATGTACACTGGCATGTAGCTAGATCATAGCATTACTCTGGGGCCCACACTGGTCGCGGGAAATTTCATTCCAAACGCAATCTTCGGTACCTTCAATCTACGAGCAGAAAGTGTCTACCTGGACGGTTCTCGTCTGTCTCCTCCGTTCGTGGCTACTATTTATCTTGCTTCGGTTCAGTTCAAACTTATTGGGTCTATTCCATAGTATATTGATGAAGGTGTCTTTATATCCTTCACCTATGTAAACGCCAGAGTTTGGAATATTGTTGTGTTTGTTCCGTATCAAATTGTCCAGCCGCGATGCGAGCTAGCACTATCCTCTGCATCCTTGCCAGACCAGCAGGATGGTCCAGCTTCTCCGGACCCTGCGAGGCATAAGAACACTTGCCGGTCTGATCACCCCTGTTCCCAGTTTATTTAAAATTCCTTTTTTTTTTCTTTTTCAAAACGGTACCAGTACCATGCTCTGACCTGTTTTTTTTTATTGGGTCCAATTATCCTAAACTGTTGCGGTCCCCCGACATTTGATTCGCTCCCTGCATGCCTTGTTAGATTACATCGTGCCTTACACCATTATCATAGTTTAAGAAATGATAAACCTCCATATACCCTTCTGAGTCCCCCTGTTCTAGTATATTTCTCTATCCTTCTTCTCCTCCCCCATTTGACATTTTACGGCAGATTACTGCCTGATCATAGCCTTCCCTGAAAAAGGTTACACGAGACATCCCTCACGGTTTGCCATGGAACACGATGGATCCTTGCCGCAATGGTATGTCCAAATCAGCCGTTACTGTGCCATGTGTGGCGTCTCCTGCGAAATCGGAAGCACTGCAAATATTCGTGATGAATCAGCTTCATTCGACAGTACCCTTGGGCTTTTGACCGCAGAGGAGACTGCAGACCCTGCAGATTGGCAACATAAACTGAAACCGAGCTACTTGCCGAATAATCCAAACCGCCTTATTAGATTTCTCGTCGCGCTCTCTGAAAGCCTTGAACGCCGTGGCATGAAGGATTGGGCAACCTGGACTCAGAAGATGCCTCTTTAAGTAGTTCTAATCTATATCCAGGCTATAGCTAATTCTGGTTCAGATTTTGCACCATGGCTAGCACGGATAAATTAGTCATGAACTCGCTTCTTACGCTATCCGCGTGTCTCTGGGCCACAGTTGAGCAGAAGAAGGAAATTGGACATATAGTCTTCTACTTCCGCTGTTGTGCTATGAAGGAGCTGCAGATAGCTGTTAGCAAGTTCTCCAAGGATAATTGTGATACGATTCTTGCGGCTACAATGCTGTTGTTGTGGGCAAGTGATGAACGGTATGAACTCCTTGATTCTTAATACAATAGACGCTGATAGGCTCAGGTCAAGCTGGATAATTTTCTGGGACGGCTTACAGTCTGCCCTAAAGTCAATGCCGCAGGTATGGAAGCAAGAGTCTGAGCTGGCAAATTTTATTGAAAGTCAACAATACTTTCAGATCTTGAAGTTGCCTTCTTGCTCGAGCTACCAAATTCCTGATAAGGATCTACCTAATCTTTCCTACACAATTGTGATTCTTCAATATATCCGGGATCAGATCTGGCATATTGATAAATACTTCGATCCGGTAAACAAGCTGGTTGATTTCCTAGAGAAATGCCATGATGAAGTCCACTTTCTTTCACCGGATCAGGCTTTTCAGCGCGTGCATTCTATGCGAAAGTGGCTCTTCTGGCTTCCGCCAACTGTACTGCGGGAAGGTACTGGCGACACCCTCGGCCTGGCTATTTTAGCACAATTCTTCACTGCTGGGCTGGTTCTGAATGACTTGTACCCTGAGGCTGGATGTCATGATCTAGGGCAGTTAGCCGTCCGCCCTATCGAAGAGATTTACTGCACTGTCTACACGCGCAGCACAAGGACGCCACAAGACCAGGACGTACAACTAGCCATGTCCCTCGTGGAATGGCCACGATACATCGCCAACCAGTATTCCTCTCAGGTCATCGACAGTGTCAAGGTTCCCATTTCGTACTCTCTATTTCCATGGCAGACGCACTATATCAACTACTCGGGGATGAAGCAAGTTTCGATGACTTGTATATCGGAGCCGCCTCAAGCTCATTACCCAGAACAATCGGAAGTATAATTACTACACCAACTCGGACGCGACTGGTTGAGGGTTGTTCGGACTGCTGGCGTTCGACAGATGAAGGATAGCGAAGAATGTGCCAAGGGAATTGGCTGTGGACAGGGAGGGCAAACTAGGAGAGAGAACTTGGAGCATCTATATCTCTTGGATCAGGTAGTACTAGAGCCAGTACGGCTGTCATGTTGAATGGTACTCCTCGCCCCTTGCTCCAACATGAGTTCTGCTTCTGGGTCCTGCGCTTGCTATTACATCATAATGGTCTATATCACATTGGTATGTAAAAGTGGGACCGCCTCTATGTTTAAGAATGTACTGTTAATCTCTCACAAGAGAATATCAGTTAGAGAAACTATAAAGCAGAGGAGTTGTAGAGCGTCCGTTTTTGTACTTATATAAGCAGCGGGTAGAAAAGAAGGGGATTGCGAAGAACGGGGCGCGGTACCACATGATAAGTGATAAGTAAAAGAAGAACGAAACAAATAAGCAACTATCCTGTTTGTGGACTGCCATGACAGTCGTATGAATATGTTACATTCGAATGGCAATCTTGATGATATGTACTTACGGTGGTGTAAGCCCAAGTAAAAAAATAAAAGCAGGAGCAATCTTATAACTATCTTCTTAACTCAAGGCCCAGCCTTCCGTTGGACGCCTCTTTCCAAACCTTATTAGGTGATACTCTTCCTGGCTTCTCTGTGCAAATAACGCCAACCTTCTGGCTATGATGATAGACTTAAAGTCATTCTCCATATTGCTATATCATTGAACAATCTTTTGTGGAGCGAGCGAGCCAAGCAGCTTACATGCTCTTTTGGGCGACTCATGGTCTTTGCTGGGGCGGTCAGGCACAGCTGAATACCGAGACCCGTGATGAATGATGAGAAATTGTTAGCTCCAGTGAGAAGCCGCACTCTATATATTATTTCTTCTGGGGTCGAGACAGCAGACATCCTATCCTTTCGGTACCTGATGACCTGCTCCACAAGGAACATTGCATAAGAGTCCGGTTAAAATTGCCGTGGATGGCTTTCTAAAAATGGTCTGAAGCTGGTGCCAATCAGAAAGAGGATCTGAATATTGTGGATGGCTTTACGAACTCATTCATGTCCTGGTATGAATGTTGCGTATGGTTCTCCATTATGGCAATGCACTAATGTGACAGAAGATCGACGCTTATTATCGACCAGTATTTCTTTCATATGCCATAGGAAGGGCCAGACATAAAGAATGTTGAACGGAGTAATGGGAAATGGACTTGAAGCATTATTCTGGAGAGGGAAGGATTTAGGAACTTATATGTGCAACCAATCGTACCTGGTCTTGGATTAGTGATTCAAATACCGGCTTATGTCCAAATTAGGGTACTTTTCGTAAGCCTGGGATTAAATTCGTTCGAAACAGGGTCGCAACACGGCCTGATTGATGGATGTACTTGCCAACTTGGATACTTTGCAAGGATTGGATAAAGAATTTTGACAAAACTATCATGAGCCCTAATTGCCGCTAACATACATATAGTCGTTAAGGAAACTCCGTCTCCGTTAACGGCCCCGGCCGTACTGAATCCCAGGAGCCTAATAATGGGATCTTCATCCGTGAGAAGTGTTGAAAGTGTTGGCAGCAAGATTAGGGGTACAGAATATTATGAGTGTGATTAGGATGACTGCTTCAGCAATTCGATTGGCTATCTATCTTCGAGTTAGCCTGAGTTGCGTGGAACTCTAATAAGATGATCTTACCCCGAATCAATTATATCCAGTGAGAAGGCAGTAATAGAAATAAGATCGTATAAATGATACATTCTTGCACTGATAGAGTTTGATTCTCGTGCCGGGGATAATTAAGTCGAAGTAGGCCTGCAGGGACCAAAAACAAGTACCAAGAAATATAACTGGCTAGGATGTGACTCCATGTCATTGAAAATAGCACTTGCTCTTGACTTTGTACTGGAATCGGAGCCATAGCTCAATGGAAACGGATAACACTTTGAATTAAAACTTGGAGAGGGATGGAACAGAGTACAAGCTTTTCCAGTCAACATGGCAATCGGACTCTTATGTAACACAATTAAGATAGAGGGTCAAAGTCCACGTATTCATATCGCAAAAGAAGGACTAATGTTAAAGAAAGGATTGGGGGTCATAGTTCTTTGTATCCTTGTCAAGAAAGAGAACCAATGAAAATAGATTCAAAACTGATTAGACCCGCTCTGAGTGTGCGGCATAAGCCTCACGGGGGGCGGAGGAGCTGGAGAATGCTGCTGCTCTAAGGAGGCTAGAGAAGGTCGAAAAGGTTGCTTGGGCCGTGATTGAGCAACATGATACGGAACAGACGCAATAACACGCCAAGCATTGATGTTCACGTGGGTAAAGGTAACAATCATATTTCCGTTGCTTGATTCCGCGAGGACTTTGAAGTCGCAATTATCAAGATAAACAATATCTTTAAATGGACAAGACAGGGCAGGTTCGTTCAATACAACTGTTCTCGTCTTTGGCTCGTAAGTACCGAAAATCGCGTTATGAAAGAGTTTCCCCGCGATCACTATCGGCCTTAGACCGAGACCGTGATTTGACTACATGCCAGTGATATCAGCGTATGCATTGAGACAAATACATGCTAGCTACTCACGGGTGGTGTGGGTAAGTCAATGATACTAGACGAGCTGGAGACAGGTCGTATTGAGGTGAGATCCCCATCACTGTCGATGTTGCCAAACCCCACGCATGATAGTGATCTCAGGAAATGCAGATGCTCCTGAGCAGCGGCCTTGCATTCCTGAACGGCGGCGATAAACCAATGCATGACTGTGTTGATGAATGCAAGCTGGTCTGTGCCTAATTGCGGTGTGCATCTGGGGCCAAGGCTGACAGCTTTATAGACATAGTGAATTCGGTTAGAATGTTTATCTTCAGATTTCCTATGTTCTTAATACTCGAGTAATGCTGCAGATAACGCAGGTAATCTGTGATTGTTTTTATTATGCATTCTAGTAAACCCGGTCTATCCTTTGACCTGAGAGACCTGTTATCCAGTATGCCGATCGACCGATGTCTTTTTCTTCCACGGGGTGCTTCTTGGCGGATGGATGAGTATGCGTAGATGGGCCCTCTGCAGCCTGCAGCCTGCAGCAAGCAAAAGCTCGGATCAGGGGCCCGTGAGTCCGTTTATCCTAAGTGGGTCACAGACTGGGGTTTGGCCCACTCCCTATGTAGTGACTTGGCTGGCTTGTAATTATCAGTAGTCACCCCGCAAGTATTCATAGTCATTTCCAATGTAATTATGGGTCATCATATATAAGTAATATACCCGGGCCACCCTTAATGTTCACGTAGCAAGTTTTGGTGGCCTACTTGTAATTATTGGTAGTCACCGTGTGATCATTCGTGGTCACCCGTAGGTGTTGGTGGATGATAGGTTCTTTTCCTCATGGACGTCATCATACCAAACGAAGCAACAAAGGAGAGGTGTCAAAGACCCAATCTTCCAGTAGCAATTGAGCACAAACCTTCGTTATTATAGACGTGATAAAAGTGTGAATCGTAATGGGTCTGAAATTATAAAGGCAAGGCTGCGCACCGGGTGTAGTATTGTCCAGCTTTCTACTTTCCACCTCATTTACAAGCACCGCATTTATATACACTCTCACATCCCACCTTGCGAACTCGGCCACACAAAATGTCGGCGTCTTCTGGTACCGGCACTGCTCAACCGCCCACGTCTGCCAGAGAAAGGGCTCTTGCCATCAAAAAAAGCCAAGAAGACGCACTTTCTCGACTACCGTTGAACACACTTTTCATTGTTCTTTATATACGATCAGACCCCCCTCGACTGGACGACTTTCACTGGGGTTATTACTTCCATGATACCGCTCAGGGCGGATGGAAGTACCATATGAGAAACCTGGGTAGTGGATGGATACCGGATCACGGCCAGACTGGTGGTGTATTCAAGTCCAATTTCCTCTGCACCCTTGTTGAGATAGCAAGTGTCCCAGTGGCCAAGCAAGAACAGCTCCACCAGATTATGAGGTCCCGCGACGGAGACGTCAATTCTATTCCCGGCGTCACATGCCGCGTGTGGCTGATGGTGATCTTGGAGTCACTGATTCAAGCCGGGATAGTCCGTTGCAACAATGCTGAAGCATTGCAGCAGGAGTGCATATCTTTTGGGAACCGATATAGCGCCGATGCTGCAAAGAACAGTCAGCCGCGGCCCGTCGTTAGGTCACAGGTGTCCCTTTGAGGCCGAGCCTGTCGTACAGGCCTTCAGGATGATTACGTGGGACTGCTATTGTTTTGCTCACTTTATTGTCTGCCGTGCTTAATCTACACTCCCTCTCCACTTGTTGGGTATGTTTCATGTTTGTGTGGTGATGTGTCGAACTCTCCCTATTGCTCTTGGGTTCTCCCAACGATCTTTCGTTTTCATTGCTTCAATTTCTCTCGATTCATTCGTGGTCCAACCATACACATATTTCGCTCCTTTCATTCGTGGTTCAACATATGTGTTCTGGCATATGGTTCTGCCATCTCAGTATAGTTAGCTAGTGTGATAAGAACCACAACGATCATTGGCATTCATTGCATTATCATGGAAGTCTTGGCGACTCCTTTATCATAGCACAAGACCTTAGTGCTGGTTCCATCATCCTTGGTAGCGTGCCCTTCCGTTTCTTTCCAGGACGACCCCAAACAAACCGTGGTCATACCAGCCCTGGCCCTTCGCAACATCTACAGCAATGCCTGCACTGCGGCTAATCCATGATTCTTTCGCTTTCCTAAAAGTTCGATTCCTTCATTGATTTGTTGTTTTCAAGAATAGTTCATTTCCGTCATCAAACTACTGCTACACCTAAACGAACCATGAGACCACACAGTCATCAGATAGACAAGCCGCTCTTTAATTTGGGCTAGCTACAATATATACTAATACGAGTCGTTGCACACGTATTGACCTTGGAATCGCGATAGATGCCCTCCAATCAAGTATCTGAGAAGCTAGTCTCGGATACGTCACAAGTTAAATTGCTATGTACGAGTCAACTGTCAATAGGTTCAAAGCAATGTCCGAATCCAGCTCATTGGAATAATCATCCCCCCCAATCCAAGAAGCTACTTGAAACCACCAGCTTCCTTTTCCAAATCGCATCGCCGTTGTAAATTCCCAGTACTCTGGGTACCATCCTGCACATTCCCAGTCCAGAAACCCAGATAAGTGCCCATTGTCATCAACGAGAATATTATGAGCCTTGAAATCGCCATGAGTGAACGTGATTCGGTACTTGTGCTGTGAAAGTTTCTTTGCAAGTGCTAGAGCATTCTCAAATTCGAACCTGGAGTCGAATCCATGGGATGAAGCGGGAGAAATTAGATATTCGAAAAACTGTATCTGATCTGTGAAAGGTCCCATTATATGATCAGGAACCCTTGAGCTTCGTAGGGACGTCCCTATAGGAGAGCAGATGGAATCCGGACTTGGAGGAGTCCATAGACGCATAGAATGCATACACATTTTAAGCTCCTCTAACCACGGCTCCTCGGAGTCACTCTGCAATTCATCATCTGAATTATCAAGAGGTACACCAGGCAGCCGGGTCATTAGTATGGAGATCCTTCTGTTGAATGGAGCTTTTGGATGTTCACCACAACATAGAACCTTGGGAACAGGAATACCGGCAGCATCTGCCATTTGCATAGAGACCACCTCTTCGATACTCGTCCGATCCGTCCATTTCATAACGAGACCGAACGGCAATTGCACGACGTTGGCATCAAAATGGATCCTGAACCAGGAGCAATACCAATAAGAGAAGCAGTATAGTAACTTGTGCAAGATGCCCCATACTATTCGGATGGTTCTGCACGGGACATGGGGAACAGGTGGCGTTATCGTCGAGACCGTGGAGGTTATGGGTCGCGGCCATGTATAATCAGGGCGTAGAATACGTGGAATCATTGGTGTAATCAGTTGATAGAAATAGTCTCAGCGATGAATGTAGGTCAAGGGGTGCGCAAGGTTGGGCGTTATATCGAGTGATTGCGACTTTCAGCTTTGCCCAACTCTGAAATCACGTGATATAACACGTGATTATGCTGGTCAGGATACTCGGTGAATGACAATCTCAGTACACACTGAGTGGAGAACACGTAATAACGATTGAACTACTCCGTGGAATCAGAGTAATGCGCAAGACGATGTATAGGCTTATGTTGGCGTGTTTTAGGTTGAATAAGCAGGCCTGTCTGGCAAGTTGTGGGGAATGGGTAGAATGCGGTCCATGTTAGCAATGAACGCAAGCCGTTCAGGTGCGAGAGGTTTGAATGGCATACGAGTATCGATCTCCATCACAACTTTACTCTCGCGATGCCTTGGCTGGCCAGATCGTGAATTGAACATAGATAGACCCAGACCGTCTTCTCAATACGGCCTTGGCAATACAAATTTCATTCGACTCCATGGTGCCCCGGCATCCTTCCAATGAGATCAGGGCCTACTGGAGGCGGATCAGGCTCAGTAACCATCTTGTAATTATCAGTGGTCACTGTATGAGTATGGGTGATCGCCATGTAAGCATCACAGGTCAGCCTGTAAGTATTGGTGGTCAAATCGAATCTAAAGTTCTATAGAACAGGCCATCTTAGCCTCGACGGACACTCTATCCCTTGCCGTCTGAGTTGACCAGCAAGCATGTGTTACCGGAGAAACAGAACCCTGTCATGATGTACCTTGACTGCGTCGGGAAAAAACAGGCAATTGTACAAGATTCGACCCCAAACGGGACCGAAACGGCTGGTGCACGCGCGCTCAGAGGGCGGCACAATGTGTCCGGTTCTTACCCCCACTTCACAGGGAAGCTCCACCAAACGTAAAATGAACCGTCCGAACCATGAACGTCAACAAAATCCGGCCCTAAAAGAAGATGGTGAAGAACCTAGCGGCGACATTGGGAGATCTTTGGCAGCATCAAGTGCGAAGTTTGAGGTCAGGCACAACTCTTCGTCTAAGGTGGGTAACGTGAATCTGACCACACTTCGCCCACCCTACCCGCGATCATGAGCTCGACTAATACTGGCTAGCGTATTCGCTGGCCTCATCCATGTTGGGATAACAATTCCGACTTCAAAATCCGCTAGAGTTCAAGACATAGCTTTACTGTTATTAGAACAAGCGAATAAATCCATTTTCTCATTTGAGATATTCGACTCTCCCTGTTATAGTTACGCCGTTCTTAGACCCTGCTAGCAATCTAATTCAGAAGAAAGACTCCTTGGGTACGGGCGGCTGGGCGTTGCTTTCCTGAAGGAAAAATGGCGATCAAATTGCCCCTGAGGCGGGTATCTCGAGCGGCGCTGCTTCGGAGGGAGACTTCCATATGGGCAAGATATTCGGCTTGCGTCAGTGATCGAGAAGTGTGATTCCATGTGCCTATCAGGATGCCAATGATTTCGTAGAAGAGCTGGAAATCGGCTCTTTGGAAAACACTTTCAGCAAGCACTATTATATTGTCGCCAAGTTGTTTCTCTGGAGCCTTTTGCCCAAGTAGATTCAATAAGCTGCCAATCACGTGAGACGATAAGCTTAGAAAGCATTCTGGCGACCTCCAGGACTGCGGGGTTTGAGCATAGCTCTTTCTTCACCTCACTTCACCTCAGCCCATTGTCAGACCAGGGGAGGTTGCGGTTGATGTGATATCCCGAGGATTCTGTAAGTAATTATGCACTTGCTCCTGGATGGATGGCTTATTATCTTTGTTTGATAGAATGCTCAGTTATAATAACATTTTAGTCCGATCCAGCGCCGTTGTTTTCGAGATGGACGCGGACATTTGGTTCCGGGAATGGGCGTCAAAAAAGGGCCAGAAGCTATCGAATATACAAATAGAACGGCTTGTCACTCTTACAAAACAATGGAAAAACACTGTTACATCTGATACTTTGGGCGTTTGGACCTCAGACCCTTCGGCTGAATTCTGGGGATTTGAACCTTACCGTACAGAGGGCGCGTGGGTACGGGAATGTCTGGAGATCAAAGTCCCAACATTCATGGACGGTGACAAAACCACTGAGGACTGTGAGAAAGTCTCTGCACGCCGCAGGGTCCTTCTTATTATTCTTCATGACATCATTCAAAGGGAAATACTGCGATTGCGAGCATCTTCCCAGGCCCAGTCAGTCAAGTTTCTTACCGCAGCTGTCAGAAATATTGTGGCACAAGCTTATCCTGGAAAGGATATCCAGAAGTTATGTAATAAATGTATCCATCTTCAAAGGTATGGGCAAAGGTATTCGTCACTGGCGAGAAAAGAGTTGGTATTAACCCCCCTGCAAGCTACTTCATCTAAGTCAGTCTGCCCTTTTCGAAAAATGTATACCAGCTAACTTTAGTCTAGGTTTGAAAGGGCTAAGATAGAAAATATTGAGATGGAGGCGCTTGTTGCGTTCGGGGAAGCGACCTATGATAAAAAGCATCAAAATGATATGCAGGAGGCATTTTTATGCATTCTAAATACCTGTCCATTTAGACAATCTGGAAATTCGAAGCCGCGGCTTCCCTCAAAATCGACACGAAAGCGCCTCCGGAAAAAGGCCGCAAGAATGAAGCATATACAGAAACCTTCAGCGTCTCCGACTACCTCTCGCCACAATGAAAACCAAGTCATCCAGAATTTCCCCACACCGCGACATGACACTTTCAGCTCCCTAGAAAAACCGCCGGGCTCGAGTAGAAACTCTACTGCGCACCTTAGCGAAGCTCAGAATGCAGCTTTGGTTAGAACGCAACCATCACAGCTACAAGAGGAAAACCAGACTCGAGAAACATGCGAAAACTCTCCCATGCCTTGTGTCCCCGTACAGCTTTATTCTCCTGGTGATAATCTTTCACTTGGTGAGAATATGCTGTTCATCTCTCGGAGTGCGACGAATCCCTTTGATCCTCACCAGGGTATCCATCCGCTTAGTGATAACATACTGTTCCACTCTCAAAATACAGTAAATTTCTTTGACCCTCATCAGGGCATCCATCCGCTTGGTGACGATATACAGTTCAGCTCTGAAAATGCGGCAAACTTCTTTGATCCTCATCAGGGTATCCATCCGCTTGGTGATAATATGCTGTTCAGCTCTGGAAATATGGCAAATCCCTTTGATCCTTATCAGGGTATCCATCCACTTAGTGATGATATTCTGCCCAGCTCTCAAAACACGGCAAATTCCTTTGATCCTCAGCAGGGTGTCCATCCGCTTCGTGATAATATGCTGCTCAGCTCTCAAAACACGGCAAATCCCTTTGATCCTTATCAGGGTATCCACCCACTTAGTGGTGATATTCTGCCCAGCTCTCAAAACACGGCAAATCTCTTTGATCCTCAGCAGGGTTGCCATCCGCTTGAGGGAATTATTCAGTCCAATACTGAGAGCCTAGTGTATCCCTTTGATCCCACCACATAGGATCCCAAAATAGGAAGACCGGTCCTCAGCACTGAGAATTTGTCAACATACGGGATAAGTTTCCTACAGACATTGATGCCACCATCTGACTCTGCGAAGCAGTCTTAGACCAGGAAATACTGCAAATCAGCAAGCGTTGCGTGTAAAATAAAAAGGAGATTTCCTCTAATATCTCCAGTCACCTCTCGTTTTGCCATAACTGTCATTCATGATCTGTTTTGTAAAGGCTTCCTTAATCTATTTACATGCGTGAAAACATTTCTGGAATTGTGAATTGACTATATGTGTGGAGAAGCTGTTCATTCCCCAGCACTTCGGTATGGGACGACAAATATCACGGTGGCGTTTGGGCTAAGTGTAGGCTCGGTAGTAGTGAAAGTGTACGTTCCCTCTTTCAGAGGTCCACCAGGCGTCAAGATTGTCTCCTCAGATAGTGGAACAAGGTACATCTGATTGTATTTGTTGCGTATGGGTTTCGGTACTGAGAAGTGCCCCAAATTCCAACCCCAGCCCTAAAATTGATGAGTCGATATCGACGAATACTACCGGATAGGCATACCTCTCCAATATCCATTTCCTTAACCATTTTCAACACCAGTGAGTGGAGTTGCACGCTAGAATAAGTCTTGTTTCCTTCCGTATCAATAGAAGCAGTGGCTTTTAGAGTTCCTTTTTTATCCTCCTCTGTTGCCGTCTCAGGTATCATTTCCTTGATTTGTTCGCGCAGGGCATTAGCCTCCTTGGAAAGCGGGTAGTTCATTACGCTCGGCGTTCGCGTAGAGAGGTCGATGGAGCTGAAAAAGAGATATATAATTTAGCGAACTATTATTTTTATGATGGATGGATATTAGGTACCTGCCTTGAGAGTTGACTGGTTGTGAGGAAGAAGATTCATGACGGTTATGCGAGGGGTTGTGGAGGGGCAGTGTCAGTTTTGAGGCCGAGGACCTCAATCAGTTAAGTTTAATCACGTGATTCGACTGGGCACCAACTTAAGGAATTACTCAAGTCCTGATCTTTTTCAATGAAGCATGTGCCCCACTGCGTGGATCTTGGCAACGTCCACTTTCCTCCACGAAATCCTGGTCCGTCATTGATAGACAGTGCCATTGTCGGAGCGAGTTCACATATCCGATCTGGCCAAATACCAAACGCGAGCAATGAAACCTATTGTCAATCAGCTATGGCTCAACAGCACGCTCAGCTATTCGTTTATTCCAATGAGTAAGACGAATCCAGAAGGCTATGGCTGCCGCATCCAGTCAGTCCACTTCTGATATCGTTTCGTTCTAGGCTGTCAGAGGGCGGATTCGACAACTGACGTTCAGTGATGGGAAGTTATCGCTATAATTTCGTATCCTTAAGGACACAGGTCTCTCTTCAGCAGTTGACGGATCCTTTGCCTGTCGACCTACATTATCAACGCTGAAGGTCACTACACAGTTAGCTTCTCCTATCTATGTGTTGTCGCTCATTACATGCTGGACTCTCCGAAGCACAGCAGGATATTCCTGTCTTGACCCTGTTAAAGTCTCCTTGTAAGTGCTACTTGGGGAGATCGCAAGGCGGTGAATCAGCAAATCGACTTGGAACCTTGTCAAGTGGCCCATAATTGAGCGGAAGCCTGCACGTGATCCAGATGTCCAGAAGAGTAGGTCAATCTTCTCTTTTTTTCTCCACGAGGCTCTGCCACCAGCAATTGTGCTCTTTGGTGGCTGCATGTGCTTGTAGAATATCAACGTCTTATATTATAAGGCGTTTGCGTGAGGGCCAGGTTACTGGGTTTCTTTCCCATTTGATAGCAGATAATGGTTTGTCGTTCCATACTTGGAAGTACCAGGCTTTAATTTTCGTTTGTACGTTTCAGACACAATTTGGATCGCTTTCGCGTGTTTCAAATCATAATTATCAATTTCCTATACTACTAGCTAAGAGACTTTCACAATTTAGTCTAAACTACCTGCTGCTGTAACATGCGCCATGAAGATAAGCACGATACAACAGCTCGCAGATAAGCATATTGGGATTGGGCAATTTCATCTTGGCTGGATACTTCACTCTATTTCATCTTGGCATGTTCATAATACTACTTCTTTGGCCCCGAGGACCCAGATCTCCGTTGGCCAGAAGCAGACTCACTCCTAAATGTTGATAATGTTTCATGGGGAGGAATTATTAGGAAGTGCTGGGGTGGCGGATATGCAAGTATGGATCAGTTGAAAAAGGAGGCTTACCAATATTTCAATACTTAGGAATAGCTTGAGTACATAGTCTCAACGTTTAACTTTTACTTCCATACTAAACTGTTGAATTAATAAATTAGATTCAGTTACATTAGACACACAACCCAGGCACATGCTAAGACAGGTATTTTCTTTCCTTTTCCCAATTAGGCTGTAAGTGGTACTACTTTAGATGCGAAGTAGAAAATGACTATACTGGAATATACGGGCGAAATACGACGAGGGGACCAACATGTGAGTCTCAATCCTATCTCATTTTGTGCGTTATACATCACCAGAGGACATGATCAGTTCGAAAAGCTGCTGTGATGTCATTTCATATCCGAGTATACGCCCTTGCATATTGCCTTGCCACTGCGTGTCTTTATAGTTGTACCATTGCTTCTCGCATAAGTCATAAGAATCCTCACTGCCAACCATATCAACCAAGCTGTTGATAACATCTTCATCCAAGATATTTAACGAGAATTGTGTGTCTGGCCAATCTGTGTCATTCCATTTTTCCACACTTTGAGGCTCCACAAGAAAGCCTAACTGGCGCAGGTAAGTTGGCCGATCAATTCTCCATGCCATCTCAGAGTTCCAATTCAAAAGTAGAAGGAGCTCTATGATGTGCGGTGGTCGCAATTCCTGAGTAACCCGAGCGATGAAAGATGCCCATGCAGAGTCAGAAGTTTCATGTTCAGTGAATTGTGCTAGGTCGGCTTGGGGAACCCAGTCTGATAACTGGGCGAACCTCCCTTTGAAGATATTACGCCCTAAATATCCCCATATAAATTCGACAACTTCAATCAAATCCAGCTTCTCCCGAAGAGACCTGTCCGGATTATCCGCCCATAGCTGCCAAAGCTGGTTATAGCGATCATTTCGGGTGGAGGACATTTTGTAGTGTGTCATCTTCGCAAGCCAGATCTTTTCAATCAGCACCCAGTGGGCTGTCAACGCATGGTAAAATCGAGAATATTCTGCATATCTGTGCCCATAGTCCAGCGTACAATTGAAATCCTTGGGTTCTGGCATGGCTTCTTCAGTAGCACAATCACAGAGCCTATCGTCCATAGCGGGATGAATCACTGTATTCGCTCGAACGAAATGGGAGTGTATTGAGGAACTTCTGTATAGATCATAAAGGATCTTCATGGCATGCCATCGGACAACAACCTCAATTACCTGATTGACATTTATCTGAGGGACCACAGGCTTTTCGACTTCGTCATATGTTGTCTCGGGTTCGAGAAATATTTCCCTTAGATTGTGACGTTCATAAATATCCTGAAGGAGGCCTAGCTCGATGTCGTGTTCATGATGTTTTGCATTGATCTGCCCAGGTATGTTAGCAGGAAGAATGAGTTTAGTAAGAGTTATATTCAGGGAGAAGTAATCAGACGTACTATAACCGATTTAAATATTACAATTTGAAATCTTTGGAAAACCCCATGGAACTGTTTGCATGTATGAGAGAAAGACAAGCAGTCATCTATATTGTTCAGACTTTGGAAAACCAGGATGATGAGCTCCACAGATATGTTCTGTATAGACATGTTCCTGTTTAAAGATTTCTCAATTACAGCTGCTTGCCTAATGAGCGCAAATGGAAGGTGCTATATATGTCAGGCGCGGCGTACACGGACATATTTACAGAGGCAATTGGCTTGTGCGCCAGGAATACTGGATGATTAAGTTAGCTCCCGGGAGCTTTTCTTTTTTTTGGCCATAAAAAATGAGCTAATGGGGTTGTTTCGGGATGTTAGGCGGATGCTGCATGAGGTTAACTAGCATAAAATAGAACTCCAGGGTTCTGCCTATAGTTAGGCTGGTTGCCTAGAAGATCCATTTCCTGCAGCAGTAATCTAGGCGAACATGCGAAATCACTAGTGCCAGACAGACATCCTGGCATAGACTGGGTGTGGCCAGATGTGTGCCTCCATCCAATCACAAAGATATCATTAGCCTAGGAGATTTAGTGTGCATCGGTGTAGATGATCATGAGATCCTAGAAAGGATAATGTACCCTTACAGGATCGTTCACTGCCGTATCAATATAAAATCCTAGTAACCCTTTCAGTAAATAACTTCATTTATCTCGTACTCCTAGCACCCGTTCTACAGTTGCTAGACCGAGCATAACACATTGAAAAATAAGATATGACCGAACTCCACACGAACACAATGTGAGATAACATCCTTAACATTCTTATTGATTTGACTAAATTTCCAGGTACCCCTCCATCCAAGCGCAGTTTTTACGTCCAAAATGGCAATCATTCTTGACAACCCGATTGTTAAGAGCTAAGAATATTCCGCAGTATCTCGATTCAACTCCAGTCTCCGACTGTTCACGTGAGCTTCTTGAAAGTGATAATCCTTCTGATTTCATTGCTGGACTTATCATTCGAATATCACTATCACCAAATATGGACTTAGCAGAAGTCCACGTCGATAGCAGTCGTGTAACCTTAGCAAGATTACACAATGCCATACGAGGTCGGGCAGGGTTGGAGGTCGAAAGAGAAATTGTTGCAATTCTCGGATACCTTATTTCTGTTGCTATTGAGGTGTCGCCGGCTATAGCTCCGGCAGAGCTGATGGAGCTAGCTGAGGCCTGCCAACGTGAGGCTTATATACCACAGGTGTCAGGCCACCTTGACTTCCTGCGGGCCTATGCGTTGTGGAGATGCAGGGGTGAAAGACATGAGGTAGCATACAGCTTGCTTCTTCCTTCGTTCATATCAACACCTTTTTTCTTGGCAGACATTTCGATTCTCGCAACGATGGCTATTCCCTCCATCCAAAGGGACAATATACTGCGAATGTGGCCCATTGTCCATTCTATCTCTTCCAACTTGAAAATTCTCACTGCGGATTGGCTTTGGATGATAGGACCTATTTCATGGGGCATTCACTCACTCTATGGACTGTTGTACCAAATGGACCAACAGGTATCTTCACCCTATATTTCTGCGTACTTAGACAACTTCTGTGCAACATTCCAGAGATTTTGCACCGACTTACACGGCATGGCGTTTGGAGCCTGTACTTCTATTGATACCTACTGTGCTGAAGACAAGCAACTGCAGAGTCTAACGTTGGAGACTGCCCGTGTTGTGTGGCCGTCTCTGGAGATGTTGAGAACTCATATTTTTGGTCTCATATATCATTCCTACCAAGGTAACGACTACTAGAAGCACCTCGGGCTCTCGTCTCCGAGGCTAACATACCATGGGATCAGGTCACAGAGAGTGCCGAGCTTTAGGCGATAGCTTGGCTGAAAGTACCGTGGATCCTCAACTGTTGCAAAAGTCTGTTCCTAGCAATGATTCTGCAGAAACCGAGAACAAAATCTCTGCAGCGACTAGCTTCAGTCGTGAGGAACTCCGGGTCATAATATCATATTGGGTTGACTGGATTTATCATCAGAGGAGTCGGTCAATAATAAGAGGGAAGCCGGAGTTCTGGCCACAGAATGTGCGGTATAACCGATCTAGCAAGTTAAGAAAGGCAGGTACGTATTACTTCTGAATTCCAGGCTATAATTCACATATCATAGAGGCAAAACTCGTGTTCAATCACTTTCTTCAAACTCAACCTTTAGAAGGTCTGCGATCGATTCTGAATGTTGAATCAAGCAGAATATCAAGTGATCTCGCCAACAAATTGGCCGGCTTCATTGATTCGCAGGAGTTCAAAATGCTTGAATGTCAGCGAAACATGCCTGGAGATTCTTGTGTTTGAGGACTAGGATTTAGTATACTCATTACGGAAAGATCCTTTGTGATATCAGATCTAGAAAAGTTTATCACTTGTGTGTACTTTTGCCGGATGGTATACTGTACATAGTGTAGTCTAGATTCAGAATTACCTAGATTGGAAGGCTGGTCCAATTCGTCTTCAAAGAAAACCTTGGTTCAGCTTGTCTTTTCCATGTAGGGCATGGCTATTCTGAAACAATTAAGAATATTGCAAAACATGAGCAAACATGAGGAACTAGAAGCAAAGATAGCGCGACAGGCAACCGCACTTGTTCTATGTTATTTTCGCCCATAGTTTTCTTTTCAAGCGCGTCGGGAGTATAATATAGACCGTTTCCGTATCCCCATCCAGAAGTGTCAGTTTACAGCCCATTCTTATATCTCTACCCTTGCTTGAAGGGCCATTCCACCAACCAAGACGAGCCCATGGGGTTGTTTTATAGGAAGGATCCCATTTTATAATATTGGATGGCTGCAGTTCCCTTATCGAGAGATCCTTATAGTAGCAGTATTCCGTGTAGATGCCCTTTTTTTTATTCGTAAAAATTCTCTCCAAAGGTAGCTTTATCGTCTCATCACCATTGATGATATCGTATATATTCAAAGTTATGCCAGATGAGAAGTAGACTTCAAATTTTTCTTTATCATATCGCCAGCCGTTTTGGAGCGTAGAAAAGAAGGTTTGACTAGTATCACGGAGATCACCTGAAATATCATTCACAACAAGGGAAAGATAGAGACAGTTTGAAGACTTCCTAGAGCGAAAGGAACTCAAGTTATGGCCAATAAGGACTGGAGAACTTTGACCAGACTTTACGGCAGTATCGATCCAAGTAGGATCTTTGAAGATCTGCTGCCAGAGGCCACGACCGGTGTCCAGAATGTTTTCAATATCTGATGGAGCCAGAAAGTCCTTGATGTCCAACCAAATATCATGTGGGATGCTAAAGAGCTTCATTGAGATCGACCAGTGTTGTTGCTGGCGCCGTAGTTGCGATAATGTTGCGGTTTATCGGAAATGTTCCAAATGAAAGCAAATGAAAGGAATCTATAATCCAGCAGGAGGTGCAAGACGAGCCTTCATATTTAAGTGCATGATACATATGTACAGTACTGTATGCAAGTACGATTTGTTCACTCTTGCCAGATCATAGACTCACCAAAATTAACTGTCACCAATATCCATACACTTTTGCCCGTAGTAGAGACATTTGCCCTGGGTTGCATCTCCTCGAATCTTGTTACTGCTTACAGAAGCTAGGAGAGAAGTGTAAATCTACAATATGTACCGTATCTTGCTGTATCGACAATTGTACTCATCCAAGCATTCTATCTTCTCATTTTTATGCTGAATAATAATCTTTCAAAGCAAGTCTTCCTATGTATGTACCTGTGCGCTGTCATCTTCAGGCAAGGTACGAGGCTCACACTACAAGGGACCCTGACGGGATGGTATAATACCACAATTGTCTCTCAGGTTGACGTCCAGCCTATCAATGTCACAAGTTATACCTTGCAGTGGTAAGAACGTGGGAGATGATTAGAGCTGTAACTTGATGTGACCAGGGCCTACAGTTTCATTTCGATTAAGAAACCGACATTTTCTACCCGTCGCCTAAAGATACAGTCTGGGAATGAGCCAGGGCTTGTGGTACAACAGGACAAATTGGTACCTGCCAAGTCTATTCGTAAAATAATTATGTACATATTATTACGGTACAGGTGGGTTAGGTTGTGGGAAAAGAGCAGGAAGAGTAAGCGTTAGGCATGGTAGTTGTGCAAAGTACTGTACATAGTATGATCACTCAATCAAGTATATAAACTACAATAATTACAACAGAGCTCGCCCATGGTAAGAGCCTTTGCCCAGGCCGTAAGGCATCTCCCTAAATACTGATTTTGTTTGGAGAAGCTGTCTATTGTATCTCACTATACTACTAAGCTAGCCATCAAGCCTTCTACGTCCCCACATCCTCATACTGCATGATCATGTCAACCAATCGATATGTATCATGTCTAATCCAGGGAATGAAAATCGCCGCATCGAGCGTGACAACTGCCGCGAGGCACTTTCCAAGCACATTTGTAAGTTGCAAAGTACTCAGTCTGACACAGCTAACACCAAGAAGATGATATGCTATCTGATAAGGTTGTTGCACCCTCAAAAGTACGATTGCAACCATCACCTAGCGACGGTTATAAATGGTCTTACAAGGAATCAAAAAGCCACCTATTCAAGAAGCCGCTGAGCGAATTGTCAACAAATAGTTATATTGAACTACGGGAAGCTCTTAAAGAAGGCGCTATCAAAGCTACCCGAACACACAATGAGTCCCCCGACACCGAATGGAGGAAGCTCAAAGCAGATTTAGACGGCGCTTGTAACAGGGTAGCTGAGTTGGAAGGCGAAAACCAACAGTTATACCAAGCTCTACAAAGACAGTCTGAGAAGTTAAGATGCCTGCAGCGATGCTTTGCAGAAAATAAAGGCCAACTCGAGAGTGCGCTATTTATAATGGAAACAGTAAAGAAGGCCTTTGATAGTGATACGTATGTATTTGAATGAACGATAGTGAATCAAGAGATGGATGTTTTAGCTTTATGAAGAAGCCCCGTTCAAGCTTTTGTCATTAGAGACTCTAAACGAGTGAAGGTTAGCTTCTCTGGCTTGATGCTGTACCCGCGTCGCTTGTGGATGTATTAACCGATGGACAAAGGCACCGTTTGAGACGCTTGCCAAGTGTGCTCCCAAGAACCAAATACTCTATGAATATATATGTATCTCCTATATCAAAGGATGTACAGTCGCGACCGCTTTTGCCTTCCATGTCGGGGAACATAGAGAGGCACTTTCAAACCCTAATCACATGAAACGCTACTCCGACTATGGTTAGTCTAGTATTTGAAGATCTGTTCTGGCGTTGAATGGTATAATACTGAACTCGGTAAAACCGGATTAGGCCGTATGGTAGTGTACAGCAAGCCATTAACCACATCTCTAATAGCTGACGCCGCTGAAGGCCATGTCTTTACTTTGATGAAATGGAATATTGCTATGGGTTGAATTCTAGATGCTGGTGACCTCGAGTATCAGGATGGCCGTCGCATTTAAATGTTGGTCTAAAAAGACCCTCGGCTGAGAGATCACGCAAATGTCCGTAGATGGGAAATAAATTGACTAAGAAATGTCACGGGCTACCAAAAATTCTCTAACACTTTGGTGGACAAAGTGTAATCGCGTGCCAGGCTCATCAACAGATAGAAATCCTTTGCAACTCGAACAAATGGTCTCAGTTGTCTCCGTCTCTGTGAGGCCCCTTCCAAGACGCTGCGCGGATGCGACGTCGATTAATTCCGTAGTTAAAGCACCCATCAACTTGCTCACGGTAACAGAACCATTAGCATCAAGCACTATCCCCAGAGCCTTCTTGGCCAACACCGCTAATTCCGTTGGCTGGTGCACGACATCGTCGAGCTTTAACTCGTACAACTCAACAAGATTTAAAGGTGCGTCGTTCAGTAAACGTTCAAAAGTGGCTCTGGTCTCCGACTGAGCTAGAGATTCTATCATAGTAGTCGCGGATATCCAACTATGAAGGGTTAGTCATCGGCATGTTCAATGATGCACATCATAGTAACCAGAGGATGTCAGGTAAAGCCACTTGTAAGCGCTTTTGAAAAGTTCATACCTCCCATTACTCTGCTCGAAAATGAGATTGGCTGCCTTGGTAACGGTTTCAGGACTGTGATCAAGATATGCTGTTAGGCGAGCGTTCTTCTCAAGCATTTTCTTGATCATGTCAAAGTGGGCAGATAAAGTCATGGCATCGTCAGCGTGGACTATAACACTGTCTTGCAGGCTCCCGAAGGCTGCACTTGTTCCTCGCCCTGCTGCCAAGATATTCACGGGCGGTTTGATTTGTAGAAGAGATTCGACAACGTTTCGACTCGTCCCTTCACACTCGTCCAGTCCATCCAGTATAACATAGAAGTATTTGAGGTCACGCCGAGCTCGGCGGATTAGATCGATACTCTCGATTGAGGATAACGGGCCACCAGTGACCCTTAGAGCGGCAATGTGTTCCATGAGGTAGGGACGCTCCAACAATATTTGCTGCACGATGTTGGACAACACCAGAGCCTCGCTGAGCTTCTCTCGCTGTGAGAAGTTAAAGGCGAAGTATGCGACGCAAGTGTCAATTTCTGACTGATGCCAGGCTTTGAGGAAGAACCGGGTCACTTCGCAAATTGATGATTTGCCTGATCCCGGAGAGCCTGTGAGCACTAAGGTGCTTGGAGTATGACTCGTACCATGCCATTTTTTGAAGGCATTTTGGCGTAGAAACCACTCAGCACCGGCCCTCCTCTCCATGACTTCGTCTCCATTCAACTCGTGAAACAATCCTCCCAAAGACAAAGACTTCACAATGAGCTCTTGCTCTTTAGAAAGCGACATTATGGTTTGCCTTTGGGTACGAAAAGTAGCTTCAGTCAACTGGTTCTGAAGTTCGTGAAGCTCACTTCGGATGGCCTTGGAAAGCCGAATATGGTCATTCGCCATAGCTAAAAGGAAATGCGACTTTAGCTTTTCAAGCGAAGTGATCATCTCTTGGAAACCAGTCTGATCGAACGGCCACCGAAGCTGATCAAGAACAGTTTTGGTTCTGGCGCCGGAATGTGTTATGCCTAGCTTCCTGGCCATGTGCTCAAGAAGCTCCTGGAATGTGGGCAATGGGCCATTGTGGGCGGATAAGCTTTGAATAGTATGTGACCAATCTTCATCTTGAACCTCGTTCGTGAGTTCGACTAGGGTGGAGAGCAGGCCTCGAGCCTGAATAAGCGCAGCAAGTAGCTTTCTTTTCTGAGCGGGTGCATCGATGACCGTGCTCAGGTAGTTGATAACAGCGCCTGCTAGTTGAAGGAGTGCGACCAGGGAGGCGGCATTGCTAATACCGTCCATGTCAGTTCGTAGGTTAATGTGCTGTTCGACGAAGAAATATGCTCAGGGACAAAGCGCACTGCATATATTATGTAGCAACCAGCCTTTTGAATCGGAATGAGGCGAGAAATTTCAAAATGTAAACGAAGCGACAGAGAGATTCAGGAAGTGATGGGGAATGCCAAGCTTGCCATCTGTCAGCTCAGCTCTGACTGGCCTGTTGTTGAGAAATGTCCTTTTGGTCAGGTGAGTCACCAGATTGAGCATGGATTGTCCCAGGGTCCAGGAAACAAGCCACGTGCGTACTAAATATATATTCGACCAGGCCACATTGTCTACAGCAGTAGCCTTCTTCATGGGACGCAAAACATGGAGCTGAAGAGTACGGAGGGAAATGAAGGAGCCAAGGACGTTGAAGGTAGATCAACCCACCTCATCTCTTCCTACCCTTCGAGAACCCACTTGAACATTTTCTGGGAATTCACTGTATTTTAGAAAGACTCAGTCCGTGCTGAAATCCATTACGTTAAAAGGCGCGATACGCCTAAACAGTGACTGTTTCTAAAGTAACTTCATATGGTTCAGCGTGGCTTCGGGTACGGACCGAGAATCAAACGATGTGTCCACAGGGGGAAACTGTTTTCGACTGTATAGTGTAGTAGATATATCTGGGAGGCTTTCGCCACCTTCTCATTCAGCCAATGGCAGAAAGTGAAAATGATCTGACTGGACCGTGGCACAATCCGGGGAAGGGCTAGCAGAGTACGAGGTGGCGGGTGTGCGACGAAAGTTACTGGGGTGGAGGCATATTGTGAATTCTCGTCCCATGGGTCGATCGTCCTGGGTTGATAGGCATCGTCACCGAAAAGGCTATCGGTCAGTGGATATCTTCGGGCAACGAGCCTAGGCAAAACGAGCTGAAGGTGGTTACGTTAGCCAGGAATCTGACGTCCAGTAAGATCCAGAGGAAGCATGATGATCAACATGGCGGAGATTACAAAAAGATGCCTTACTGTCGAGCCTTGCCTATCAGCCTGACCCCGGATGGACCCCAAGGGAAGGACGAGGCCAGCAGTGAAGCAACTGCGAGATGCAGAAGGAGAATTGTTGACAGATTACCAGTTCAAGTGCTGCCTTTGTTTGCTTCTTTTGCATGGAACCCCATGGAAGCACCAGTATGCTATCCTTGGGCCTTGAATCTTTCATACTGGTATCATAAAGGACTGGTATTATTTCCCTTTACGTACACGATCTGTTATTTACACAATAACCATATCCGGATTAGCGCAGCATGTGATTAGGGTTTGAAAGAGCGTCTATGTGTTTCCGACATGGAAGGCGATAACGGTCGTGGCTGTATCTGGTTTATAGTATCTGTACAACTTTTGGACTAGTATATTGTTCTGTACAGTGTTGCCGAGAAGTCTATCCAGGGATAATACTGCGGAACTGTTTTTGCGAAACATATATATAACTGGTACTGTCAAATGTAATAGCAACTGCCTTCCAACTAAAGTTGCTCTGATTCTGGATTGTACTTAATCTTAACCATCATGCAGCATAAATGCAATAGCAAATATAATTTGCTCAATCGTATCATTTATGAACTGCAAATATAGATCTCACAAAATATTGATACTAGATTAAGATGGCAGTGGCTCTGTACGTATTTGAGTATAGACACACCAGAAACTGAGGAGCCAAAAGAATAACCCTTTCCAATTTCCAGAAAGTGAAGATTGACCGTCCTTATTTGCTGGTGTCGGTATTGAAGTCTTTTTGGAGCTTTGCCAGAAGAAAGTTGTTATAAAAAATGAACAGTATTCCAGATAAGACGGCGAAGAATCCTGTCACTGTGGCAGTTACAGTAGCAGTAACTGACCATGTCTTAGCTCGGGCTGTGTACACATTGATAAGTGTATTGAAGAAGCCAGTAGCTGAATTAATCAGAACAGGCCTGGAGAGTGTTAGGTGTCCTGTTGTTCTGATTGGGATGTGCCACACCCACAAGAATATCTTGCGTCCGATCCATACATAGTTCTGCCTGTTGCGATAGTACAGCCAGCTCGCTCCACAAAGACCGATAAAACAGCAAGTTGCTGCAATACCAAGAAGAGAGACATTTTGGACAGCTTTATATGCTGTTCGACCAACTTCATTCGCATCGCTGGCCTTCTTTAAGGATGCAGACGTCTGCAAAGACGTGAATGTGCCGGGAAAAACCAGATATCCAGCCAATAGGATCGAGCAGAAAGTCGCCGCCAAAATATTGTCAATAAGCGGGACTTTCTCTGTATCAAGTAGCATATTAACGTAGCGATCCGGTGATTCAGATGCATGCTGAGGTTTGTCTTCTGACACGGTCCAATTTCGGGGGACAAGACAACGTAGGGACGGCAAGCGAAAACGGTTAATCCAGTTCATAGTGTGAATATATTCAATAGGTATGCATATTCAGAGTTTGCTCAAATTCCGTATGTACTGAAGTGCCGCTACTATATATATATCTTCTGGGCCATCAAATATATGCTACCCGTGGGCTGTGTTCAAACGCTAGGGTTTCTCCCTCCACTCCCGGTACATTCTACTGGGAGTCAGACTAGAAAAAACTTTGGGAGCTGGCCAGTGATGGCCAGAGGATGGTAGAAAGTGTTGCTCACTGTAGAAACATCGTATACCTCAACACAGAGATCACAACACTCTATGCAGCGACATGCACCATAAACAAAATTGCTCACTTCAGTATTTAGCAGTACGACAAACATACTATATCTGGAAACAGGGTCTGTTGAGGCATGCTTCAGCCCTTGATGCGGACCTTCGTCTGACCCTGTCCCTCTACATCAATGTTGTTGGGGATCCATCCAATCGGAAGCCCTTCGAATTCGCATATCCTTCGTATGTCTTCCCTTTGAATCCCATACTCGAAAGCCGAGAAGGTGGACTGTTGTTTCATCTTCCAATTGTTCAAATATTTGCTCATTTCCCTCAGGCACACAACAACAGTACAAAGGGCGTGGTGGCGGTACTTAATAGCGTTGCAGTGTAATGAAAAGCCTCCATTCTTCACATAATTCAGCAGCTGCATTTCGCAATCGCTCGCAAGACATTGCTCCTGATTGTGCTTGCATAGATTCCAGAATAGCTGCAACCATGAACTCAGTATGTCCCAGATTGCTGGTCGGCCTTCACCAGGCGAGGAAACTGATTCCTCAAAATAGCGAAAGTCATGGCTTGGGGGGAGGGTGCTCCATCCATTGAAATATCTCTTTCTTTGGCAAAACTCTTCCAGGACGACCTTGGTATAACTTTTGCCTCTCTCTTCGTCCCAAGCGTACAAGAATGTTCCATAGTCAATCGTCCCTAGGTCTGTCGGTAGTTTATTTTCCTCATTGAGACTGCAAATCCGTGAATTGATAACTTCTATTTCGCTTATAGCATGCTTTGCAAGCTCAAGTAATCCATCTTTGTGTGCTTTGTATAGGTCACGGAGGTGCTTAGTAGCTCGTTGATACTTGTAATGATGGTATAGTCGAAGCTGGACAACGTCCCCGATTTCTCGATAAACTCTCTCCTTGTTCGCCATTTCTTTATGGCATAAAATATATCGTTTCTGCCTCACTCAAGTATGAACCATTCGGGTTTAAATAGTCGTCACTCGCTGCTGCTTGCTTATGTACAGTGGCACTGACGTAAAGCTGGCATAATGTAAATGCGATATTAGTGCGCTCAAGAGCACAGCCTTTGGGCTGGATGGTAATAATTTTGCCGTCCATCTCATAGAGTCAACACTATTGCATACATCGTGGGAATATGCACTCTGTTAGAGCCATTTGTTTTAGTACTAAAAACCTCTAATTTGTACATTCCGCAGTGCGACGTAGTATTGCGTCTAGAATACACTCAGCTCAAAACGCAGGTATAACAGCAGGTGAGGTTTGCAAATGACCTCAATGTAGTAGGCTATTTTTTGTTTGCCGTTTCCTGTGAGTACGTGCCCGGGATCAACAAACAAGGATACCCGTGCAAAATACACGCCTTGCGGAGATCGTCACGTTTCTTTTCATAACTCAGCCTGTCCTCGGTAATGAGACAGTGTGCTAGGTCCTTGAGATACTGGAGAATATCGTCGGTCTGTATGAGTCCCACCATGGAGTTCATATTTCCGTGTCGCAAGTGAAGTTTAATGACTCGTCGATTGAACGTGAACCCATGTTCGAGAATCAAAGTCTCTTGATCATCAATAATCTCAGGTGTCTCTCCTGCTTTCCGCAGCTGCCAGACGAAGCTGAATAATAACTTTGGGGTGCTCCAATTGCAATCATCCCAGTAACGACTCTTATAAGGACGGTACACATAATGTAGCTGCGGAGGTTGGCGTGCCCACCCAACAGGGTAATGTTGCAGCCGACAGAAATCGTATAGGTAGTACTGAAGGCCTGGGACAGACCACGCATAGATGAAAATGTCTAAGGCGATAACACCCAGTTCAGATTGTACGTTACTATCAGAATTCTGCCGCCGAATTTGAGCATTGATGGCTGATATTTGTTGCTGAGCAGCTTTTGCCGTCTGGCTCTCTATTGCATTCCTCTGAACAGCATAGAAAGTCTCGAGGATTGAAGGCCCTGCAAGCACGTGTAGCCTTTTGTGATAATCCGATATTGGCAACGGGCCGGATGTAATATTTGATAGTTTTGTGCATACTCCAAAGCTGCTCAAAGTAGACATTTTCAAAGGAGAGATGGGTCTGACGATGAAGACTATAGCTTCACTGAGATCGATTAAGTCAGAACATTAAAGGCAGTATTACAGGCAGAAAGATCATCATTAAATAAACAGAGCAATATCATAATGCGTTACCTCGCGCGTGGGGTTATTTGGTAGCTTCTGCAGGCTGGAAATCAAGACATAGAAGCTTGAAATCTTGATGAACAAGTCCCTCCTTTTCCACTTTCAGCAGTCCGTCCCGAAGTGAATCCATAAACCCCTCACCTGCGGATGCTTTTTCTCATTAGACTGGATACATCCTCGCTGTGAGGACAGTGCAAACCTGTTATCAGAATCTTTCCCCGATCATGCTGAAATTCCTTTGGCAAGACTTCCTTGATATTTACCCGATGTGCAAAGCTTTTCACACGGCGACCGTACTCTTCATTATTGTGCACGTCCGGAATATACAGTTTGATATTGAGCATCTAAATGATGCATCAGCCATTGTCAGTCAACCGCGGTCCGCCCTATCTCACCAGAGTCTTGGTATAGTTATCAAAGTCTTCCATTAAAAGATGTCTCATCCACGGAGAGACTGTGGCTAGGTTACCTACATCGCTCATTCAGTATGCTGCTGCATGCTTTGTAGATGTTATTCTTACAAGAATGTGTTTCCCATATCAGTGAAATTCGACGGACGGGCAGTTCTCCGCGTAACGACCCGTATAAGAGATAACGTATATAGGGTATTTGGGCCGCAATACCAATACCTTGTGCAAACATGATGACATGACCATACTCCTTGAGATCATGGTTTCCACCATAAGGTCCATCAACAACGGCTCGCAATTTTGTTGAGGACCCGTAGGCAGCAAGATGTTTCGTTAGACCCCATCGTGGCTGAATGAGTAACCAAAACGTGAATGGTCTTTCGATCATAGACTCCATTATGCTCTCTGCAGTTGCCGTGCCATCCCGTCCAAGTATGGAAAATTCCCTTCCAAGCTCTTCATCGTTCGAAGGATCGGTGGGAAGTCTAAGCTCTTCGTGCCACCAAACCACCGAGAACGGATGTCCCTGCGTGATTGACCAAGGATTCATTGTGCGGACATAGAGGTAAACCGTTTGACCGGGTCTCAATGCCCACCCCCTTGGCAATTCCACTCGAATTTTGATCGGAGGTTCAGGTTTACTTTCTGTGCTTGGATCTGAACCCATTTGCTCCTCCGATTCCATTCGCTCGTTCATATGGTAAACAGCCACTATTGTCGGAGGCCGTTCCAGTGGAAGGTTGAAATAAACTACCCGTCCTAGTTGTACAACTGTGGTGATGATAAGCAGACCAGTGGCTACCTCGAGACATACCAGACTAAATGTGGGCTGAGTCACAGTGGCTGTTGTGACTCGCAGTATATGTAGCCATAGAAACACTAAGCTACATAGTGCAAGGCAGTAGTGTAATTTGATGAAGATTTCGTACATGTGTCTCCGAAAAGACGGAAGCAGTATCAAGAGCATTACTGCAAGGGTGCAAGATGCCTAAAATAAAGTGAGTAGAGAACATGAAGGAGCGCTGGTGGTCATTACTATAATGCCTTCACGGTGCCCAACCTTCCTCCATTGAATTTGTGTATTTTGGCTCACGAAAACAATATGGAGGCCTGTTTGCAAGAAGGCCATCCAGCCCGCTGTTTGGTGCATTGTAGTGAGAACACCTAGCGGAGTCCCCAACATGTCCGAAATCAAATGAAGTCGAGAGCCTATCCAAAGAAAGCTTAATTGCAGGACTGCAAGACTCCCTGCTCGTGCCTGGGCGTCCTCAGAAGACTTGACAGCAACTCGGGTACAGATCAGTGTACTACTCCAATAGAGTAGCTGCAGGGAAGCTTCCCCCCAACTTATCCGGCGCAGCCATGTACGTCGAGTCACGAAACATGACAATTGCCATTGATGGAGGAAGGATGTTAAAGGACGTGGCGGCCATCTGAAGCGAAGGCATAGATAGAACGACCTTATGAGCAGAAGAGCAAGCACGCCACTAATAGTAATGGCGAATATGTAGATCACCTTCATTGTAACTTGGAATGCCGTTAGTCCCTAATATCTTAATGTGAGGGAGCTTCTCTATTTAACATATTACACTTGTAAGCAACCCAGTAAACTCTTATTGTATTGTTGCCTATGCACGCTGGCACCTTTTCTGGGACATTGATCTTATAATTGCAGCTAATTCCACTCCAATGTCAGAAGAGAACATCAAGGTTTACGATACAAATTCTCCAAAATGTCAACATGGCGTGACAGGAGTTTCTGGAAGAATCATTTCAGTTGGGAGTTTGAGCTTCTGGTTATCACAGTTCTTGAAGTCGGTATAGGATTGCTGCATTGGCAAGCACCGAATAGAATAATTTTATCAAAAGAGTTGAAGGGCCGTATGCCCAGAACTAGTTAAGCTAGATATAAGCCCAACCTAATAAATGATCTTATACTGTGGTGAAATGTATAGAACGTATACTAGTCAGCTCATGCCACAGAACCATATAAGTGGTCTTAAACCAAGAACAGACTATGCTAGATAGTGTTGGTAGATAATATAGGCTCTCTATTAGCCCGGGCTACTATCCAGCCTGGGAGACTTCCGCAATGATAGTCAGCTTTTTAATGGCTCGAGACAGAATTGGATGGCGGGAAAGTGCTAGCAGAGACTGCAGACTTTCGACAGTCAAGTTTGTGACTTGATGGCGGAAAAAAGACTTAAAATGAGGGCCCAGACATAAATTTCCCAAGGCCCTGTTGGTCAGGCGCAATGACTTGATGCTCTCAAGATCAAGATGTTCAATAATAGTATCCACTACAATCACCGGAGGCGAGGAAAACCCATTTCTAATTACGCGCATTCTGGCTATGCATATACTGTTGCCGTTAGCACATGTCGCTTCGCTCGACTTCAGTCTAGACTAGTCATTCATGGTGTTCAGGAAGGGAGCTCTCATCACACTTGCAATGTTCTTTTGATTTTAAAACGTATAAAGGAATACTGAAAAACCAGACATGCATCCGATGGGTCTCACGGGGTCTGGAAAATTTCCGGAAAGAATCTGGAGGGCGGCGAAAACATAGAA
>NT_166527.1:1548101-1616132 GCF_000002855.4 Aspergillus niger | reverse complement strand
ACGGGTATACCCACGGGGTATACCCACGGGGTATACCCGTGGGTACTTTCTTGGCATCTTACGTCATTTTCTTAATCTTAATTGGCGAAAAGCAAGGGGACTACCCGTGGGTACTATGCCAAGAAAGTACCCACGGGTGTACCCACGGGTATACCCACGGGTACATTCTTGGCATTTACGTCATTTCCTTTATCTCAATTGGCGGAAAGACAGGGGAACTACCCGTGGGCTGTATGTATCGAGGTTCTTCTTTTTTTTTTTTTTTTTTCCACTCCTTTCTGCGAGAAGTCAGCGATAGTTGTGGTATTGGTGGGTGGCTAAGCTTTCACTTTCAAGATTTACTGACTGCAGCAGGTAAAACTGATGACAATGCCCGACTATCGTTGGTTGAGATAAACTCATTTAAGATTCAGTTTCTTTCCAGATGATCGAAGACACAGGAGTCATGCGAGGGTAACAGATTTGGAGCTTTGACTCGTGCAGTCTTGATAATCAATAATGAACCTAGGCATCCGGGAGTTTATTCACATCACATAAAGCATAAAGATTGATGTGTAATGTTAGTCTCATGAAATCTTGTATAGTAGACCTGCTCCTGCCATTATGACTGTTTCTTTCTGCATCAAATGTCCATGATATGGAGCGAAACCAGAAGAAAACAGTCACTCATTATAGATACTGTATGTAACCTCGTGGCACATTCCACAGACTGTGTACAGTATCTCGATACAATCCCGCAGTAAGGCTTTACCGCCTATACTTTCCAATTGTTCCCAGACCCTTCCCTAAGTAGGATGCACGGAAGAACTATATTCTCTGTGAAATACCCTGCTTGTTTTCAAGTAGAGTGACACTACTATGATTCAGGTGTGGTTTAATACAACATTGCGCTATTCGTAGCAATAGGGAATATCGTTGATTCGGGTACATTTCTGTTTAATACTAACAATGGCTTGGTATAGGGAGTGGGAGACAAAAGAATCCTTAGGGGTGAAACTGCTTTAGCCACCAACGGTACACCTGGTTGCGAAATTACGCAACCTGGATGCCTCTTTTGTTCCAGCTCTGAGATGGTCAGAACAGTGAGTCCCTGTATAGATTAGCGCCTTGGTAGAGACAGTACTGTACATACTGTAGGAAACAGTCATAAATGGTGAGAGCCGTACACTGTTTCTACTACCGCGTATACAGCGTCAAGACATCTAGGACCAGAATGATGTTGACTACTATACTCCGTACTGAGCGCTATACTGTACAATGTTAAAAGTAGCCATCTTACAAGCCCAAGAGTCCATCAGTCAGTACTGTATATGTTTGGTTGCATTTTTGGAACAAATTTACTCCATCTCGGCATGGTTAGTATAGGCGCGCGACTTAGTGGGAATAGAGATTTAATTGAAGCTTGCGTTTCATACTGCCATATTCGAAATCAGATTCCCCTTCATTTACTCAGAGAGTAATTTTCTAACCCTCTCCGAAGAAGTGCTAGTCCATATTCAGTTTAGCTGCGGATCGTGGCTTGTCCACGAATATGGTCTCTATTCATTTATGGTACTTTCGTCCCCGGGCATAAAGATAGCTAGGATAGGCACCATGTTTCACATAATTACGAACGGTGATTGTAACATTTACAATCGATGATCTGCGGCTAATCCAAATACATACTAGCGCTTCTTCGGATAAGGTTAGAGAAATTGTTTTGAGTTAACGGAGAATCTGATATCGAATGTGGCAGTACCTAAATCGTGGTAGGAACGCCTTTTCTGGAGTACCCAGCTGGGTATACCCCGTGGGTATACCCACGAGGGTACTTTCTTGGCACTTTTACTGAAGACCCTAGTCAGTTCGAGTATGGAATAATCTAGGCGCCAAGGCGAGTACCCAGCTGGGTATACCCACGGGTACTTCCAGCATCCATATCATCCACATAACTCCTACTACAGGGCAACCTTGTGGTTAATTGTAAGGCCAAGTTGTATCTATACAACTATGTCCTCGACATCGATCGGTGTAATAGTAGCTGTGCCACATTCATTTTGCTCTTCCACTATAAAATATACTAGCTACAGACCGAACGCAATGAACAAGCGCAGAAAGGCTAGCGAAGCCGCCGAGTCTCGATTAAGGAAATTGCCTAAGAATCTTTCCATCCTCCCGTCCAATTCCGCATGTCCTGAGGATATTTCGTTCAAGCAACATGAAGTCGATATTTGGGATCGTTATACTTCGGTGACGCCAATTAAGAACGGGTATCATTATGCAATGATGAAGGATTATCCTTTCTCCTCCGTTCTTGTCAAGGAGGCATGCTCCTCATCAGAGAGGGTCTTCCAATTAAGATCGGCACCTCACCGTAATCTTTTACATCTGCAGCATATCTACACCAAAGAAAAGTCTATATTCATGGTCTATGAGATGAGTGTTGCTTCGTTAAAAGATATTCTGGGCTTTCGGCCTTATTGGGACCTCGCCGACACCGCAGCAGTCTGTCACGGTATATTGTGTGCTCTGAAATACATGCATGGACCTCTGGGTATATCACATGGTAATCTATCCCTGGACACTATTCGTCTACACTGGACAGGTACAATCAAGATTGGTAGGGAAGCGTCCTCTGGATGTCAGCATACAATGAACTAACACAGTCAAAGCAAATATCGGAGACTGCTTACTCCAGTCTGACCAGGAATATACTAAAGATATCGAAGCTTTTGAGTCCATAGTGGGAAGGCTCATTGAGGGTCATGAATCTGACGATGCTGAACTAAAAGACTTTCGTCAAGCTCTACATAACAAGCAGCCTGCATCTGCTCTTCTTCAGGTAGAGCCACAAGCCAATGAGGAGAGAGAAGTACTGACTTTCATTAGCACAAGTTCCTGCGGAAGTCGAATGGGGAGCAGCAACTGCAACGCAGCGTTGAAACATGGTTGTCAACTAGAATCCCATTTCCCCGTTTCTCTTAGCATTTATTCAATAACGTCTATTAAGATCCCCCATTCGGCTATTAAACTCACTCTGAATAACGTATATATATCCAAAGGCACTTATTATTTGCCATTAGCCAAGATTTGGTACTGCAGGTCTGGCTTTGGAATCAACTGCTTAATCGACAAACGGTAGCCCTGTGTGGGCCAACGAATTGCAGATCATAGACATGATGAGAGCAAGAGGATGAAATTATACGTGCAGCATGGTTTAAATTTACTGTAATTCAGAATATAAAGCCCAGAATGCTAGTTCCTAGCGTCACCCATAACTGAAGCCTTTACCATACATCAACTTCTGCAACTGCGACCATCACCTAGTCCTCCTTGTCCGCGGTCCGGCAGCCGGCGCGATGCTTTGATCGTAGTTGATACCAAAGAATTCAGCGTAGCTGCGATTCGATTTCTGGATCTGTGCAGAAAATGTCCTTCCTCCCTCTTCAAGGTTCGCCGCAGCAGTGCGTAAGCTGTCCAATCCCCTTCGACATTGTTCGAAGGCGGGGATCAGCTCTTGTAAAGTGATTGCGACATCAGCTGCTGCAGAGTGCCTGGAGCGGTGAATTAATTGTTCTGCAGCAGCAAAGCCAATGTGAAAACATGTGAGGGCTTCCTGGATGTCATTCGCACTGAGATTGAGCAGTTCTGCTGATGGTACAACCGTGCCCTCGTGAAGCGCCGCTGCCGACTTTCGCGATCGGCGAAGCCACTCATTCTCAGCCTTGAGAAAAGATGCGTCAAAAATCGCCCTCTGATACTCTTCACTTTCTGTCAGGGGCTTCTGTTTGGCTTGTTGGATAGTCGACGGCAATGCCTCCAATGCGGAGCTGCGACCACCTTGTAATGTAAGAAAACATTCAAAGGAGCTGGGCGTGGATGGGCGACTCGGAGACGCGTTTCCCGAGCGAGAATACACCGACGGACTACGGTCTCTAGCAGTTGAATTCGCCTGCATGGCTTCGAGATTGTAGATAGACCTTATGTTAGAAGGCTCTAACGCCATGATATATTTATGGCCATCGGCATACGAAGCAACTTTATCGTGACGCCACACCACATAATGTTGTTAAAGCCCTGGGTGGAGAAAGACATTTTATGATATAAATCATGTCCCGCTCCATGATGGATGTAGTTGGCACACAAGCGGCAAAACAATGGATACCGAAACAGAGTTCAACACCTCTATGTCTACTACTACAGATGTACGTCCTCGCATAAATTCATGATATTTGGTCTGCTGACTCTACAGCAGGCCTGCGATCTTTGTGGCTGTTTACGAGATAATACTTCTCCGCAATATACTGCTGAGGAGTTCAATCAAATCATCCAGCAGCTCCATGACACCCCGGAGCATCTGCCGATGGGTGTACGCCAGCATCCTGGGGCTATCGACTTGTGCGGGGAGAATGACCGGGAGAAGGTGAAAATGCTGCAAGAGGAATGCGACGCACTACGGGCACGGCTGAAAGGGACAGAGAGAGACCTTGAAGAGCTGGAGAGGGCTTACAATGTTAAAAGCGTGCTCCTCAGTTGCCTGAGTGATGGGTTTGACAGGCTGTTAACTGTATCTGAGTTGCGTCCTACGCATTTAAGGAAAGGTGCTGCAGGCACGCCCACAGGCTTGGGTGCCTCCGCGAAATGAAGCCAGCGCTGTGATGCTATGATTCACATTTTGTACTAAGTGTTGTTATATAGTTTAGTTTTACCGTTTCACAAATATGCAATGATGTTGGACTTTGGACTCCGTCAATAGTAGTACTGTAGCCCTGCTCAAAAGCCTTGTAGATCAAAGCTGACCAAGGTAAGTCCGGAGGTAATCAGGTCAGAAGTCCAAAATGATCGTCTCGCGCATATAAAATCAACAAACATATCCCATATCCGTAGAGGTCTCCAAACAAGTCAATATGTCTGATCGGTTGAGCCATAGATGGTTACAGCCTGCTGAGCGCCATGGGGGGGCCTATGTACACCATAGCAGACGCCTTGTTCAGATTAGAGACCAGCTTGCCTCCCCCCAGACTCAGTGCCCTTCACTTATAGTCTTCCTAGGCAACAGAAAGAAGGATGTTGCCCTCCGTGCGTTGTTTCCAGACAATACATTGTCTCAAAGACAACCGTACATCCAATTAGACGTTGACAGTCGCACAACCTTCGCAGACCACCCACTGCTTTTTTCTCATTGTGATGCCAAACTTGAATTTCATAAGACCGACCGCATACCCAGAGAATATGAGGAGATACCACTACGCTGGCCACTTATTGATCTCCATCATGCCTCAGATATCATTCTCTGCCGTGCTATGTTCATGTTCACAGACGTAATCTGTATATTCGCTGATGATTTGGGTGGTCTGGATGCTGTTCGGGACCTACTAATAAGGTGGGCAATGGTGGGCCATAATGCGTCCAGCTTAGAATACCGACCGCGTGTGTTGGTTGTTATGGAGACTGATCATAACAGCCCTACATACGAAACTCTAGACGAAATGGACTTTGACTTTGTGCTCGGACAGAACCTCAATGTTACTGAGGTTTTCGTAACGCCCACTCTACACCGCTTGCCCGGCCAGGCGCTATCTGATATAGCCCAACATTGTTCGCTGAAAAATGACCTACTCAAACTTGCCGATATTAGCCGACGAGATAGGAAAGAGCAGGGATACCTCTTTTCAGTGATGCATATGGCTTTTTTCTTTCAGACTGCTTTGAATCATGTCTGCCGGGCACCCCAAGCACCCTTCGATTTCGTCAGGGGTGCACGAGCTGGAATTGAAGTGGGCCAATCCCACAGATTTCACCTGCGAGACTTCCTCATTGTCACTAGAGATAGAGGATGGAATTTGGAAGACCAAGCGTCCCATATCGCATCAACTCTTCTTGTTGATGCGTATCCTCCTGGATCACACTGTAAGTCAAGGCTAATATTAATGAGAAGTAAGACTGACCAGAGTAGTCTTTAGTCCAGCTGCCGTCTTTGATACATTGTATCGTCACCACTGCCAGGAGGCTCTAAGATCGGCAGAGCTCTCCTCATGCTGCCAACCAATTGAGTATCACTTTGCCAGCCTCAGAGCCCGCCTTCTACTCGGAAAAGGTCCCCCTCGTCGAATCCATGAAGAGGGCCTCGCCCGTCGACGTGGGCTGTTCCGAATGATAGCTAGTAGCCACACCTGCTTACTATGTCTTAGCAAACCCCCCCAGCACCCGTTGCTATGTGGCCATGCATACTGTGATGTATGTGCGGCGTGGTACGGTTCTCCAGTGGAAGGGGCGGAGTATGAGTACTCTGTCCGCCACTGCGCCCTTTGCCATAAGGCTACTGATATCTTGATCAGAGTGCTACCACCCACAGCGTCGGTTCGAGCGATCACTATCGACGGAGGCGGCGTCCGGGCTATCATGCCGCTGCGGTTTCTGGGATATATGCAAAAGATTCTTGGCCCCGGGTGTCTTGTTCAAGACATGGTCGATGTAGCGTTTGGGACAAGTGGTGGTAGGATCATATAACAGTTCTTATCGTAAATTAATCACTAATGGCACACAGGGGGGATTGCCGTACTGAAAGCATTCCGCCAACGCCGACCTATAAGCGAATGCCAGCAAACATTAGCCGATCTTATAGTGCGATTCTTTCAAGGTCATCCCCCTCTACGAACAACTTGGAATAAACTTATCCGAACCATCCTCTGTTGGTGGAAGGACGGTTGGTATGACGCAGGCCTATGGGATGGGCTATTGCAAAAGGAATTTGGTGTGGACCAGGGCATGTTTGACGTGCAGCCGGTCTCGGGCACTAAAGTTGCTGTGACGGCCGTGGCCGATCAGCCAGTGCTGCTGATTAATTACCGGCGGGTGGTCGACCCCCCGGGACAACGTTGCGTGGACCATGAGATGCAAACCACTGGGGTTGCGTCATTGGCCCACTCGGGTGGTTACTATCGGGTCTACACAGCACCAGACCCGGAACATGAGCCTCAGTTATGGAAATGGTAGGTCAACAATTACTTAACTAAGCAGGGAGCTGACTCCGTCATAGTGGAAGAGCAACGACTGCAGCACCAGGGTCAGTTTCCTATTCGAGAGAGTTTGGATTGAGCTTACAGAAAAGCCAGATTACTCCCCCCGATTGAGATTCCTGGCGTTGGGAGCTGTGCGGACGGCGGCCTCAAGCACAACAATCCAGCTTTGATCTGTCGGGCTGAGACGCCATTCATGTGGGAGTCAAACCCAGTGCCTGGTACCTTGATTTCATTGGGCACCGGTAAGGCCGGCAGACCGCGCCGCCAACGGTGGCGCCGCGGGTTTGCTTTCCGCCTTTATGACTCGTTCTTAGCGTCAATGGACGCGGAACAAGCGTGGGAAGATCTCCTTGGCCAGGTGGACCCCGCGAACAGGCGCAATTACCACCGTCTCAATGTTACCTTTCCTGATCAGGAGCCTCTCCTGAACGCAGCCGCTCAGGTGGAATGGATGACGGAATTAGCTGATAAAACTGCTGAAAGGCAAGTGCCTGGAGCGTTAACCTCTTTGCTTCTTGCTAGCTTTTTCTTCGAACTCTCCTCCCCTCCTTGCTACAATGATGGTATCTATCAGTGTTGCGGAGCCATCCGAGGTCGGCTACGGGGAAAATATTTGGTCCAGGCACTGCGCCGACTCCATCCACAAGCCTCAACTTTTGTCCTCGGGACGTCCCGGCTGGGTGTCTCGCCTTTTGAGGATGCAGTTTGCTGCGACTGCGCCAGATATTGTGTGCCTGTCAAATTCGAAGTTGATGGGCTAGACAGTAATATTATGTTGGCCCTTGAGCTTCACCCGCATCAATTACAACCGTTAGGTGGTTTCCCCTTGTCCCTGCGCCATCTAGTCGATCGGCTTAGGATCAATATGATTGGTTGCCCTGGATTACCGAAGCTGCCGGCACGCACAGAATGCAAATCATGCGAACTCCGGATTCGCAGGAAGGCTAGGCCAGATTTTGAGAACTCTAGCTACAGAAAGCGCGTCCGTTTCATCTAAGCCTATCGCACTCATATAGCATAAGGTAACTTCTCTACACAATTATATAACGGATGTTGTAATAATCCATCTTTTTTGTCACCCTGTATACAAAACTTGGAAAGTATTGGAATAGGCACCGAATGTAAACTTTTTATTTCTTCCCCCAGAGCCTTGTGCCGTGTCCTAGATTACTGTGGGTCTCCGATAGAGTTCAGGAAGAATCGATGGGCCTGGAACTTCTGTTCAAAAACCACTGGGAATGCCCATGCTCTCTGATTGGAAATCTTTATCACTTTGTAATAATTTTCTCAAGATCCTGGCAAGCTGCTTGCAAAGCGCGTACCCGCTGGCTGATCCTTATCTCCGCCTGCTTGAGCGACCGACTCCTGGTCTCCAATTCTAAAAGACGATGAACCGGGACTGGTAAGTTATCTGCCCCATCAGAGAGCCATTCACTGAGACGTCGAAATTGGTCCTGTAGCTGCATTAAGTCGGACACAGCCTGGGCACGCTTGTGATATTCCATAATATAGTTTTGGTGGCATCTCGCCAATTCCCTGTGGCTGCAATCAAGCTGCGCTTGGAGTAGTTGGGTATAATTGCGGAGATTCTGGCAGTCGGCCCAGTAGGAATACATTTGTTCGGTCAGCTGGACAAGCCAAGGATCCTGGTCTCGAGACGGTATGGGGCTGGTCATGTTAGGGGCCTGAGAGGCATTAGACTGATACTGTATCTGAGCAGCTCATACATTATCAACTCACCGGTCCGCTTCTCTTTGATTCAACTGTCCACATTAACTCTTGGCTTGAAGCCTTTGTACTGGAATTAATTCTCTAGATGCCAAAGGTCACTGAAAGGTGATATATATGACAATTGAAGGTGCTGATACTGTATATCTTCTATCAGTGTCATCAGACACGGCACCTTCAAACTAGAACCGCAGGAGACCTGGTCGATAGGGGGATTACCGATGGGAGAGTTGGCACTATTTGAGGGGGGTTGACAGGGGTTAGCAAGTTTTGCGTGATGAACCATACCTCTGGGTCACCAACACTGTGGCGTATTGATTCCCCTGGCCATCACCTATCCCGTTCGACAGATGCGACTGTTGGTTCAGGTCGAGCTTAGAAATATCAGGTACTGGGCCCTCTTTATCAAAACGAGACTTCGAATCCTTACGAGACGATGCAGGCTGAACTCAAGCAAGAAATCGAAGCCAAAACAGTCAGTTATATCTGTGCAACATGGTCGTATCCATGCTAATCTAATTGCAGCGGGCTGTTAATCGAGCTCTGGATGAATGGAAGGAAAACGGGGGCAGTCGGGGAGATGTGGACAGATCTTTGGTAACAGTTAAGCCATCGTATTTGAGTGGTCTCAGACTAAGTGCCATATAGGTTGAGCTGTTTAATGTTGGTCGGCCAACGAATAATCGCCACATTGTTAAATATTTCGCTAGCCTACTTCGCCCCAATGATGCAGATGATCTGTCGCCATCTCCATCGATGCCCTCGACTAGTTACCATAATGAGTTTATGCCGTCGCCCGAACGCTCATCGTCTATGGTGAGGGATGGCGTGAAGGACACTACCGCGGTCACTGAGAGCTCTCGATTGAATAGTCTTCAGCCGAGCCCCGCGGAAACAGATGTCCTCAACATGACTATTTCACCTTGCCACCTTGCGGCTATCTTTCCAGAAGACTTTTTCGGAGGAATGCCAAATAATGATCTAGACCTGGTGCCTCAAGGGTTCGTGCCTCAGGGGCTTCAATTCCAGGATCTCGGGACAATGATGGATACTGCTGAGAGTATGGGGGCGAACACGGGCCTGAACACATTCGTGCCAGAGGATGATCATTTGTTCGTGCCACAATTGACTCCCCAGTCAGGTTTGAATATGAACTTGGACTTACATTCGCACGCCTCACCCGGTTCGTGGGAGGAATGGTTGGCCGGGTCCAATACCATGACCCGTCCTGAGATGCCTACAGGCTTGGAGACTCCTGTTGCTAGCGTGAACAATACCCATTCCCAAGGCTTGAATGGGCCGACATCTGCCACGCGTGATTTGCGTGATGGTAGCGAAGTTAGGGAGCTTTCTGCTGATCTGTCTACTTCCGGTCCTTCAACCTCAACCAGGCTTGCCGCGTACCTGGATGACATTGCCTTAGACCTACAGAATGGGGTTGCTCGGTCCCAGACACTGAATCAGATCTCTCCTTCGGATATATTCAAAACCACATGGTCCACCTTCGACGGAGGATTCATTCAAACTCTCCTCCGAGAGCTAATATGCTCTGACAAGGCGGTCGGGGCAGCGACAGTGAACTACTTCGCACGCAAGCTAACAGCGGTACAAACCACTCCTGAAACATGGACTGGGAGATGGGTAGAGCTTAAAGAGTTGCGACAGTGCCCACAGCGCTTATTGGTGATGGTTGACGATCCTGACTACTCACTTGTGGAGATTCAGTGCCAGGCAGACAGTTTGACTCATTATATAGGCGGCAGCGCTACATCCCCAGAAGATAACGATCACTGTGGGATTTGCCATAAAATTGAGGAGCACGTAACTCAGCTACTGTATCTGGAAAGGAGGAGAACCCCGCAATGGAATATTCAGCATCAAGCAATACCGGCGGAATTGGCTGACGGGTCCTGGCTACTCTGGGTCACCCGCCGGCGAACGAAGTGGATGGATGCCCAGGACCCTGTGCCTGCCGATTACCGGTTGAGACTCGCCGGCGAGGTACTGCATGATTTCAAGGCAGCTCAGAGCAGCAATGGCCTCCTTCGACTTGGCATGCCTGGGAATTTGCCAACTCCTGATGGTACCACCGGATCCCTTGAGACGTTCTGGAAAGACTTCGGTGAACATCATGGCTTTCGCACCACAGTGTGGGATACGGTCAGAGAGATTGCAGCACGCAAGGACAGTAATCAGATGCCCATTGGCATGGACCGTGCGAGTGAGTTGATGCAACTTGCTATGAACATCGGCTCACCTGATGTCCTGATTTCACTTCAAGACTGCTTACGCCACATAAGGCAACAGCTTGCATCAAGATGCCCCGACCTTTCCGAGACACCTTGGGGCACATTTGATGCCTACTGCTTGCATCAAAAGAGCCAGACACTTTCTACCATTGGTCTTCGCCTGGCTAGCTGGAAGCTACAAAAGTTGAAAAAAGACCACTCTGGCAGTAATGAAATCGTCGCAGACCTGATCCTTAGCGAGAAACCGCTGCATAGGTCCGTCAGCCGCGAGGAAATCTTGAGTATCCTGAAAGACAAGAAGGCTATCTACTGGTGCCATCTTGTCGAGCACGTCGGAAACAATGATCCGAACATCTTATGTCTTCTTCCGCGTGTCGTCAACATCGGACCACCTCGTTGGCATCGAAAGTTGAACGCTACTTCTTACCGAGATCTTTCGTTACGAGAATGTAAGATCTTAGGAGAGCTGTACACTGATCTTCGGTCCGACGTGCTACGTACTGCATGTGACGAACTTTCCACTGATCTGCTATATATAAAAGACCCAGGGGCCTTCTATCGCGTTGAAAAATTATCGCCTGAGCAGATATCAAGAGAGCCGCTTACGTCCGACTTTTATATTGGCATCTTGCAAAAGGTCCCGGGCTGAATTTATTGGACGTCGAAACAACCACGCTGATCTCGTGCCTCAAATGGTAATCGGAAACTGAACATCGGTACATGCCCTGTACTCGAATATAGTATTCCATTGACATACGGAGACGTAGAATTAAAACTGGTACTTTGGCTCACTTCTATCAACCACGATATACTTAGCTCTCAGAGTACATGTGATCTTTATTGATTCAGCCTCTGTTGACTCCACGCGCTCTATATGTATTTAGCTTGATTATCTACCTAGAACAAATCAATTACACACCTGTCATGCTTTCTGAGCAACCATGAAGGTGGATGGTGCTTCATTATGCACTCTTGCGTCATCTATGTGTCTTTCCTATATAAGATAGCACCTGACAGCTAATACATCATTTGTATATATATTGCCTTAGAAAGCTCAGTACGTAGCATTAGAACTACAGCTACTATTTGTTCCATTGGGCTTGATAGTTGAACTCAGTCATTGGGCCCCATCTCAAACAGTGCTCTTTCTTAGGGTCACAAGAAGACAGAGATGTCCATCATTACTGTATCTGAACCCGTGCCGGACATAACGGGTGTTGTCAAGAATATATGTATCCTCTGCGATTCAGTCGGGGAGTTCGAAGAGGGTATCCCTTGGGAGATAAAGGAAGATTATTCGCTGGATGCATATTATCTACTGTCCCTCATGCGAGATATACTTAAGGTGCGTAGCTGCACTGCCCCTATGTGCAATACTGACTTTCGATAGGATCCATATCTGTCACCTGCCCTTCTCCAAGTTGAGCGCGACATATACGAAATTGAATCATCACAGTGGATTTTCTGCTTACGGCAGTCGGAACAAGGAGGCGCAGTCTGGACTGATGGTGTAAGGCAGCTTGAGATTGAAGAATATGGAATCGTTCATTGCGGCAACGGGATGCTAGAACCAGGTGACGGGTGTGGAGGCTTGTACATGATATTCTGGTAACACTATCAGGGTTCCACTATGATATACATATTCTGGAACAAGGTATCTGTGTAGTGAAGATAGGATGACAGCACTCTCACGTAGGTGAGTGTATCTACATAAGGTGGAGCAATTGTGTGCCCAGTGTTGCAATCAGAAGACAGATGGCTTTCAGCGGAATGACCGGCTTGCCAATCTCTGGATCATTACTCGTGATATTTGTAAATAAAGGCGTCGCTGTCTGGCGAATGTGGATGGTTGGGATTGACGTAGTGTCGTAGGTAATAGAGGTCCCGCTCACCAGCGGTGGTGTAATGGTGCCTGAAAACATGACTGATACTAAGGCTATGGGACCTAATGAAATGACCCGTGAGCTCTTTGAACAATGACAATAATCAGTCTCATACTGTACCTCGCGGAAACTCGTGTGTAAACATACGTATAATTCCAGGTGGAATGATAAGACAGGATGCCCAACAGACCATTTACTGTCAATGATATTTCTAAAACAAAAGATCAAAGCTAGACTTCTACAGTACATTATATGTATAATCTTGTCTTAAAAGATGCTTTTAGCTCCGCAATCTCTGAAGAAGCTCAGTACAGGCTCTCTTCAGATGCCAAGGCAAACAATTGTTCCGAGCAGAGAAATGGAAGCTCAATGTAATGTACTATGAGTACTTAAGCAAGCGATCCGTAATCTCCATTGACAGCCTATCCTGCCGTCGTCCTCGTCCTCCTGCCAGGGAAACAGGCCTAAATCTTCCCAAGGATTCTAGAACCTGTATTAGTACGCAAAGGTAAGCAGCCCAAATCCTCTATCGAGTTATAAAGACGTGCGCCTCTACGAGATTCTTCAAGGTTCTATGTTTTCGCCGCCCTCCAGATTCTTTCCGGAAATTTTCCAGACCCCGTGAGACCCATCGGATGCATGTCTGGTTTTTCAGTATTCCTTTATACGTTTTAAAATCAAAAGAACATTGCAAGTGTGATGAGAGCTCCCTTCCTGAACACCATGAATGACTAGTCTAGACTGAAGTCGAGCGAAGCGACATGTGCTAACGGCAACAGTATATGCATAGCCAGAATGCGCGTAATTAGAAATGGGTTTTCCTCGCCTCCGGTGATTGTAGTGGATACTATTATTGAACATCTTGATCTTGAGAGCATCAAGTCATTGCGCCTGACCAACAGGGCCTTGGGAAATTTATGTCTGGGCCCTCATTTTAAGTCTTTTTTCCGCCATCAAGTCACAAACTTGACTGTCGAAAGTCTGCAGTCTCTGCTAGCACTTTCCCGCCATCCAATTCTGTCTCGAGCCATTAAAAAGCTGACTATCATTGCGGAAGTCTATGATCCATCGCTTACGAAGAGAGTTCTTCGCACGAGACGATGTGAAGACCGAGCACGTATTCCGCGCCTGGTCGCTAGGGACTGTTCTCAGGATGAGCTGAACCAAGCAAAATTGGATCTGAAATGGCTGGAAGCCCGTTCTTCGGCATCTCAACTTGCGAATGAAGACAATACGGCAAATAGTCTGGCAGCTGTTCTCAACCGTATTGGGCAGTTAGATACCATTGCTTTAGAGGCTACTGCGACAACTGCACCCCGTCCAGACACTTTCAGAGCCCAGGGTGATTGGCAGATAATCTGGGCTAAAGCAAGTCAGATTTACAAGATAACCATGTTGGCTCTCGCCCAGAGCAATATTGTGTTGCACCATCTGACTATCTACCGTGAAACTATACGCTGCGCGGTACCTTGCAATGAGATAACTGCTAATATGGATGATCTTGATACAAGAAAGTGGTCCTTGTCGACAGGCCGCTCAATAAAATGTCTTGCACTTGATCTCTCCATGCGGATTGATTCCAATCCAGTGCTCACCGATGGCCTAGATGGTGTCTCCCGTCTTTTGCAAAATATGCCAAACCTGGGTTCATTGGTTCTCAGCCTACGTCGTACCGTTAGAGGAAACGTCAGTTCTTACCACCGACTTTTTGATACGATCGCTGGGACAGTTCGTCTCCCTCTGCTCAATAAGCTAACGCTTCTTGGCATGTATACAACTTCAAGTGCGTTGCTTCAATTCTTGGAGAATCACCGAGGTGTTGAGGAGCTGCACTTAGAGAAGGTAGATCTAACCTCTGGATCATGGAGGCCACTTTTGCAGCACTTTCAGGAAATGCCATCTTTGACACGACTCATATTATCCCGGATTGCATTAGCAGGAGAAACTCTGAACTTACGGCCGGTTCCGGATAACGCTGCTAGAAGCAGTCTATGCGATCCTGACTACTATCGCTGTATCCGGGGTGTCTTTGTCCACCGGCGTGAGTTTGATGCGTTCGCCATCCGGCACGGCTTCCACTTCAACCAAGAGTATCAGGGCGCGCCGAGTAATTCACCGGCATTCACTGCTTTTCTGGTCTACGATTATGAAATGTATGGTCTCCCATAACACTATTGGTCGTCCGTAGGATTTCTGCACATAAGACAACGGCCCACCCCAGAATTTGTGTTTCGTTTCGCTTTTGCATAATTGTGTCCTAGTTTCATAATTACACCGACAATTATACTTTACTAGAGGAGATGTATCTGAATGATTATTATCTAGGAAAGTCCTTTGCACTTAAAAACCAGAATTATATGGGTCTCCTTGATCAACACCACTATAGAACGATCATCATCTGAACACTGTCTGATAATGTAATCAACACAGCTATAAAATACTAGCCTACGCCTTTGATCTAGTCTATACGAGCTTTTCGTAAGTATATTTGCGGCTCTAGAGCCATGGTAAAAACCCCTCTAATTGCAAACCGTAATATCCTAGCTATTGGAGACCAAGAGGCTTCTCCACTATAATAGAAGGAAACTACTAAAAAGATCACTATGTAGTTCCAGCACCTTGCACTTGGGAGTAATTGTCCATCATGGAGCGCCATCATGCAGCTGAGGTGAATATAATATAAAACGTAATGATGAAGATTACCCCAATAAGGATTATTCGCAAGACGCGTACAGTCTGCATTATAGAAGTATTGAACAGATCTCTGAGTGAACAACTATGCTCCGTTGACTGGTTATGGTAGGTTCCTTGGTATTCATGACTTGAAGCAATGCACGTTGAAGCATAATCGTGCATTGCCCACGTAATCTCCGGACTGCACGTTGGAGAACAAGAAGTTGGATGCCTGGATGAATCGGACATGGAGGTTCTATTCATATGGCTGGGTTTAGCTTCGAGCCTAATAGCTGCGTAGCTGATACGATAAGCCTTCGTGAAGTCTTTAAGTCATGGTAAGCATTACCTTAAGATGACATATAAGGAGAGTCTCATGTTTCCCTGTATCTCCTCGAAAGGCCTCTCTCATATATGAAGATCCTCCTTTGCTTATATCCTGCTTGCTGGAATAGCGTCCGCTAGCAGTATAGACAATTTTCGAACCAATTTTAAGTATCTTTTCAGAGGTCAGTTGCCCGGTTTTAGGACCTTTTCTATTCTTGTACTGATAGTACATCACAGCAATCAGCAGATGAGAGTTTGTTCAGAATGTCCACACCCTGTCGACGATGGTCTGAGCCTCAGAGACCGTTACGGCTGAAGTTGAATTTAAGGCAAAATGACCTAGTCCATACAGACGCTATCAAGTCTTGCTATATGCTAGGTCTGTCGTCCCAACGCCAATGGTATATCAATGATCTACGCGTGAAAAATCGCAGAGAAGAATTTCAAGTCTGCATCTGGGTGAGGGAGAATGAGCTTGACCTCATTGCAAATCTAGAAGGGACTTCGACTGAGACAAAAAGATATGGGACTTGCAACAAGCACCATATGCAGATATGGGTGCCTGAAAGCCAGTTACCCAGGACCAGGGTTGAGCTATTTAAGACAAGACAAGAGAGGTTACAGTCTCTAAGGAAGTTACAGTAGCCATATGTACTAGATTTGATGGGTTTGATCACTTCTCTGCCAAGTATCCTTGACTGCAATAGCTACATCACCCTGTACTTTCACTTCAAATCACTTATCAATTCTGTGGTAAACTATAAACGACTAGCGTATTTCGCCAGTTGTGTACGTACATAGGCCAAATGATAGAAGCTAATCACCTTCGGTTAATATAAGTTTCTGGATAAAGTAATGACCTTAACATGAGGGGTTTTGTAGACAGTTGGAGCATGTACAATATCCTTTCTAATAAGTATCCTTCCGAGGTTTTCATGTCTAACCATACCGGCCTTTGAAGGACGGAAGCAAATTTCGTTCCAGAAATAGTCTATTTGGTCCAGGGCAAATAGTGTATGTAGGTAAGAAAAGGTAATACGAATAACCCTAGCATTAGTAGGCTGGTAGACTAAGTTACTATCTAATGCTAAATGCCTTCAGCTACATCATCTTGCAAGGCTCAGCAGCGGTCGGTGAACAACTCCTGTTACTTGTTGGGATTCCTGATAATTAGATTGGTTTCAGCAGGACATAGTGTGTTTCAGTGCTCTGACACTGCTGACGGCAATAATTAGAATATTGGCTCTGCACAGTTGGAAGAATTATAAATATGCTTAATCTCCCATAACATACTGTGACTCGGAAAGGTTCTGTCAAACTGTATCCAAAACTGCTATTATACTACCTATCAATCTATCATCAGGCTACCTATCAGTCTTAAGTTCCATCAATAATCCACAATGAGCGAAAGCAAGATTCCTGCTCTTCCTGCTCCGGACGTCAGGACTGGAAAAGACTATTATGAGGATGAAAATGCTGACACGGTCGTCGCAACAAGTTCTTCGGACAATTCTAACCTGTCCAAGGCCCCCAAAGACCAGAATATACCGAATACACCTGATATTACTCATCACACTGAAGGAGGCTCTAAGGATGATGTAAAGGGCGACAATGAAAATGCATCGTCCATCCCAGTTCCCTCCAAGAAGGCACCGCATTCCTCGAGCGACGCTGAACATGTGCCTTCTGTGACTCCGAAAGTCCAGCATATACCAAGTCAGCCTACTGACAATGCGAAGGCATCCGAAGGCCATCTGCAGATAGGAAACCTTCGGCAGAAGAGATCCAAAGAAATTGACAGAATCTTGACTGGTGATGAGAACGAATATGAGCGAATTTTGGGTGTTTCAAAATCATCTGATCCAAAGGCTGTGCAGAAAGCCTTTCATAAGAAGGCATTGCTTGTTCATCCTGACAAAAACGATGGCAAAGCAAAGGCCACTGCCGCATTTAAATGTAGGTTCAAGTATACCAGCATAAGATTATCTAGCCTGACGAGGTAATAGTGCTTATTAGCGCATCCGAGAATATCCTTACCAAAAAGCAGTGTGATGAGTTGAATATATCAGCTTCGTGGCATCCAAATGCATATGAGGACGACAGTGACAGTTACTCATCCGATGATGACGAACCAGACACTGAACCAGACACCGAGTCCAAGAGCCATGGAAAAGAGGCTAAAAAGGCAAATGCTCCAGACAATATCAAAGCCATATACCAGGAAGCGACTCCCTATGTTTTGAAACTATTCAAAAATGCAAAAGACGAAGCAGCACATAAGGAACTGTCAGCGGCGGCAGACAGAATATCGCAGTATTATGAAAATCATCCCGAACCGCCACCATCCACTGAGCGGTTTACTATTGGCCAATCATACCTCACAGAACTCGCCAAAAATATAAAAGCTCTAGAACCAAAGATCAAAGCAGGGGATGAGAAAGCGTGGACTGAGTATCAGAAGCATCAGGCGTCGTTGACCATGCATGCCAGAATGTTTGATTGGCCGGAAACATGGCGACTTCCCAATCAGAGCCCGGAATACGGCCGTGAGACCTTACACAGGCTCGCCGATGGTCACATACAGAAGTTAAAAATGCAGCCCGGAGACGAGGAGGCTCTAACAGCTCTTCGGAAACTGAATAGCTGGATAGAGGAATATGAGACTAAGAACAGCACTATGAACTCTATTATAATTGATATAGAAAAATTGCGTTCTTCCTACTCGACGATGCAAAAATGGCTTCCGAGCCTCAAACAAGATCCAAATAATATTGAGGCTCGGAGGAAGGTGGATACGGTCAATGACGAAATAAAGGATCAGTGTACGAAAAATAACTATCCTCATACCTGGGCTTATGATCTACCTGGTCAACGCAATCCTCAGCCAAGTCCTTCTCCACCAGGGATAAGAAGTAGGGATAATGAGTTGATATGTGGCATTCAGAAGATAGGCAATGGCTATAGGGTCGCTGTCGCGAAAAATGACAAAATCCCCATCGGCGAGTTACGGCCTGGGGCTAAAGTCGGGCATGACAGCGTTGATAAATATATGGCATCGGAAGGACGCATTGAGAAGACAAATCTCGAGCGTGATTCCGAAAACGGCCGAAAGTACCGTGTACGGGCTGTTTTCAAACAAGACGGACCAAAAAACATTACCTGGGTTGGGCTCCAGGACAAAAGCAAGCCAGAACCGTCTAAGCCCTACCTTGTAACACTAACCAACTATCGCGAGATACGAAGGGGCATTGATGCAGACTACGATGTTCGAGATCTTTATCGGGAGTACAACGTACCACTTCCTCTTCACATCAGCAAGCGCCTGGCAGGATCCTCTCGGTCTACAGTGCCACAGATAGCTGAGCCGAAACAGCAGGCAGATAAGCCTCCGTTGCAGCTTGATGACCGAGCAGCACCGGATGATACTGGTGCGGCCATGTTCGAAGAGTTCCTCAATAGTCTTCGAAATCAGCGATACAAAGACACAAAATTAAGTGAGCAGGAGAAAGAGATTAGAGCACTTCGTGCTGAACTGAATAAGTTCAAAATGGGCTGATATCCTAGCCTAAGGCTAAGACAATTATTTAACATATCATGAGGGATAGTATCAAGTTTTGTTCATGTTACGAATGCGAGCCACAAAGACGGCAATTACAATTTCATAATACATGAATAGACCGTGTAGGTTCTAGTATTCAAGGACCAAAGAACAATTAAAATCCTCTTTTCCTCAAGCCATGTTGTTGTACGTCTGCTTTTTAGGCAGTCAGCTGACTGGGAATAATGCAGGCTTATCCACTGAGTCAAGCAAGTCTTGCACTGTTTACTCCATCCATGTTGTTTGTCAGAAGCTAATTTTATTTCACTCGCAAATCCAAGATCCTCGACCAATCGATATGGCCATCCAACAAAGGCGAAATACCACTGCAATAAGTAACTTTGAGTAAAGCGTCCGATGGAGAAGGCTTTATGATATATATAAAGTACCACATATTCAATACATTGGGGGAAGGTCCAATGCTTCCAATTGATCAATAAGTCTTCCAAACTGAAAGGAGATTCTAGCAATTGAACTGGCATAGTTTGACGAATATACGTAATCAAGCTCTTTTTGTAGTTCTCGTGCGTAGTCCGACAGGCTCTCCAACATATCAAGGTCACGGTATGGTCGCAGTCCCGAGAGTACAATATTTGTCTTCTGTGTAACGAACCCATACTCTAAAGGTTTTATTGAAAGAACTTTGAACTCGATATCACACGCACCTGAGGAGATAAAGATATGATCATGGACATTAATCAACCTAGTACAGCGGGTGAAATACGGATTGACGAAGTCATGAAGTAAACGGCCGCTAAGGTTTTCCGTGGTACCCGTTGGACACAAGTAAATCTCATCTGCCTATGCTGGTGGCGTGAGATTGATGAATAGTCACTGAGAATAGACACCTACCGTACCAGTGGAATAGGCTTTCTCATCAAGCGAGCTTTCTTATCAGTATCCATACAAAGATATTGTCGCGCCGCCAGGCTTATTGAAACAGTTTTGTACGGGATAGTTTCATCTATAACCGGAAGGAAAGGCCGTTCATGTTCGCGATACTGAAGCCATGCAAGCTCATTTGCTTGTAACTTCGCTTTCTCAAGAGTGTGTGCGGACAGTAAAACTTGATCATTAGGTATCTTCCCTTCTCGAACGCTTGGCAGAATGGGTTAGATCAAATCAGATGTAAGATAGCTGGCCTGTACCTACAATACTGTTGAACGATCACCCCAGAACATGGCTTTCTTTTGACCAACAAAATTGAGACTTCTTTAGTACGTGTAGCACACCTCTAAAGAACGGAGAGCAGATTGCCGATTGTACTTCAGATAAGAGTGCGAGAAGTGACGAACTTGATATATGAAGCAAATTGCATGTAGAGCTAAGGTCCTGACTACTGTAAGCGTCATTTGTACCCCAGCAGAAGAGTGTGACTACGTCCCGGAAAATGGAGCCTGCAAATTGACTTCTTTAGTTAGGTAGGCGTGGTTATGGGTCAAAATATTACTACCGTATATAGACGGAGGTCGGTATTGCGAGCGGTTGTGAGATACTAACTTTAGTAAATGAAGTATGTTTATCCAGATCATGTGCCTATTTTATCATGAGTTAGGCGCTTATTTAAAGTAGTGTCAGGCTGTATCAAGTAGTATCACCTAGCTGTTGGTTAGCTCGCGCTGCCTTTTCATATTTCACGATCCTCGGCGTCTCATGACGTACTATATATACGTCGAATGCCCCCCGAACCTCGTTGATATTTACACACCAACTTTCGATTCTTTGACCTTACTCGTGCTGAATCAATAGTAATTTGTCTTTCCTCAAATCATAGGATAAACTATAGCAATGCCTCTATACCTTTGGATGTTATCCTGTACAGTTGTTGGCTCGCTTGCCTGCGGGTCTTTCAGTTCCAGTTGTCGAAATCCCGACCTTGATGGCTCGGGAATATTGTCTGCAACCTGTTATAACTTTGAGAATAAAGTCTGGAACATAAGCAAATTGCCCATCAAATCCTGCGATATTGTACTTGAAGGCTGGCACAATGCGTAAGTCAATTTCACTAGTATACAACCAGTTGCTGATGTGAACAGATTGTTGTCGGGATGCGAGTTCTGGAACTCGGATATCGTGGGATACAACGACTGCTTGTTTGCCGGGAAAACATACCAGCCCATTTTCATGAGTATGCATGTCCTGAGTCTGAGGTTCGGTAGGGTGCTAACTGGAGCAGATGACTTTATTGAAAACGTGAATGGAACCCTGACGTGTGCATGCCCTTGGCCATCCACTTGAAGTTTATTATTCTGCCTATCCCCCCCCCCCCCCCCCCTTTCTTTTTCTTTTTTTTTTTTTTTTTTTTTTTTTTTTGCAAGGGGGAAAGGGTACAAATGCAGCGTTCGGACTTTGACAGGCTACGGGTGGAGGCAGATAGATGTTAACAAAGATTTTGCAATGGAACATTTCAGGCGTCTATAGAATTTTGTAAATCCTAAGAGAGAGAGAGTCAATATCTGCAGTAAGTACTACTGTTCGTAGTCCATTACTGCTATACCTTGCTCGAGGCCACTGATCGCTGTTATTAGTTAATCAGATCATAGTGCGGTAATATGGAAATTATTTTCTTTTCGTGTACAGTTTCTGTGACCTTATAGTGACAGCATTCACTAAAATTTAAAATATGAGGGAAGCGTAGACCTAAGTCTCTGAAAGTATCCGATTACGAAGAGTTGGTTATGCAAAAAGATAAACGAAACTCTGCCGTGTGCATGCAATTTTGGAAGTCTAGAAAACAACATACGGAGACCTTCAGCCGCGCGCCTGCTTAACTGGGAATTCTGGCGCCTGCGTCGTTAATAATCTTTAATGCTTTCATTTCATGATAGGGACCACCGCCACTCTACGGTACACTGAATTTCTCTTTTGTTGTTGAATTCGATGGTTCAGTATACAAGGCCAACTTATAACCTTATAAACAGACGTAGTTTATATAAAGGTTGCCATTCCCAGTCTGCTTTCGTGCAGTATTCTAGAGAATCGGCCTCTAGAGAATGTTGCAGGCAGATACTTGGTCAAATACAAGGTATCTTTTGTTACCATGTCCAGCAATAATATAAGTCGACACGGAGTCAAGCGTTTCTCGGACATCAAAATAGAGGCAGAGGAAGACTGGAAAAAGATATCTGATCCCGTTCTAAGACGACGAGTACAAAACCGTCTTGCCCAGCGCCGACACCGTAAATCTTTCTATCTTACCTCAAGATATTTTGCACTTCGGGAGAAAACAAATTGACTATCAATAGGCTCTAAGAAAAAGTTACAAAGGAAGAAGCCGAGACTACCTAAGGAGAAAGCGGCAACCCCTGCACATGAGGCATGTGGAGACTCAAGTCATGCAAATTCTAACAGCAAGCGTAAAAAGCATGTCCATACCCGACGCAATCCCCAGACGAGTCACCAACTCGAACGCCCATTTGGAGAGTGGTTAGTCACATCGAAAAAGCCAGAAACGCTTGACTCAGAATGTGCTCTGGAATCACGCTCTATGGTAATGCCGTAAAACCATTACAGGAGGGTTGTCACTGATGCGTATAAAATAGATCGAATCTCACAAGAACCTGGACAGCTTTTCAGTTGAGAGCTTGATTGCATGGACTAGAAATAGCCATTAAGTGTATCACCCTTACATGAGATGCAAAAAATCAAAACTGCGTAGAGGTTCTCAATGCAGTTCTGCGGATTGATTGTCTTACTGCGGGAAAGCATACAGTGATAATAGTCACATTGGCTTCTATTCCACTGAGTGTCATGAGTTTAGCAAGCGTAACTATCTATCATGTTGTCAAACTTACACTAATAAGGCCACAGGTGCCATTTTATATGTCAGGTCATCGGATTTCAGTAGAGGAACAGTAAATCGTAAGCGGACAGCACTCGCGATAAATGTCCTGTTTTTCTTAGCTGTATCGCCAATAGCGGGATTTGGGTATGCTGACAAACATGCCAAACTGGAAAGAATGAAGAATTTCTTTTTATGGGAGTTTGATAATTGTATGTGCCATATCAGCAGGACAAGTAGGGCAATTAGGCAGAAGTCTGACACGATATTGAACACTGCCACTGACACAAAAATAGCCGCCTTGTTAATGCATTTTCCTGGAAGTGCGATGTTCCAAGACTTTGATATTGGCTGACAAGCAAAGATAAAACAAGCAACCAGAGTGCATGATCCTAGGGATATAAACACTATAACGACAACTAGGACGGTACGGAGCCACTGGGTATCTGTGATAATGATGACTCGATGTAGGAACAATATTTGAGAAAGCCGGGTCAGATACATCCCGAAAACAAATGAACAGAATACTGAGAGAAGCAGCTGGGAATGTTAACCCAAGATCTACCTTAGATAATAGTAGATGTTCATGACATACCTTCTGATATATATCAATAGTCTTCTCATTTAGGTACCATATGTGATGCCCAAGACCTGCGTGGCCTAAAGCCCCTTTTCCCTTTGTAAGCCCCGCTAAAGAGTGAAATTAATGATAAAATCTCACATAAGATTATCACTTGGGTCGCTATGCTACAAGCCTGTGATTTTTGAGAAGCCTGAGTAATTTGGTGTACAGTAACTGGCACTTACCCAAGACAGTATAAGACAGACTGTAAGAGGTATGATTAGTATCCACCATCGGTCAGTTATCTTGTATACCTACTTACCATCCTCGACACTGAGCTTGCGGGTTGTTTGGTACGAGGCCTGCAGACGTATAGCCAGACAACATGAGCAGGATATCATACCCAAGATAAAACTACAGTAGATGGGGTAATACAAGTATGCAGGAAACATGATAAATCAATGGAAATAACTTTCCTGAGTACTTGGTCATCATGTGGAAGGGAGGAGTGCTATTTCAGCCTTTTGTTATATAATTATCGGCAACTGATTTAGCACATATAAATTAGAGTGGGGAAGCAAATGATGTCATTTTATATACAACCGACTTAATGGAAAAGTAAAACACTGGGTTCTACTAGTAAGGGATAGCTAATTGCAGCCACTCATGCAGTCATATACTTCGCGAACTCCCACACCATGTTAAAACCTAGTCATTCTGAATCAGCCTTCCTTTTCTTTCCTCGCAGGGGCAATATACAGTGCACATCCTCCAAATGCCATTTCAATTCCGTCAGACTTTCTAGGTTCTCCGAACAGGCTGGGTGCCGGCAATGATATTGGTTGGATAGTACGTCTGAGGAAAGATGGGAGTTAATGTGACTATCCCATTTGCTGCGATCAAGAAACTGTTTCATGCGCTCATGAGGCTTGAGACTGCTATCTCCGAGGCAAAATGGGCAATATGCTGCTTTAGCCAGAGCATGTCGGAAAACTAAAAGGTCGCAGCGGAGCAAATCATCGGGCTTTGTCAAGTGGTGTTCGCAATGCGATGTCCAATCTTCAGGCTCTGTAAACCAGCGACAACAAGCGACACAGCACTGTGCAAAATCCGCAGGGCTCTGTTTGCGAAAGTACTTCTCATGACAGTCATACAAATGGGACCAACGGCGGTGAGGATGATGACTACGCTATTAGTAGATATTACTTATATTAGAGCAAATACTTACGCTGTAAGCAAGCGTCCACAAAGACACTCCCCATTCACAGATTGCATTCCTGCACCGTAGGTACTCGCACTGCGACCTGCACATATAGCCTCAAGGGCTTCCAGAGCTGCTCTCCCTGTGGGGCTTCGCAGGGAGTCGTTCCTGGGAAGAAGCTGAGCGAGTAAATCGCGCTCTGGCATCACCTTTCGTGTGTAATTAAAAAGTGTCTGTTCATATGTAGCAGTCGGCTGTATAACCAACGTTCTCCTCTGTGTTCGCTGTAAGGTTCGGAGTTCTTGTATATAAAGCCTCTGCTTTTCGTTGTATATTCGATGTTGCCCTAGCTGCACTTTCTTCTTGCTAATAGGATCCTGAAGCTTGCTCAGCTCGTCAGTGAGACATTGCATCTGTCGATCAAGTTCAATGATATCCGGTCGCTCCTGAAACTCGAACTCTGCCTTGGCGGGGAGCGACTGCCAAAGTTGTGGGTGCCTGTGAATTCCCATGCTGCGCCGGTTTTGTATATGCTCATGACGGCCGGGAATGCCAAGGTAGGTGGCCGGTCCATCTACTTCAGAGAGTGGGTGTGCATATGATCTGCCGAAAGTACCCTTATTGACATGCCCTGCAAACTTCATTCTTGCAGTTTCAGAGTGGCTTTTATCTGTGTAAGCTCAACATTAGTGAGGGATGGAGAATACATATAGATTACTTACCAGCTTCCATCAGTGCCCATCGGCGGCAGGCACGCCCTGTAATATTTTCTGTATAGCCTGCACGATGTCCAAGTTCTGCAAGTTCTTTACCAAAAGAATCCGCTCCGCGAGACCGACCAGTAGAATCCTCAACTGCCTGCTCATCGTATGGCCGAAAGATGGGAATGTTTTCCATCTCTGGTCTGAGTTCGAGTTTAGCAATTATTTTCTCATCATTGTCACCCTGCATGTTTTCAGCTGCATCCATGATCTCACCAACAGACGTATAGTCCATGAAGACGCGATCTGCGCATGCCATGGGGAGAAAGAACGTCAAGAGATTGAAAAAAAGAGGAGCCTCCGTTTTATATATTTCATAGAACCCATGAATTGGGAGCTGCCATCTCTTTTTCTTCCAGTAGCCTTTTACATAGACACGGGAATATGTGAGGACGAGCATCTTGATACCGTCCACCCACTCAATAGTAAGTATAAAGTGCTATTCGGGAGTCAGCCTATTAGACAAAGTTCTGCTGAGGAAGAGATACCTTATAACATGCTGCTAGAACACGAGCTTCAAGATCACCATCATCACCGCCATGACTGGTACTCAAGCTCGTCTTCTTCCGTGACAGTTCTCGACGAGCTGTAGATTCATGCACCTCCCCAGTCCTCGCTGACGTAAAACAGTATAACAGCAAAGAGGCGCTAAGCTGGACTCGCGACCTGTCAGGGTATTTCCCGCGGTACTCTTTGAAATCACGGCACCAGAGGTGTGTTAGAATAATCATGAGATCATTAGGCGATACAGAGTCTTTGGGCATTTCATCCTCGCAAAGTGGGACAGTTTCTTTAAGATCATTCGCGATATAATCTCGAATCGTTGTGGATATATGATTCGGCATATCATAGTCGCGACGTAGACGGAGTGCAGACTCGAACCGCCGGCGAAATCCCTCCATTGTTTCAGGTGTAGGATATTCTCCCAGCCGACCTCGTGTATTTTTGCTCACAAATTCCATAAATCCTTTGTAAGTTCGTATATCGGGCGGATCTGAGGCTTTGGGATGTAGCTCAAGAAAGCTGGATTCCGTAAGTGGGAGACATGCCTAGAAAGAGGAGGTTTTCTAACTCATCAAAAAGACTTAAAGTCCTATCATACTGGTTCTCGGTCCGACCCAGTACTCTGGATTTGCGTTCTGAGTTGTCATGGTCGTCGAGGTTGACTTGCTGATAGACTTTTGAGCGTACTCCTTTCACCACCATACTTAGTAGTATACATCAGCGCACAGAGAGAAGAGCGAACATGTGGAGGATAGAAGATACAGATTCCGACTGGTGAAAGAGAAGAACAGGTCTTATATCCGGTCAGCCTGGCTGCCCCGGTCAGCACATCCCGGTAGCGCAGCACGTTTTAGAGGGGTCGGCTCAGGACGCTGACAGCGCCCCCGAAGCGACCTGAACATGACTGAATGGACTGAATAAAGCAGCGACGGGCCAACCTGGGGCGCTCGGTGACCACCGACATACACCTTCTGTTGTATGTTTTTCTCATTTAAATCTTTTTTTTTGCATGGGCGTAAAACAAAAGAGGGCGAAACCTATAGTTTTGAAAAAGCAAGACATCAAGGGTGAATCAACCAAAGCGCATTTATGACCACCGCACATGGATAAGCCTTAGGGATAATAGGTGCCACACAAGCGGGTACCCAACTCCACTGGGCCACTTCGTGAGAATGGCATTTTCCGCAGAGCAACCTGGGAAGGATTGACGAGGAATCCAGATCTCTGGAAAAGATCGATTTGCTGGGTGGCCCAATACCTGCAGCCCTCGCCTGCGGCATTGAACTCATATTGATGGCGCTTTTGGCCCACTAATAAGTCGGGAAATCTCGCGCTTTGCACTCAGGGCGAGCTTCCATTCGCACGGCTTTCTGTGTAGTGGTCAATATCGAGACAGCATGCTCTAAGTAGCTAACGATCATAATGCCCTTGCTGCCGTTGGGGTTTGTGGAACCAGGAACATTGTATGACGGAGCCATGTCAATCTGTACCGAAGTGGTGTCCGTAACGTTGAGATAGAAACACCAATGATTGCCGCCATTATCAAGCGGGTCATGGGCGACGGCATCGACTCTCCAAATAGGAAAGTCCAGCATTATCTGCCTGTCTTTTGCGGGGACAAAATGCAAGGGCTCGAAAGGGGGCATTTGGTAGTTCATCTTAACAAAGTAGCGCCCATAGAGTGGGGAGGGGCGGGGCTTAGTTGGCCTCAGCGTGCGCTTTTTTGTTCGGTACGGTCCTCCCCAGTTTAACAAGTGAATTATTCACTAGTGCTGACCTGCAAATGGCATAGACCTCTTGAATTACGCCTTCGTATAAGCTGCAACCAGAGTCCTGAAGATCAGATCATACAGTGAAAGCAGCTAAGGCAAAAGAGGAGCCAAGATCGATTGCTGCGCGGTTAAATATTCCGTTGCCTTGTTGTGTCACATGGTGCTAAGCATGTTTGCTTGGTTTACACCGCTGCTGCCCCGACAAAGAAATGTTACGAGGACGTAAACTAATAACAAAGTTCTGAAATAGATTGTGACATAGTTAAAGGCCCCGAAACGTATTAGCCGGGCAATATTCCTGAGGTATATATTAGTACATTAGAACAATCCGTTCGAAGACTGATTTTCATTCTATCGAACGATGTAAGATCCTGTAGTGTTTCTGGACTAGTCAACTTTATCACAATATCCCAACCGCGCAAGAGACATTGACGGGTGACTTAGGCCTCCACCAAGTGGAGATTGGTATCTAAAGTACTGAACAAATGTTGAGTAGCGCTTCTTGCCTGCACTTTATACCACCAATTTACCTTGATTTCAGGCTATCCGATAAAATTAGGCAACTACATTTCAGTATACAGACAGTGCAAAATATTGTCTAGATCCTTCTTTCGATAGTCTAACAGCTTTGTCATACCATAAACTAACCGTCTAGTTACACGATACTAGTCAACTCCAACGCCAGTTTCATTTCTTATCTTAAATCTTGCCCGAAGCTACCGGAGCAGCATAACCATTGAACTCCCCCTTCTCCTGCAAGATAAGGGGGATCTCATCCTCCTCCAGAGAAGCAAAGGTGTTCTTCTCCCGCGGTTCCCAGCCCAGCTTGCGGAGCCGATTAGCACGATTACGGGCGTTGGACCCGACCACCAGACCTGAAAAGTCGCCGAAAAGATCATTGTACTTCTCCGTTGGGATAGTCTTGGGAGTTGAATCTGCCACTTTTCCTGCTTCCTTCAAGATCCGTCCAATTTGAGCCGCGCATTCCCCCCACAAGAGCTCCTGGCCGTTCTCACAGAAGAAGTACGGATTCGGGAAGATGTCCTTGCTGGATGCCCGCTCCAACCATTGCAGAAGCGTGAGGTAGCCGCGCGCGAGGTCTTTCACATGTACCTGGTTCCACACAGAGAGGCCATCGCCGATCATACCGGGATATCCATGCTTAATGGAATATCGCACCAGCGTTGGGAGCTGGATGGAGAGTCGCTTCTCACGTGTACCGACACCGTAAATAACCGGTGGAATCATGATCGCAAACTTTGCATGGGACGAAAGCTCTTTGCGTGCATTCACAATGGCCAGGTCGATTTCTCGATGGGGGGCATGGTCCGGAAGTGAGTCGATGGAGCTTGGAGTTTCGTCGTCGAAGATCATATCGCTCTTATAAGAGCCTTTTGAACCATCCCCGATGAGACTTGCTCCACTAGTGTGGATGTAGATGGTCTCTTGTCCGAGCTGGGTTCGTTGCCGGACACCTTCAATGACGGCTTGTACAGAGGGCAGGTCATCGGCAGTAGCAGTGTGAATCACAATATCGCTGGCCGCTGTTTGGTTTGAAATCACGTCTTTGTCGGCTAACGATCCCATGACAGTCTTGACGCCGAGTTCGTGGAAGGCTGGCCGGGCAGCTTCCCTGCGCACAAGGGTCGTGATCTCATACTTCTTGTCGCGCAGAAGGAGGTCGAGCACCTCTCCGCCGATCAAGCCAGGGCCAATTAAGAAAACAGATGGCATAGTAGGCAGTTGAAATGTTTGAATTTAAGAAGGAGAAGTGGTACTTTACTATCGTGCTTGGGGTGAATGCGATTTTATAACTCGAGGCCCTCTACTATCTACTATACGTGCCCTTCGGTTATATGCATTTACTAATTATGATATTCGCCCAACGGAAGAATAACCTTTCACGATTCCACATAATTCTCCGAACACATCACGACAGATATTAGATCACATCATTTGTAGTTGTTCCACCGTATACTCACGGCTAGGACTGTTCAATCTCGCGAATCTGGAACCTCCCAGGCCCTTTGAGCTCTACAATGTTGCCTGGTGGCGAATTCCATGTGAAGGACTCCCGCTAGAAGTCCGCAAGGCAATCGACCAATGATGGCGTGAGCCAGCCGTGCCTGTCTATGATGAATCTACAACAACCATGGCTCAATTGTCGGTGCGAGTGAAATTGACGTCGTGGCGATCATAATTAAGTTTGTGGGAGCCGCGGCAGTGTGCCCTGACATTCAACCCGGGAGGCATATAGCCGCGGGTAGTGAGTAATTGCGGAGGCCACACAGCCGCGCCTACAAGGTCCTTGATCCGAAGGCAAGATGGCTTGCTAAGCATTGGTGTTTCTGAAGCGCAAGAACGGCGTTCAGGCTGACGGATTGCGCAGAAGAAATACGGCGGTCTAGCAAAACAGAAGATGTGCAATTACTGTAAGTAACATTTCGTAGTCCTCACCATCCGATCTTTGAATCAAAGCTGCTAGAATATCCCATGCATGACACCGGGTAACATCTATCAAGGCTAATATACATGATATATGAGTGCTTTCCTAGTTACCGAACGGTGCAGTGAAAAAATTGGGCAAAAGCATGTATTCCGCCAAATCCATTGTCACATTCCGATCAAATTCCATGTTGGGGATGTCTGACCAGATTGAACTTTCCATGTCGGAGTTCATTGGATGGGAAGGTTGTGTATATGGAGTAGTGTTAGTGTCCAAAGATGTAGTGTTTGGTTGGTAGCCGTGAGTGTCTCCCGATGCCCTTGTGGCTTCTGCTGCGTCGGCTGCGTCGGCGGCAAACAAAAGGAACTCAAATACCCTCATCGCCCACACCCCGGGGTCCCAAGTATTTTGGGCTTGGCTTAGGAGCATTTGGCAGTTATCGAAGCTTGCACGGACCATGCTTGCGAAGTGGTTGTCTTGCGTCCGATGTGCCTGTTGGTAGAGGACGATCCCTGCCACAAAAAACCCAGGGAAGACTTCATGAGGAACGTCGCTGATGGAAGTCCGTGTCATTAGCTTAATAGCACTTGATGAAACGGCTAGGGCTGCTGACTCGGTAATTGCGGTGGAGTTGTAGCTGCTAGACATTGGGGTTGGGAGTGACGAGTCAATAGGTTTCGATTCTAGGTGTCGGTCCATGTGGAGGAGCATAATGTGGTAATTTAGCAGGATGTCGAGTTGCAGAGCAAAGATTGACGTAGAGAATTGGCCCCTGTGGCACTGCATGAGAGGGGGGAGCTGTGCTTTCCAGCGGTCCAATTGCTCGTGGATGTGATTAGTAGTCGAGCTTCCACTTGTCGGCCCGAAGCGGAAGAACATGATTTCTCGAAGAATAAGGGATAGCTTTGTGGCCTGTATCTGGTATTCAATTGACTGGCGACAGTTGCAGCTTGATGACGTTGTTTGTGATCGGCATGTGTGCACGTTGGGAAAGTCATCCTCCGCTAACATTTCAATATCAACCTGGGACATGTTTATCCGAAATGGTCGACCAAGAAGGGCGGAACAATGGGTATCACGGATAACTAATGTCCACCATAATCGTCTAAGCAGACCTTTGTCACGAGAGTTCCCGCTCATTGCAATAGACCTGCGGTGCAGTCCCATGGCCACCGCCATGGTCACCCCGATCTCAATCCACGAGCACGGATTCCAGTAACAATCCATCTGAGGGCCCTTAAAGCTGAGCAGGATCGCCACCTTGACTAGGATTATCTTACGGTTCTCGTAGTTGAAGTCAAAGAGAGCCTTGGCACGGTCGTAGTAGACCTTACGTGCTTGTGCACGAGAGCTAAACCCGGCCTTAAAGATCAGCGCAGGCTCGCAGAAAGTCATTGCGACGAAACAGATTGAATGAAGCAGGATCCATGGCAGTTTCCGCTCTTGCTGCGCCTTGCGCAGATCTATTGGATCCACGACGGAGTATAAAGGGTAGAAATGCTCCAGAAAAGCGTTGATCATCTCCTCCAGAATGTTCGGCTCCGGGTAAATGAACGCCCCCTTTGCTTTCAAACAGTCAACGTCATGCGGAAGTAGGTGTTCCGGATGAACATTGTCCTCGACAACAGTCAGCGAATCACTAGTTAAGGCGCGTTGGCTCGCATCATGGAGATCCGAGTGGATGCCTTTCTGCAGCTTCAGGGCAAAGGTTAAAGGTGAAGGCTCTCCGAACAAAACTAGCTTCGGATTGCACAAACTTCGGTGCCCCACCTGGCCGAGGAATTCTTCGAACCTTGTTGATAGTGATCGGTGATCCGACAGGTCTGTCGCGGAGGCTGATGGTGCACTATCAGGCGGACGCGTCAAATCTACAGCATGAGGATCGCTGACTGGTTGTTCCATATTTGAAATGATCTCCGGCCGGTCTGCTGCGAAAGTGGAGTTTGGACGGTTTTCTTCGCTCACGAACTGGCGCGAGGGCAGACCCTGCACGGGACTCCGGACGCTCGATGCAGTTGACCGGGTTGACGATGCAGTCAGGATAGCTTCAGGAACCTGCGATGATGGCTGTAACGTTGGCGGTGGTGACGTTGATGATGCAGATGGTGCAGTCCTCACTGTCTGTCGTCGAAAGCTTGTTCGGTCATAGGTGCCTCGACGGGAGGTTACCAATGTACACTCGGTGATGTTATCCATGCGGCAGCGGCTGCAAGGGCAGCCCAGATCAGCAACATCACACTTGACCTTGCGCCGACTGCATCTCTGACACGCCTTGGAGGCGCGCAGTCGGCGTTTCCCACTGGCTGGAGAAACCATACTAGTTCTCAGTATACGGGATAGATATGCTCGCTTTCGCGGACAGTCAGTGCAATCCAACTATCACAAGATATCTGTGAATGGTTTTTCACAGTGGCTTCTGTTTGCCAAAGCATGCTTCGGCATCTCCTCATCTCTGTTCCCCGCATTTGTATACGGGCTCAGAAAAGGTTCGTTCTTAACCGGGCTGTCCTCTGGGGGAACTGCCAAATGATGACATAATCAAACCCAAAATCGGCGTCACATCTTACTAATCCAGCTAAAGCTCGTGTGCCAGAATGTTATTCAAAACTACCTATATTTTCAAATAATCATTTTCAATCCCTTGAGTCAAGAGTTAGACACTCTACTATGCAATCAATGTTTGAGGATGATATAAGCTGTGAATACTCCGATTTATGGTCTGGTGGTCACAATAAGCATATGTCTTGACACCACAAACTTCAGATATCATCGTACTATATTGCCGTGTTCACGAGCACTTTAGCCAAGAATGCATTAAAAAAGCCAGTTGACACCATCTCCGCTGTGAGGAACCCGAAGGTTTTAGCATCCTGGAAGACATCTCGAGATGCCCGACCAAAAGTTTTATAGAGAAACAAAAACATACAACAGAAGGGATTCGCTGGTGGTCACCCACCCAACTACTAACCTCCCGGCGTGTGGCTTAAGTACGGCTGAGCGGACGGGAAGCCCTGTTTTCCACACCCTATGGTCGTATGTACTTAGTTCTTCTAACATGTCCCTTTTATAGTCTAATGCATATGTTGACCAAAGTTGGAATTCTAATCATCAATGTCGCGCTTTCAGTCTACAGCCTTCTTCAGTGACTTATTAGGTAGTAGTCTTGATGAAACAAACACCGATGCCAACCTATCCTTCCATAATTGGTATCTCTATGATTGAACAGATGAGTTCTCAAGCAGCAGGCTATGAGAGTTACTACAAACAAGGCCAAACGGGACATATTATAAATATCACAAGAAAAGATACTTATGTCAGTATCGACTATACTGAATGACTCCTAAGTTATTACTATTCATTATAGATGAATAATATTGGCGACATCGACTACTCTGCTACCGGTAATCTCGAAAAACATATCTTGATCACAGTGCCAGCACAAATGCTACTACATGAGTCATAAAGGGAAATAGTCAATTTTCGCTCATTGACAGTAGTTCAAAGCCCCAGACACTATATAGCTTGGGGGTTGCATCAATTACCACCAGTGGGCGTAAAGACCTGCGGGCCAAGTCTGGTTAGATGAGACCACAGTCATTCTAAAATTAGACCGAGAAGATATGTGATCTCAGTGCCCGAAATCACTTGCAAGGTGATCACTGATGTATTTTATGCCCTCCGCACGGTAAACGTCAGAACTCACATATGTGAGGTTCGTGACATCGGTATCGAAAAAGATTATCTCCGGATTATCGATATTGTATGGCGGCCACTGAACATTAGTTCCTAAGAAGATAGTTGATTCAGCTCGGGTCTGACATTGCGCAATCATAGGAATGGGATGTGGGACCATACCTCCAGAATGATTTGGGTCCAATGTTGTCACAAAACTGACCCACATTCTTGACATAATTTTGCTCATGCGGGAATAACTGTTAGGTATGCTTTCTATGGACTTGTTGTTCGAGTCATACCCCAGGCCATCCAGATTATAGAAAACGTACGGAATATCAGTACCATGAGTAGCCCCAGCATAGGAACCAGCAGAGGGGCCATATCCAGGGCTGATAACGTCAAACATGTAGCTATATACTGAGATATTGCGGGATGACCAGATCTGACTGGTCAACCTACGTGCGGCATGGATGTTAACATCACCCTGAAATGCGGCCACACGCTTGTATTGATTTCCATATCCGGACGGTGGCCTTCCAACCATTATGGCGGGGATTCCTATCTGAGGAATGTCTGGGTATAGGGCCTCCAAGATATCCGTGGTAGCGTTGTTGAGGCCCCAACCTTTGACTAGCTCGCGAAACTCAGCATCTGTGTTGACTCCCTCCACAGCAAATGCAGTCCCTTCGTCGGCGTTAGCTCCAATCAAGTAGGGAACTTTGACGAAGTTGCCCTTCTGGAGCTGAACCGTGGCACTCTCTTTAATGAAGTCGTCATCTATGACAGGAATGAATTTTGCTCCGCTGAGGCCTGAAATAGCGTGCATGGGTACAATAGACGTGTTGTCAAAGATGCCATGCAATATGTTAGTTGGAATTGTTCGGAGACAAGCCAAAGTATCCGTTGCTGAACTGCAGCCTGATGCATTCACAATACCATCATAATAGGGCTGCCATTCAGCAGGTGTTGGATAACGTTGGTAAACACTTGGGGCACCACTTTCACTGATAGCTGCACGGAATATACCATCATCGCGCCCTCCGTAAGCAACCAGATGTGTGCCAACACTATTAGCGCCGGCACTTTCACCCCAAATTGTAACCTGAGCAGGGTCTCCACCAAACGCAGCAATGTCTAAGTCATGGTCAGATCCGTACTTGGAAGAGCTTCACTATCGAGATACCTACTTTCTTGTATCCAATGCAGAGCTAATCGTTGGTCTCTAAGTCCCAGGTTCCCTACTCCGGCTTCCTTCATCTCCTTGCTCCACATAAAACCCCAGCATTGAAGACGATAATTTAGACTGACTGCGATAACGGGCTTTTCCATTTGGACTGACTGATCAACGATGAAGGACAGATTGTATTGTTTCTCTGATGAAGAGCCGGAGGTGAATCCCCCGCCATGAATCCAGACTGGGGCCGAGCGCAAAGTCAGTTCTGGCCCTTCTGATCAGATTTGGGGTATATACTGACCAGCAACGGGAAGACTTTCAGAAAGAGCGATGCTTGCCGGGCGGACGACATTGAGAGTAAGGCAGGCTTCGGAAGCACCCTCTGTCTGATTAAATCCAACACATGCGGGTGAATATTCTGTTGCATTTCTTGGTACTGGCCAGGAGGTGTTCATTGATCGTGGGGTCCGCAAGCGAAGGTCACCAATAGGTTGCTGTGCATATGGAATACCGAGAAAGAGGTCTTGATTATAGTGCTGGTTATGGAGACCATAGTAGGTGCCATTTCGTACAGTAGCTGTGGGATTTGGATTTATTCCTGGCTGTTCTATTTTTACCGCAATTGCGATCAAAGGAGCAATAAGTGCTAATAGAGCAAGCGAGGAAACAAACATTTCGAAGCCTTGCCAGAGAATGAGAATTTTTAATTCGTTATGTTCGAACCGTTCTTGCGTGACTAGGGAGTTTTATGTACTAACTAATTGCGATGAAGATATCCGGAACAGATCCGGTACATAGCCGGAAATTGCTCCACATTTCAACCGTCAGTACAAAGCTAATACATGTGCCATTAACTTGCCCGTAAATAGTGGTGCTACTCAATTTCGAGACAGCGTCTACTGGACTATGGCATCCCCACGGAAGATAAGAAACCAAGTTTATCCAGCTCTTGCAGGAGAGATTATGAGAGTATAGCGATCAAGCCGGAAAACGTCCCGAATCAGCTGCTTGGGAACCGGGGCCGCATATGAGGGGAAGCAATGCCTTCCTACCGATCGGACAAGCCGGACCGATAAATTTTTCTAAGTGAAATCCTTTCCCTCAGATTCTCTTAGAGCCTAATGCCACGTAGGCTGACCCCTGGAATTTGCAACGCTGGTGCCAGAGCTGCAGAGGCGAGCGTGTGGAATTAAATGATAGAGGCAGGGGCCCCAGTGGCCTTGGCTGTCAGTCCACGCACACTTAAAACTGATCGACAAACCGAACGTTGTCTGGGTAATTGTATCCTATGACAACAACAAAGACCGGGCAACAGGAAAGTCATTCGACCGTATAAAACACCTGATCAAATGGCTCAATGTCCATTAACAGATGATCTCCCAGTTCCATACTATCTATATCTCCCCAGTCACCAGGATCACGGAACATCTGCGCGCCCTGTGTTCCATTCGAGACGGGATCTAAGGCAATGTCGCCTGTCTCAACACCCCGTATTGCACCCGCCAGCCAATCATCGCTCCAGCCAGGGTACGAATCCTCACTATCCTTGGAGCGCGCAATAGTATCTCCGTCCATGTTTGGGTCTATCATTAGGATCTGGTCCATATAGTCCTGAACCGTGCGGTAAACCTCTCCCGCGACACGGTTGCGGAACTTTGCCACTGCATCATTGAGGCTAGTCAAGATCTGATGATAAAGCTGGGCCTGCGGGCTAGTGCGGCCAATATCATCGAGAAGATGTAAGCTGCTGTTGAAGAGACTCTCAATGTCACGGCGTGGCTCTGCAGCAAACTTGGAGAAGCCTAGGATAAGGCCAGCGCCAAAGATCCAAGCTCTATGAGGAGACATTAACATCGAGACTTTTCAAGATGAACTTAGGGGAATCAAAGCTTGAATAGGCGTGGAGGTAAAAGGGGGCATACTTGAGGAGGCAAAAGTTTCGAAAAACGAGCCCTGCCGATTTTGCCCGCCGACACATGTCTATCATGTATAAGGACGAACTTACGCACACCTGGGCCAATTTCGATACTTTGTTGTTCTTTATAGCGACATCAGAGGCCTCGTCCGGGTCACTGATCAAATGGTCCGGTGCTTTTCCACGAAGACGCGACGTGAGATACGCGATCAGATATGGCCGGGTTACGAGAATTACCGCAAAATAGTATAGGCAGGAAACATGAATGCTTCCAACAAGTCGCTGTCGATCTCCAGGTTCGAGGAATGGTAAGCTATGGGAAACACTCCGGAACTGGCGGAGGCCTGTGGGTAGGCCGCTACTCCATTTCCGGAGTTGGGAAAGCAGGCCCTCGGCCGTGGGGACATCAAGAAGTCCGCCCTTGCTGAGTGTGTCGACGATGTTATTGAGCAAGGTGCATCCGTTGCCAACGGCATAGAATGCTGACTGAAGGTTTACTTCCTCATTCGTGTCCGGCATACTTGGCACTAGGGGGAGGCTTCTCGGCCTGGACAGTACAAAGCTGCTGAGAATATCAAGATTACGCATGCTATGCCAGATCCTCCGTCTGCCGGATTTTGTTAATGTCTGTCATCAGCACTAGCATTAAAATGATATAACTCACCTGCTTTCATAATCTTCATTAGAGAGCGTACTGCTGTAACCTTCAAAGGTATGGAGCTCTAGGATTATGGCTGCTCGTGCAGCTACCCCAAGAAACATCGATGCGGCATTGCGATGACAGGCGCCAAGCATATAAAATGCCATCAACAGAAAAAGCCGTACTGTTCCGATATTCTGGCCCATCAGCATGTCGTTGAACGCTGCCTGCCGTGCACGACGGAAGTACCCGTTCGCTATCTCGGAGTCTCCATCTGATCCTCTAACTTGGGCACCAATAGCTAGGGCAACACCTATCGCTGTGACGTCCTCCCGCCTCACAGCTGCAATAGATGCGGACTGCCGCGAAGAGATGTGTGCTGCTAGTAAGGTTTCTACCTCATGGGCTGTGAAGAGATCCAGAATTCCGCTTGTCTGAGTAAGATTTAGTGAAGAACACTAAGAGGCTCCATCCTAATTACTTACTGCTTCATTGTAAAAATCTATCCATGTATGTATTCTCTTCGGCTCGATATTTTCATCGGCCTCTATTGTAGAACAACAATCGGTGTCAATAACGATGTGGTGTCGCTCCGCATCCGTAAAAGGCACCGAGCCCACATAGGCCTTGACAGTTTTCCGGAGGAAATGTAAGAACGACATAGCGGAGGTCTCGCCCACGTCAACTACCACGAAACATAGTTTAGCTTCTCAAGGTTCTGGATTTGCCTCGTCCTGGATAGTTCCACACCTTTTGATGACTGCTCTGGCCCTAAAGATAACCGCTCACGCAAAGATGTTTCGGGAGGACGAGGATCATCAGTCCTTGACTCGGGTGTGACCATCTCAGATACTAGAGCATCTAATTCGAATGGTGTATTATCATTTCCAGCGGTAACACTATCCGTCTGCGAGAAGCCATCTCGCCCGTCAATGGCGCGGCTGTGCGTATTCTGTACAGCGTCACATGTTTTCCGTTTGCGACGGTCCATCCCGGTATAAGCACATGTATGAGATTGTCCCCGTCGCATACACGAGGAACATGGACGTTGTGAGTCGCACCGGATCTTCAGGGCCTTACAGGTCTGGCAAGCGTGGCTAGATCGTTGTCGATCTTCCGGACGCACTTTCGGACGTGGCATGACCGGGAAGACGTATTACAGGGCTGCCGGTTGCGTATAAAGAAGACTTCTATCCATGGAAGTGGGAGGGCTCCAGAAAGATACCCAGAAGTGGCTCTGCTTGAACTCTCCCAATGTTTATCTGTTTCCGATCGTTCAGGGGCACAAATCCTACCCCGCACTAGAGGCTGGGCGTTGCTGCGATACGTCCGAGATGCTACAGATTGTTAGATAGGGAAAAGCCAAAGGCGAGAATGACGTCTACGAGTCTTATCTGGGTCTTGTGTTCGCTTTTTCGCTGGTGTGAGGTGCTTAGGTCCTGATAGTGGAGGGTGGAAGGAGTTTACGTTTGGCTTTCATTGACGGGGACAATCGGAAGCGTATGATATTTCTTCCATGATAAGTTACCCACTAGGTCAGTTCTTTGATGAAGGGATTTGGGCATAATTAGTCTCTGTAAAGAACTCGGGGTGAAAGATATGGCCCATACCGTCCCTTAGCCGGGCGGGCGGCATTTTCCGTCCCCTTTTCCGCCCCTTTCCCGGTCCCTTTTTGCGTCCACATCACCGAGAAGAGCGTCGCTAAGCGAGTTTGGGAAACACAGCCGGCTGAAGAGCGTCCACAACCCGAAGTGCGTGCCCAAACATTCCATTCGAATCCACCGAGTTCCTATCCTTCATCTTCTTCGCTGTGTCTCGCCCAGCTCCTGGTACTCGATACTCCAGCCTGGCCTTGGTGCCCATTTGCACCCCCGTAGGCGCGGGGTGTGTCCAAGGAAGATATTCGGGCATGAGACCTAACTGAATCAGAGCAGTCAGTTGATCCCACGCAATGTGCTCGTGGTACAGCCGGTCACCCCGTATGTTGACGACTGCGGTAAATGGTATTGCTAATTTGCGACCGGTGGGTGGGATACCAGGTAGCCTGCTCCATATTAGTTTCTGGAGAGCAAGCAGAGAAAAACAAACAAACAAAAAAAAAAAAAAAAAAAAAAAAAAACTTACAGCCAGTCAATCTGCGTGTCATGTGTGAACTTGTATATAAACTCATCAATGACACGGTCGATACCCACCGTCCGACTAATCAACTCAAGTTCCGCGTCTTCAGGATTCGCGAAAATAAAGTGGTTTTGGTAGAACTCCGAAAGGCGAGCCCTTCCAATCCCTCCCGTTAACTGCAACTGGTCTCAGTACGCGGCTGATAGGAAGGAGTCTGGTAACAACTGGTGGGCATGTTGGATCTTACCGTGGGTATATGGTTCACATACGGTTCTTGCACCATGGTTGCCATCGTATGAGGTACAGAGCGCGTCTCAAACTCATGATACGTATGTTCTTCCCAGATGGCCTCCAGATCAAAATATGGGCCTCCTATTAAGGGTTTCAGGAAGCTTAGGTTCCGTGTGTGGGATACAGACTCGGCGGTATAGTCGAACGTCGGCTGGAAAGGGGTCGCAAACTCATATGTACTGACAGCTGCGTATCCGTACGCCTCAGAATTTCCAGTATTGGACACGATTTTGGCTGTCGTAGATGCTCCTGCCAGGTGCTGAAGCATTGGGAAGACAGGTTTGGGAATCAGCAAATCCACATTCCCATAGACCACCGCTCCCACAATCTCATGGTGAGCGTGCGCTGATGCAGTGACCTTCAACCATGCCTCGGGGTCGTATGCTGGAGCAAAAATGTCAGCTGCGATCTTCAGGGTCGCAAGAGGGCTGTACTAACCGATAAGTCCAACTTTTCCCTTGGGTTGGCACATGTTGCAACCGGACAACGCTTCAAGGGCAGAGGATATGCCATCCTGACCGCCCTCCAAAGCACCTAAGCACACTGCCACCACTGCATAACCCTCCTCAGCCCACTTCAGAAACGGTGAAGGGACTCCGTCGTCTAGACGCACACCTCCGAGGTCTCTCCCAGAAGTCAGTATGATCATACCAGGACCCGAGCCGAGGCGTGACAGGGGATTTAGCAAGTAGACGCCCGGTGCATGCACTTGTTGATTTGGCACGGGGAGACTGGGGGGAGCGTCAATTGCTTGTGTGGTCATGTTTGCGTATTCTCTAGGATCAATTGATGTCATATCAAAGCTTACGACTGTTGAGGTAGGTGGGAAGTCATGAGTTAGAAATAAGTGAGCAAGCAATGCTATGAGAGTGCCGCGGTACTTGATATGATATGTACGAAGATTCAACAGCTGATACGTCTTCTGCCGGCCCATAATGCCAGTTTTCCGGGTATCGCATCAGTTCCTGATCTGGGAGCTCCGTTGAAGTTGGTAGCGATGGTACGTTTTCCGCCGCTGTTCGGTTACGCACCCGAAAATCTACAACCAGCATACTTCCGGCATGGGGTTTAATAACTTCACCGATAGCGAGGAACAGAGCAATGGGCCATCGGGCTCCGTCGGATAACCCCACAAGCACGGGAGGAGCCATATCCAGAAGACAACAGCCGCATAATAGCTCCCATATCCGTACTTATCCTGACATTAGGTCTTTTCCCACTGAGCAGAAGGCTCAATGATGGTATCATTATGTATTACCCCACTTAAGCTATTCCCTTCAGATACATTGACAGTTTCTGGTGTAAAACTGATAGTTCCATTTTGATAGTCCTTCGCAAGTCTGGGTGTTTGGGGTTCTGTGTTCACCATGCTTACCAATGAAACATGTCTACAATGCGCAAAATGGTTTACTCCCTCTAACATTCAGATCCTGCTATACGGGTGGCCTAATCAGACTACTAGTTTGAATACTAGGTAGATGAGAGAGAATATTATCTACAGAAAGTCTAGCAGAAATTAAAGCCTCGTAGTGGTCTTCCCTCGCTGAATTCTCCCCACCGTTGAAAAAGCAATGCTGTCCGTAGTCTTATGAGTATGCACTAGAGATGAGAGCGGCTGCGGGGAAGCCTATCATGATCGGTAGATGCGCTGATCTGCCAGTTAAAAAATCCTCCTGTTAGCGAATGATGGCGACATTTAAGAGAGAATGCTCTCGTTGAACCCAACTTACATAAGAAGGACCTAGTGAGTCAATACTGGAAACTCCCAGTAAAGCCATCGTCGTCTCAACCTCATTTTTCAGGATTCTGATTGCCTTGTCGACACCCAGCTCGCCAAGCGCCAAGGCGTAAAGGAAAGCTCTTCCCAGTCCGACGCCTTTCGCACCTAAAGCAAGAGCTTTGACAATATCAGAACCGCGACTGATACCCCCATCGACAATAACGTCGCAACGGCGAAACACTTCGGGGCAATGTGTATGGATTGCAAGAAGAGTATCCACAGCAGAGGGAGCTCCCTCGAGCTGTCGTCCTCCGTGGTTTGACAGCCACGGGTGTACTCCGTACTTCATGCATAGTGCGGCATCTTCCCAGGATTGAATGCCCTTTATCGCAATTGGCAGGTCTGTTATCTTCCGTAACCACGTAACTGCGGACATCCAGTCGAAGTCGGGGAATATGTGGCTATTTTAAGTTAGATATCCTTCTCATCAATCAAATCCGGACTTATTGGGGACGCACGACCGCGAAACTGTAGGACCACTTGCAAACGCATTGTCTTCATCCGCTTGAATCCCAGCAAGCTCCTCCTCCTGTGGAAAAACACAGTTAATTCTGTAAGTAGAACCACACATGATAGATATACATACCTTGATGATTAAACGCACATCCCGTTCGCGCTTGCCGACTCGATTGGCATCAACAGTCAAAGCAAACGCCCGGTATCCCAAAGAAATAGCTTGCTTGATTTCCTTTTCCGTCACGGAAAGGTCCTCCAGAGCATATATCTGCCAGTATAATGTCTGCGTGTCCGCACGCGCATCCGCCAATTGTTTCTGCGAATAACCGGTGTTGTTTGGGACCCAGTGAAGAATGCCATGTTTCCCAGCAGCTTTGGTCAAAGCCAGATCCCCACTCGGATGAGCAAGTTTAGCACCTCCTGCAGGGCAGATGAAAAATGGCGTAGAGTATTTTGTACCAAGAATGGATGTCGTTAGGTCGATGGTCCGGATAGGTCTTAGGACTCGCGGACAAAAGCGAATACGTTTCCAACTATTACGGTTCCATTTAACGGTTTCTTCATCTTCAGCCCCAGATTTAAAGACTGCATGTCGCTCCAAGTGTTTTGATTAGCCATGGCTACCTACAGTATCTTGTGTCTCTAGTGGTACTTACAGGCAAACGAGCGCGCGGGTAGTTTTTGAGAGGCAACAAGTTCAAAATCATCAATGTTGACAACGGATCTCAAAAGTGAAGGGATACTCTTCTCGAGACTACTTGCCGATGAAGACATCTTAATTGGTGCAGAGACTGGTGCGGTATTCATATCGGAATCTGCCACGGGGCCGAGATTGGCCCTATTTCCATATCAGTACAGACGCTCAGTAAAATAATGATGGCTCAGAGTATTTCTCATACTCTCGGCATAGATGTTTCTCAATCACGTTATCTGGGTGGATGGGCTCGAATGCTTCTGTTGCATCCCGCCCAGCATATTGTAGGAGGATACTCGACCCTCCGGGATGAGAGTCCAAGTACGAGCTCAGGTCGTAAACATTCCCTTTGATGATAACCAAACATCGGCCTTTCGAACTCTGCTGGCTGACTTCGGCTCTAGAAGGTATTAGCAGCTGCTTGCGATGTTCAAAAACTCCTCTGACTCGCCTGGTAAACATGTTCGCGTAATCTGGGAGATCAATTCTTTGTCGCTGCAAAATGAACAGCCGTGGTTGCTTACTTGGTTTTTTAAAGCAATGGTCTCATTATATTGATTGAAATGTCGTGCACCGAACACGGTTACTCCGGTCCGGAAAAGGGTCATGCTTTATCTCGGCTAAGGGCCGGCAGCAGTATGTGGGGCACGGATATTGCCCTTGCGGCATACCCATTCTGTCTTATTATTTCTTAGAATCAGTTGCGCTTTCATACGAACCATACGCAAACTTCAAGGACAGAAATCATGGAGAACATCTTCGCCAAGATAGCACAAGATACCACCAAGTTCGATCTTGGAGATGAAGAAGTACAACTCCCTGACTATCCAGACGATAACCTCAGCTTGAAGCTGACGAGGCATAGGGCTGGAGAAAGCTATACGAACCTTTATATCCCGAGGCACCGGACAATGTCGGCGTAGTGAAGGACGAATCGTACGGACCGGCCGAGCGTAACCGACTGGATGTATATTTCCCTCTCGAGGAGAAGCCGGGAGGATACCCAGTTGTGCTCTACGTTCACGGAGGTGGATTTTTTTCTGGAGACAAAGGATGGAGTGAGAAGGTACTTGCACGCTGCAATGACAATACCTATTCGAATGCTGACCCGCTGACACAAGTGCTGGGCGAATGTGGGATTCTTCTTTGCGCAGCGTGGTTTTGTCACGGTTCTCGCAAATCATCAACTAGTCCCGCATGTCGTCTACCCTGGAGGGGCCGATGATATGCAGCTGGCTCGGGAATGGATTTCTGAGAATATTGCAAAGGAAAAGTATGGGAGAGGAATACCGGAGAAGGTCGTCCTTTTGGGTCACTCGTCCGGTGGAGCACATATTGCCATGAATCTATACGCCGCAGGTGATGAATTCCTCGACAACTGTCACCTTCACTCATTACTGACTCAAGATATAGGGGATCCAAAACGGAAAACCAATGTCCCACTATTCCCCCCTGTTGCGGGAGTCATTTACCTAAGTGTACCGTTCTGGTTTGACAGGAGAAAGCCTGTGCGACAGAGGGTCATTCGCCATTATTGGGGGTCAGACGAGGAGGAGGTTTGGGGTGTAAGTTAAATCAAGTCTCGGGGCTTTTCAGACTGTCTAAAGGACGCTACAGCCTCTTTCTGCCCTGGGACTATTCAGAAATTTGCCAGAAGATTCTCCGTTGTTGTAAGCTTACTTCTAATCATGAAGACACGACGCCCAAATACTTTGTGCTGACAATCGAACAGGGATTCTGAGCAATTGCCAGTCTATATCGGAAGTGTCAAATGGGATTGGTAAGTTATGGAGATGTTAAACGAAGTGCCCATCATAGTAGGCAAAGCTGACCTGGCAATAACTGAACGTACCAGAAAAGAGACGGCCGATGCCACTGTGGCCTTCCTCAATGCCTATCGTGAACGGAGTAAGCCTCCAGGAACGCTACCAATGTTTCATGTACAGGATAGACATAATCATGTCAGGTTAGCTATATCTTCACCTAGCCCATGTCTTCCATTGTCGGGTCTGATGCCTCAACAGCAACGTCTTATCCATTGGAACTGCAGATTCCGCACAGGCGGAAAGACTGTTGGATTTCATGCAGTCTTGTGTGGCAAAAGTCGATCAACGAATTCAGCGTACGCTTTCTGTGGATCACTAACCTAACAACAACGGTGAAATTCGTTAACGATATTTGACAGATGGGAAGGAGACCAGGCATAGGGAAGCACCACGCTCTACCCGCCTCTGAATATTCAACAACAAGAAGTGATAAGGACCGTAGTGAGAATTAGAGTTCCAGATATCAATTTGAGCTCTTATCTGTGATATTACTATCAAGCTAGACTCAATAGCCTAGCAGACACCCGCATTTACAGGAATCTCAACGTTCATGATGTCTCGAGAATTTGACCCATATGGGTAAAGCAGGGGAGCGAGTCGGTCGCCTTGTAGTACCTTGCCTGTTTTCATAAGAGTTCTGTCGGTCAACTTGTAATTAAATCATTGTAGCAAACTGAATGGGCAATAAGAAAGACCGTACACTCTGAATTTCCGGCAAGGTCTTTCTACTGACCCTCGCAGATCCATTTGTCAAATTGACATGTGTTTTCGAGGTGTCTCGATCTACCTGCGAAGATTCTATTAACAGTCTGAGGTCTAGCTAGAGTGATCCAGCCAACCCAGGTAGGTGTAAGACTCTAATCGAAAGTGCTGCTTTACAACCCGGGAAACATACCTTATCAACAGAAATCGTGGTAGGCTCTACATACCAGGAAAGATAGCCTGTCAATTTTCCAAAAGGTTATCGGCGGACGAATACGTTAAGGATACCCTAATAGCAAGTCATCCTTGAAAGCATACATAGAGTATACCTCGGACTAGGCCAATGTCATTCAAGCAACTATCAAGGATAGTATTTAGGTTTCCATAGATACATCACATGTGCTGGGCTTGCTTTTAGCTTTAGAACGTTCCACATAAGTAATCTGATGTACGTAGATAAATGCAGAGCGAGTGAAAAGACCTGTCTGCTAATAGAATACCGTAGTAGAGTAATTGCCGCGGTTGCAAGCGGATTCTCAGTTGGCAATTACACTCTTCTGGTATGCAAAGTTTCGATCTACTGACTCCTTGAACCACTCCCCTACACTCTTTGGAGGACTGGAAGACGTCCAGAATTAGTAAGATGCTCCCCCACATTAGGATATATAAACTTACTATTTCTTTTGTGGGCCTTGCATGATATAATCACGCCTTCCCTGGTTGAAATAGGCAATCGAGTAACGTGAGGGCGATTCTCCTACATCCGTCGCTCGCACTCGGTGGAAGGTAGATTTCAGGCGGTCGTCTGACCACGCCACTGGAGATTTAGATATGTTAGAGCACGTACACTGCATATAATCCAACACAAGATTATTGACTCACTCAGCATGTCACCGATGTTAACAACAATCTGCCCGGTTTTGGCAGGGAGAGGACTAAAAACGTCACCCATTGCGAAACTCGTATGCGATTCACGGCCAGGACAGATCTCCAACCCGTCTTCACCATCTCGCTGAAATAGTAGGGTAAGACACCCGATGTCTGTATGGCTTCCAGCCCGCCAGGTACCAGCAGCATCTACTGTTGGTGGATAATGGATCAGCCGCAGCTGTGTGAGACAGTCAGGCTTGGTCACATCGTTCGCGACACAGAAATAATCGGATGGGAATCCCAGTGCGGTCGCAAAGCAGATAACTGCCCGAACAGGTTAGGCTTCCACTACAGAATGCACCATTGAAGCAAGACGTACAGAGTTGTTCCGAGATTGTCGCACATTTCGCCATGAAATGAGCAGTAGTATCCCGGAACCCAGGGGCATCCTCATCGCTTGGCCAGTCCGACCCACGTTGGAGCCAGAGAGATTCCTTCTCGTCATACATGCCAGTGCTGGGGCGCAGCTGGGCCTTTGTGTAGTCAGTATATAATACTCGCACCCCATTGCAGGGACGTATAGCTTGCCTTGTACTCCCACCCATTGTTAGTAACGTTACTATGAGGAGTCTTCCCCTTGACATCGGATGGCAAGTCGAAGAAGGACTTCGATATGGCAAATTGCTGCTCGATTTCCTCGACGGTAATTCCGTGATCTACCAGTGTCAAGAACCCAGCTGTCTCGGCAGCATGTACCAGTTGTTGGGTAATCTCATCTTTTCTTCTTTCGAAGTCTACTCCAGGGAGTCCTCGGTGTTAGCATCTTTTAAGCTCAGCAACGGCCTCCCACTTACCGTTGAGAGAAATAACAGGTACCACACGCTCGGCCATTATGGTAACGCTTTGTTAATCGGTTGGAGCTTATGATGCTTTAGTAAGAAGATATAGAATAATGCTTCCACTTGGGCGGTCGAAATCAACTACTATGATGGAGATCTTTGAGCTATAAATCTCGCCCTCTCTATAGTACATCTCATTCCACATGATAACCCAACGGTACATAGCCGTGATTGCCCATATCCGACGGAAACACCGCGGCGTACCCAGCTGTCGAAGATCGGTACTTCTCTGGGTAAATTTCAATGCTCTTATCAGCATATCGGTGCAATAGCCGCTTCTCCTCAGCTGCAGTTATCAACTGGTCACACTTCTAGATTGAATAGTAGCCACAGAGTTTATATTACAGTGTGCAGAGGCGTCTGTTTTGGACATGGAACGAAATTATCCATGTGATTTGTCCCCAATATGTCGGACACCAAGAAAGCCGAAATCAGCAATGGAGACGTCGAACTTGGAGTTGTAAGTACCTTTGATCAACATTGACGTAGCAAGCATAATTATCGCTGACTACTTTAGGGATACAATCGTCCAATTGGCTTTGCAGAGCTGGCTCACAATGGAATCAAGCTGGATGAGGCTCGACGTTCAAACGCCCTCAAACTTCTTGCAGAGCAAAGAATTGAAGTCGATATCGCATCCCCAGCAGCCAAGAAGGTACTTCGCAGGATTGACATGCGAATAATGCCACTGGTACTCGGGCTTTATACCCTACAGCTACTCGTTAGTATAGATTCGGGACTGTCTTATACGTCGTACCTAATTGCCTATACCGCAGGACAAAAATAGCCTGTCTTACGCTGCATTGATGGGAATCAAAGAGGATACAAGCCTCACTGGAGATCAGTACGACTGGCTAGGTTCTATCGTCTAGTATGTAGGACACCTATCACCTTCAGAAACTCTCTTCCATCACTGACGCACGATCTCATTTAATTAGCTTCGGGTATATGTTCGGTGAGATCCCGGCGGCATTTCTAATGCAGCGCGTGCCAATGGCCAAGTATCTCGGTGTGATGAGTATGCTTTGGGGGACTGTTGTCACCTTGCACGCTGTCTGCCATAATTTTGGGGGATTGGCGGCTGTTCGCTTTCTCCTGGGATCCATTGAAGTATGCACAACGCCTGCTATCCTTTATATCACTAGCTCCTGGTACACTCACAGTGAGCAAGTTACCCGAGTTGCAATCTGGTATTCAACTAGCGGCTGGGCTCAGGTGTTTGGAGGCTTCTTTGCCTGGGCTATCAACCAAGCCCCTGGATTCAAATGGGAAAGTCTTTTCATATTCTATGGCGGTCTCACATTTGTTACGGGAGTCATAATATTTTTCCTTCTTGCCGCATCGCCCATTGACGCTAGCTGGCTATCCGACGATGAAAAGGTCATTGCCCTTGAAAGAGTCCGGGCTAACAAGACAGGCGCTGAGATGTGGGCATTTAATTGGGACCAACTAAAGGAGTCTTTCTGCAATCCTCGTCTATATTTAATCTTTCTAGTGATGGTTTCAACGGGGCTTCCCAATGGTGGCTTGACAGCATTCGGTAGGTCCACTGCCTCTAGGAGGCGTTCCTGGCTGACTAGCAATTTCTTTTTGCGCAGGGCCAACCATCATCTCGGGATTCGGCTTCGACACTAATACCACCACCCTCCTCAGTATGGCTCCAGGAGCATGCGCGGCTATTGGCACGGTTCTGGCCACTGTCGTGATAAAGTGTACCAATAGAACTTTTGGTGGTATTTTTGTAATGATTTTGGGCTGCGTTGGCGTCATTATGATGTTAACCATACCGGAAGAAGCCAATGCAGCTCGATATGGAGGCTACATCCTCACAATGCAATGTGCGTCTTCACAAATATCTCCACCAGGTGATCCACTCCACTGTTGGATACTTTACTAACCTCCTGGTTTTTAGACCCAAATGCGATATTGGTTGTCCTCGCTTTTATTACGGCTGGGGTTGGTGGGAGTACCAAAAAGGTCGCATTTGGCGCGTCCTATCAGCTTGGATATGCGGTTGGCAACATTTGCGGCCCACAAACGTTTCGGGCAAACGAAGCACCCAACTATTATGTGCGCTTTTGTTTCCCACAACCATTGGCATTATCGAGACTAATATGAAAACAGACGGCTAAGTTCACAATGTTAGCATTCTTGGTATTCACAGCCATTCTGCTGGCTTCAATAGGTATTCTCCATCGGCATTGGAATCATAAGCGCGACAGGCAAGATGCTCTAGATGCCCAAAGTTCGTCCCATTGTCCCCGAGGCCATTATTGTGCTCGCTTCTTACCAATTATAGGGCAAATTGTCCGCGAACATGTCGTAAATGAGGAATTCGCTGATCTGACGGATTTTCAACTTCGCTCATTTAGGTACCCTTTGTGAAAGGGGTATGTCAAGACATAATGGCGGTCAGAGCACCACCGGTGCTTAGCTAGATATGAAATGATACGATGACTAGGCTGTGCAGCGTAAGCCCAGAATAATGACCAATTCATCCGAGAGATATAATCCTGCTGGACTCTACCTGTATACCTAAATACTACTTTTGCAATTTCTGCTGCAAACTGACAACTCTCCGCAAGCTTGATTGGGGTGTAATGAAGCGTTAGAATTTATGGCTTAATAACGATATATTCTACCTAAAAGAAAACGAACGAGGGAAACTGACATGACTCTTGAGGCAGAGTAAGTATAAGCGGCGGATTCGAAAGCGTGGTGTGTGCGCCATTACTTTCTCCAAATATGGCGAGATTGAGGACTCATTTGGCACCACGCACAGTCCTAAGGTCCAGTACTACGTGGAGCTCAGAGGGAGCCTAGTTAAGAATGTATACAGCGGGACAGCGCACAAACTATTAGGTTTCTGAAATCCTGAGAGCGAGACTAAAGAATACTTGTTTTTCAGTCTGATGCAGCCTAAGGGAATATGATGATCGTTTAATTAGAAGAAAGGGTGAGAGCTTGATATTCAGGAACACAACCTTGTCACTTGACCCGGAAGCAAATGAATAGAGGATTAATAACAAAATAGCGAAGCAGAAGCAGACGAGGGTAACAGGCATACTCCGGAACTGAGAGGATAGATATGCATAAAAATCAGTTGCTGGAGAGTCTTCCTTGCGAAGAAGAAGCTAAAAAAGAAAAAGAAAGAAAGGAAGAAAAAAAAAATAAAAGAATAGAAATGGAAATAGAGAGGAGTCGAGACGGCATTTTCAAGCTACTTTTGCTCCCTTCATCTGGGCCTCCTTCCACTCCTGATTTATTCCCCGATAATCATGGATCGTATAACCCTCAAAAATCTCCGCTCGTAGCGTACGCTTTCGCTTATGATTGACCCCCAGATCCGATAGGAGCATATCTGCATATGGCACCGCATCGTAGACAAATTCTGGATACCACGACGAGAACCCACAGGGATAACGATGCTTTCCGTATCGACTCAAGAGTGCGGTCTGATGATAAACGTCCTCCTTATCAATCTCAAGTCTTCCAGTTAAATAAGCAAATGTCCACAACGCTTGGCATTCTGCGATGATGATGTTGCTCGTGCTGTGGACCATCTTAACATATGCAATAGAATTATCACCCTTCGACGCAAGCGACGGCGGCGCAATGCCGCGGTATAGGCGGAAGGGACTGACGTCTTGTTTGTAGGGGATACCACGTGGAGGATTCCGGAGGTATGGAAAGCGGCTTAGGATCTCCTCGTCTGCTTTGGTATCAAGTATATCCCAGAACTTTTCTTCCTCTGCGCTTAGGTTGCTGCTTGGAATGCCGAGGCTCGCATCGACGCCATCGGGTTTATACTTAACCGACGGGGCGAGCTTCCAACCGGTGATGGCGACTAGGGCATCCGTCTGAAGGCTGGTACTGTCTGCGAAATTCACGATTCCGGGACCCGATAAGTGGTCAATATCCTTCCGTGTGATCTTGACCTGGCCAGTGCGAAGATAGTCGTGAATATCGGACGGGTAGTTGAGAACTCCGACCCGAGCAGACCAGAAGAGACTTCTCTAGCGTTAGTGACGATTGTGGGAGATTGTAGGTGAATTTCATACCTTTCCAGAGGTTCAAGATGTTCCAAGCATTTTTCTCTGCGATAACCGTTCAGGTCAATAATATCCGTCCTCATTCCCTCCCAAAATTTGTGCACGATGTATCTACCCAAGCGAGTTTGATGCAGCGCCTTTCTGATCCAGCTGAATCCATCAAAGTCACCGAATATGCATGGACTAAACCATGTAAAAAATCTCATGGTCACTAGAAACTCCAGTTTTGTCTTGGCCCCTGCGAACTTAGCCCATGGTGATGCCATCCAAACTGCACCCCCTCCGGACTCGCGTATGATCCAATCCACCTTCTTGCCGTTCGATGCCATTAGTTGCACAACATCGTATCCAGTCTTTGAAGCACCCACAACGGTGACGGTTTTGATATTAGGGTCCTGCGCAATACGCGCTCCCTCCTCGCGCAATTGGACATGGTTGATTACCGGCCTTCCAAACTCCTCAACCCCGCGGATATTGATTGGGTTGGCGGTCGACGACAATCCAGTGGCCATAATAAGTTTTTGACATGTATATATCACAGTCAGAATTGAATCGCTGGTATCCGTAACTAAGCGCCAGCCTTGGCTGAGCTTTTCAATCTCCAGAACCTGGATTCCGAAGTGTATCCGGCGACGGATGTCGAAGTGGTCCGCGAAATCATTCAGATAACGGTGCAGCACATGGCCAGGGATATGACCGTCTTCGGTGATGCCATATTTGGCGCCCATGGGGAAGTCGGTGAATTCATACGTTCCCCCGAGGTTGTTCGTCTTGAGTCCTTCATAGCAGTTTTCTTCAGCCCAGACGCCCCCAATGGTCGGTCGCTATTGTTTTAATTAGACCTTGGGCTTGCCGGGAAAAAAGGAAGAAATTTCTGTGACTTACCTTTTCAAGAAGCACAATATCTGTTTGAGGTGACAGTTCAAGATAGGTTTTCGTGGCTGCCAGACCACCTATTCCTGTCCCAACCACAATTACCTCGGCAGTGCGGTATTCAAGTGGCATCTTGAAAATTTTCCTTTAACTTGGGAAAGGCGTCGTATAATTGTCAAAAGAGTTGATTCTTCAATCGGGATGCAGAGGCATACGTCAAATGTTTTTATTTTCTTTCCTTGCATCTCTGCATCTCCCAATTTGCATACCCCGTGTCTGGAGAACCCAGGGCTATGAGTGGGACTCTACACCACGAATCTAGTCTAGGTGGGGATAAGCCCATCAGCGTTATCGTAGATGAATCTTACGTGGGGCAAGAATGGGGAGTGCGAAGAGGGTGGGACTGCATCACCGTCCCCATGGACTAGGTGCATTATCCGGATAGTCCAGCCGGCTATAGAACGCCGTCCGGGTGATCCCCACTTTCGGCTCTTATCATTTTGCTTCCCTTAATCGGCAAAAGGACGGATAACCCTCTCTCCAAAAAATGGAAAATCTTTCAGTCCCTCAGACAGTACCCATGTGAAAACTGCTGTAAGACAAAAATCACGGCTTTACATGTCAACACAGATCAGCGGATCAACTTAACCCCAATTTTGACCATTCGATGAAGGAGAGAAAGTGTACACAGGCCGATTAGCTTCCATTCAGGGCCAACTCTGAAGCATTACCTCGCTTTCCACCAACTAATATCCATATTGCTACAATAATCTATATTTCTGTTCTATGATCGCAACCACATCGCATAATCCTGATCGGAGGAATGACTAGGACGCAACCATGACTGTTGACAGGAAGAAACCACAAGCTAACCACTCACGAGAGAAGCGCTATCGCTGTTCTATGGCAGGGTGTGGCAAGGCCTTCACCCGGTTGTCTCACCTGCAACGACACTCGCTGAACCACTCTGAGACCCGCTGGGTCTGCGGTCGATGCAATGCCTCGTTCAAGAGACTAGACCTGCTGGGTAGGCATCAACAGCCTTTTTTGGCGACATGTTCTAACTCTTCCTATAGAACGACACAAAGCCCGCCATACGATGAAGGATGGTCTGGCCGGTGGTGCAGGACTAGGCATCCTCCAGACACGCCGGAAAACTATATCTGGCTTCCATACGGCCGAGGATTCACACTCCCCTTTGCCTTCGCGCCTGGTGCAGGATACAGACAAGGGTAAGCCTTCCATAAAACCGGCATATCCTCCTTCCTCTTGTCACATCGATACCCAGAATCAACATGGCGACACTGGTGACGATGTATCTGCGGGTCAGCAACCATCCGAACGCAGTCCCCGTAGCTCACATTCAGTACTGGATGCAGCGCATGTGGCAGATGTAACGAGTCCCTCCATGAACCTGGATGAACTGACCAATATGTACTACGATACTTCCTTTGATTCGGTGCATTTTGATGTAATGGGCTTGGCTTGCTCCCCTCCAGCCACGGGTCAGACTCTACCCCATTTGGAAGTAGAGGATCAGAATTATCAACAGGAGATACAGCAACCGTCCCCTGCCCCTGACAGGCCGTTTAGCCTGAACTGGGCAGAAATCCAGTCCAGTCGTTCAGAAATGGCCATCCCAAGACAGGATACTGAGTCAGCATGCGGTGTGCAGCATACCACGAATATCGCCCCACATCCATACGATCCGTTGGTAAGGATTTCTCTACGTCTAGGAAGCAGACTTTTCTGCTGCCCTAGGTTGCCCTTTATTGTGATGTGGGCAAAACGTGCTGTGGATGCTGACCACTCTATAACAGTGTCTCCAACCCCTGATACACGTTGTGGACTTACAGACTTCGGAGAATGAGGAGGCACAAGGTGCCAGTCTCCATCCGAGTGGCAGAATCGCCCTTTCCATTTCCAAACGAGACGATATTCTCAGGCTACTATCTGAAATACGGCCAGTAACACCAGAAGGCATCATCATTGATGGCAATACAGCGCTATTGTCGATGGATAACATGCATGAATATATCAGTCTTTTCTTCCGCTTTTTCAACTCATCCTACCCGATGGTGCATGTGGCGACGCTGGACATAGAAGGAGGAGACCCTATCTTTTTACTCTCCATAATTATACTAGGACAGACTTACAAAAACAAAGACACACACCAACTGTCCGTGTACCTATACGATGCCCTTGTGCCGTATATCCTTAGCGGACTGATGAGCGTTCCGATCCCCGATTTACCGATACTTCAGTCTTTTCTCATTCTTGAATGCTATGGCATGTATCGAGCTGGCCCGTATCAGCGCGAAAATGCTATGTTGATTCACACCCTTTTGTTTGGTGTAAGTATGCACCCGGTAATCAAAAGATAACATATGCTCATGTGTAAACTTAGGCCATTCGGCGGGTATCCCGATACCACGTCCGTGGGGGGATTATGCTCCCTAGTCATCTAGTCCAACCCGAACTGGGCTGGAAGGACTTCGCCTACGCCGAGCAATATAAAAGGTATCTAAACTGAACCGTTCATCTTCTAATAGCCAGCTTTCTTTCCCTTCCCATTATTGTTCTTTCTTTCTTCCCTTACCTAACAACTATCGATCAGATTAATCCTCTTCGTCTTCATGTGGGATACGCAAAACGTATCCTGCTACTCCGCGATGCCCAACATGTCCACGCATAATATCCAAGTCCCGCTTCCATGTTCCCAAGATTTGTGGGAAGCGCCCAGCGAGGCAGCCTGGGAACAAATCCGGAAATTCCACATGGAGCCAGCATGCTTTAACAATATGATCAAACACCTGGTTCAAGATGGAGATAAATTTCAAAGCCTGCCGATGGACAGGTTATCGCTCACGCTGGTTCTGCATGGGATCATGTCAATGTGTAACGATATTGCGCATTTCGATAACAGGTCTATCTATCTGAGCGACATAGACCCCGGCGGGGAGCCATGGAGACCATGGCGACGGAGGATGGCCCATGCCCTGGAGACGTGGAAGGCACACTACGACGCTTACACCATGAGCTTGTTTCAGAGCATGGGCGACGGCTGGGCCCCAGGAAGTAATCACAGGCAAGAAAGTGTTGCCATTCTGGCACTGTACCATACCGCACATATCGTAATCAACTGCGAAATTCGTCACCTGCAGGCTGCTGCCGGTGCTAAAGCTATCTTTGGACATATGGTGATGCCAGAAGATCGCCAGATGAGTGAAAACTGGGTTAGGGATTGGGTCTGCACAGATGCGACCGCCGCAGATCAGGCAGCATGGCATGCGGCGCAGATGATTCGTGAGGGAATTCTCAATTTGAAAAATTGGGATGTGAACGGTGTATTCCACTACCCATGGTGTTTGCTGATAGGGACGCTGACATGCTGGGCATTTCATCACTTCGGTAGCGGGATATCGGATTCCCGTGAGATATGTAGACATCCAGATGAGAGAGAGATGCACCAGGCGCAGTCTAGAATGCTGATGAACCACATGGTCTCGCTAATGGGGTCCGTATCTCCGACGCATATTCGCCGCACTCTGGGAAAGTGCTGTACGCATGGTCTTACTGTTGAAGTCGCCCGGTACTTGAGGACTGTGCGCTGGACTGCGGCATTCGAGGCTATGAAGCTGCTGGTTGGGTTGTCAACAAGGTCCTGATCAACTATCATGACCTGGACATTTGTTCCTTGCCTACCTGCCCCCCGATGATGATATTTCCCTGCTTCTGCAGCCCACCGCTACTGCAACAAACGCTGCTAAAGCCAATATTAGTTCCCTACTCAAGCAGTATTTCAGTATCAACGTCTCAGATGGAAGGTTTGAGCACTAGGACACTGATTATATCTTTCTCTACTTATGAACGAAGCTCCCTGGCCTACATTTTTGAAGGCAGCAGTCAATGACATACACATCATTGGCTTTTTCAACTATTTTTTCTCGATGTTCTCAGAGACTCTTGATATGCAAGTAAAAGCATAGATTATTATCATTCAGAAAGCGGGGTCTGACACGTACCAAATTTATAGATGATCTCACACAGCCTTGCGGATAATACTCCCGCATTTAATAAGATCCAACAGTTACTTTAACTATTTTAAACTATTTATACATTAGAAAGATTCGATATTTTAAAGAAAAAACGGAGTAATAATTATAGATTAATCAATAATGGATTCAAAAAAAATATACATGGTAAGAGCAGAAGACCTACGTAAACCTTGGGTCGCCGATCGTTCCCCCGGTCCACTCGAAACCTTAGTATCTAGTGCATTAACCCTGCCAACGCCGGACTCTCGGCCGGTCTCGAAGATTCTAGCCAACCCGGGTGATGGTGCTCCTCGGAGTGGCTCTGTCCAAGTGAAAAACAGATCGACCCTCAATTTTTGGCTTTTCAAGGTAGCTAAACAACATATCTATCTAGGCCTGTTCTTAGCTGTGGTTTTTTCACCATCCAACCTATTAACTTATGACCTAATATCAACTCGGTTCAATACCGTCTCTTGTATAAGCATGCCCACAAAGCCACCATTCAGTGTTGACGTCTCCATTTCAAGTACTTTCTGCACTCCTGCTTCCATTCGCGACGAGTACTATACCCCCTACATTCCTACTACGGATACTTCCCGCTTTTTACAGAACGATCTCTCTGTCGAATGTCTTAATCGGGTTCAGAAATACCTGTGGTTGGCTGGCCGACCCATGCCACCCAGGCCCCTAAACTATCAAACCGCAACTTCCCGGCAAATTGTGCCAGATGAGAGGATCGACATGCACATGGTCTGGGAACCTTCACGGCGTATCCATTTGAAGCCCCTCCCGCGATACCTCCTAAGCCATCAATTTTGGAAATCTTACCTGATCTGCAAAGAACCCTGTCCCTGCATGTCCAACTATATGTACTATGAGACAGATAGAGGGGACGGGGTTTGTCAACAAAAACATCTATACGAATGTGGTCTAGGATTCTTATATTCTTATATCGCTTTAATTGAGCGAGAGAGTGATTTTGCTATCGCCCAGGACCAACACCTATTACCACACAACGTCACATGGGAAATGTGGGTTAAATTGGTCAAGGAGCTCTTGGAGAACGGAGCTACTAACCCTAAAAATATCAATGCACGTTACTTGTTCGGCGAACTTAGGCTTTCACGACTCAACAAAATCTACATGTTTCGTTATGGCAGTATCCTACGAGGTTATCACTTCACATATCAAACATATACTGAGTTATTCTATGATTATCTAACACCCCTTACTGCAACAATTGTTTATGTCGCATTAGTGTTGACGGCAATGCAGGTTGGGCTGGCTACCAAGCTGCAGGGCAATGGTGCATTTCAAAATGCTTCGTATGGTTTTACCGTCTTTTCAATCATTGGCCCGCTCATTATACTTCTGCTAGTTGGTTTTCTTGGGTTCGTCCAATTCATCAATAATCTTCTGGCGACATTTCAATTCAAACAAGAGCGATTCGCGCACTACAAGCTACTGAGCTCACACAGTTGATAACTTGATCGTGTTCTCTCATTATTTGGAAAGCTGGGGCGGCTCCTAATCTCCTAATGACTATAATGCAAAGTTATAATGTTGACAAAAGAACACAGCCAAATGCCTCATTGGCCTCAGCAGCTTGGCAGAGATTGTGACTGTATGACAAAAAGGGCCGTGACCCTGGGATCTGCTGTACTAGGAAGCGTGTCGCTCATTATAAATAAGCTTATCTTGGGGAACAAGCAAAGGACACATGATGTGTAATGCGCAAGACCTGTGAGACTATGACCCACAATCTACTAGGAAAAGTGTCAGATGGTTATGGTAATCACCCAAACTATGGATTTTGGCTCTGGCATATTATTCGATATAGTATATATAAGGTCAGTAAGAATTACTAAGCTTTCATTTATTTTTATTTATTTTTGTTGATTTTAAACATAGGTTCGGTTTCACGTATAGCTGGTCCTTCACAACTTGCAAACTAGAGCCTTTACCTCTCCGACCATTCTAAGTATTTTCTCTTCAGCCCTCTGCTCTCTGCATGGTTCCGTATTGCATTGATGCCTTGACAAATTGCGTCATATGCCGGATCATTTCGTGAGGCGCACTTGTTCAGCCCCATATGATCTTTCTCGACTGCAAAGTTTTCGGCCACATCAAGCATTGCAGCATTCCTCTCGACAATCTTTTTCATTCTTTGTAAGTATTTCTGGTATGCAGAGCATGCAGTGGTCTGTACTTACGAAGCCTAGATATATAAGTTGAGCAAAGTACGTATGGAGCCTCTCATACATCGCGACGAGCTTAATATCTCTTCTTCTCCGAATAACGCTCATGAACCGTTCTTGTAAGTCTGATAGATGAGGATTATCCCTGTAGAGACCCTTCAGTAGCATTGTGCTCGATCCAAATACCCATGTCAGTCGTGCTATCATGGCTCCAAACTGGGGAATATCGGACCCTTGATGAGGCGTTCCAAGAAAAATTATACCGATTGTATCATCCAATATGTCCCTATACTGTCTGTCCGTTTTCGCCAAGCATATTGCCTTTACAAATTAGATAAGTCAGATCGCTTTAGACTGGTCATGGTGCGCTGACCTCTTTGATTATAATGCCACCAAAGCTATGCCCGATGAAAATGATGCCACACTGCGGTATAAGCCAAGGAGGTTACTTCTGTGTTTCCTAAAGTTATCTCAATTATCTGATGACTGACCTTGTGGTGTTCACGCCTTGCCTCGTTTACTGCTCGTAAAAGCATCTTGGCATTTTCAAACGGCGTGTTGTTGCTCGCCCGGACAAACCAATCAGAGTTATGGCCAAATGTCATGACCCGTGCTTTGCCGAAATCTCGTGGGAAAAGGTCCGTTAGCCAGTTTACGCGAGACTGGTTTGGGCCTCTCGTCGTCCAAGTAAATTCAGGGTGCGCGCCTAACCCATGTACTGCGACGACGCTGTGGACAGTCAGTGTAACATTAAGAAATTGGAGCGTATGAAAGATATACTCTAGTCTGCGGTTGGGAGGCTCGCAGTCCACTATTGTTCTTATACCTCGTTGAAGAAGCTGTCCATGGCGCTTAAACGCGCGTCTAACGTAGTAGTAAAGAATCCCAGACGCGCCTATCGTCAATCCAAGTACTGAATAAACACTTATGGAGCCTGGACAAGGCCATTCCATGCTGGCAAAATAGGTATGTGGTAGTTGCAATTCAATGTCACCTGACAACAGGTGGCTCATAAGTGCAAAGGGGAATGCTACTGCAGGGCATAATTTTCAAGATAAACTGTCGCCCAGAAATTGCCATTACTCCAGATATATTTGCTGGCCACTCCAGCATTCGGTTTCAGCGCCGAACAAATAATCCAATAAGAAGAGTTTACAGCATGACGGTATCAGCGGCGGCGCCACGTCGTACCCGTATTCATAAAAACCTTAACATGAATATATGTAGCCCACGAAGTTAATAACAATGTCCTGTAAGTTACACTTTCTTTGCATATTATGACGAAACGCTCTTACGGGATGAAGCACGTATAGTGCCTATCGACGAACGTGATACAGATTTGTAAATGAAAGTCGTTTTGTTGAGTTAAAGCCAATATTCCCCTCTCCCGGACGCCCAAAGATGTAAGTAAATTTATAACCCTGCCAATGATACCTAAGTGGAATAGCATAGATAGATTCTACTAGTCAGCCTCGAAAAGTCATCTTCCGATATATATTACGCAATTATAGTATTTGTTGCGTGCTGACTTGGTATATTCAAAACAGAATAAAAGAAATAATTCTTATATTGTTTTTTATTGCATAGATAGATTAGCTAGTTTAGCTTTATATGATCTTGTTGTAGAGAAAAATATTATTATCGTTTTTTCTATTCATCTACTTGGATGTGACGCCCTACTGCTACAACTTTTGTCAACAGAGGGAGCTATATGGGTGCGCTTTGGGCTTCGTTTCTACCCTAATGAACTAGGCGATCTGGAGATCGCCCAGGCCCATCGACTCTTACTTATCCTGGACAGGCTAGGACTTTTCTGAGAAGAAGACAGGAGACTGCGAATTAAATATACTCTAAACCTGGTCCAAATAGATAGTGAGCTGGGTCCTTGGGACATGATAATAGACTTGCACGGGCGCATTTGCACATACTGTTTCAATATAGCAAGTCTCGGTCGGTTTGATTTGTTTCACAAACTGAAATAGCCCCGTCTGTCGGTTGTCTTCTAGATTCCTTGGCAGAGGCAGTTCCAGTATTTCTCAAGACAGATAATGACAATATATCATCAAGGGCATATGCAGTCCAGACAACAAAAGATTGAAAAAGCAAAAGGAAAAACATACAACAGAAGGGATTCGCTGGTGGTCACCCACCCAACTACTAACCTCCCGGCGTGTGGCTTAAGTACGGCTGAGCGGACGGGAAGCCCTGTTTTCCACACCCTGTGGTCGTATGTACTTGCTTTGCCTTTGACTAGAATTATATAGGACTAAATAACTGAAACCGAGCAGACCTGTCATGGTTCTTTTCATATTCGAGCACAATGCAATGCCAATACCATGATCATAACCTCACTCATTAGGCTCACGGCTCTAAAGATACATTGTATTACAACGCAAGTGGGTAATGGCCCCAGTCCAAGCAGTTGTATGGCCCAATGCTCAGTAAAGAAAGCGCTGGAAATATTTGGTACATGTTGTGTTCTCTGCTAGAAGAATCACTGGTGCATGTAGGGGCTAAGAAGCGGATAGCACAGGTTCTGTTCCCGTTCCGCAACACCCGCAGCACCCGTACCCCGCCTCCGCCTCCGCCTGGGTACTATAGTACTTTGTAATGTCTGTCCCACGGCTCTCCAAGATGTGATTAATTACTTCCATCTCTTTGGATCATTCCCAATCCCGATATTAGCCGCAATATCCGTTACAAGCACCCAATCCGGGTAGATAGGCAATAGTATATAATGCAGATCTTGGGAGTTTATACCACCTACCAGCTCCTTCTCCAGTTCACAAGAAAAAATGGTTGAAAAAGGGGAGGCAAATTATCCCGAGGCCCTGTTCGCGAGGCTGGAAGACTCATTGGAGAAGGCCATCGAAGATGGCGTATTTCCCGGTGTGGTAGTGGCAGCGACAAATAAGACTGGATCTCTGCGATATGTTAAGGCATTTGGGAGATCTGCCTGCAATGACACGGGCGTACCGTTGTCGCCCCAATCCGTTATGGCCTTTGCGTCTATGACCAAGCTTATGACTTGCATCGCGGCGTTGCAACTAGTTGAACGAGGAACTATAAGTCTAGATGATGACGTTGGACCTCTACTTCCCGATCTAGCGCAGTCAAAGATACTTACAGGATGGGACAAGGAAGGCATACCGCTCCTGAGAGAACGCCAAAATCCGATTACTCTTCGACACCTCCTGACGCACACTGCCGGGACAGGCTATGATATGACGAACTCGGATCTAGCCAGGTTTTCAGCGTGTCAAGGTCGGCACATTAACTCTGGCGAGACGGTCAAGGAAAGATTTGGATACCCTTTGACTTACGAGCCAGGGACGAGTTTCGAGTATGGTTGTGGTATCGACTGGGTTGGTCAGCTAGTGGAAAAACTATCTGGTCAGGATCTAGAAAGTTATATGCAGGAGAATATCTGGGGTCCGCTTGGAATACAGGGAATTACCTTCTGGCCAGCAGCTAAGCCAGATATCCGCAATAACCAAATCCGCATGGCAATTAGGGAACCCAACTCAGAACGTGTGACCGACTTCACAGGACGATTCTTAACTGAAGGGGTAACAGAATGCTTTGGTAGCCAAGGTGCTTATGGGGACATGGAGAGTTACTTAGAAATTCTCTTCTCACTACTAGTTGATGACGAGAAGCTGTTGAGTCGGCAGACCACAGAAAAATTGTTTAGCCCGCAGCTGAGCCACTCAAGCAAGCATTCGCTGAATGAATACATCAGAAACCACCCCCCGAATGCGTTCATTGGCATATTCGATACCGAATCCGAATATGACTGGGGGCTCGGCGGCATACTGACCACGCAAGATACGCCGTCGGGGCGACAGAAGGGAACACTAATCTGGAGCGGAAAGCCAAATTTATTCTGGGTATGTCCTCCCAGCCTGCGGATATTAGTTATAGGTCCACTGACGTAGCTAAAACAGTTTATTGACCGTCTTTCTGGACTTTGCGGTGTGTTCGGGGTACAGGTTCTCCCTCCCGGAGATGAGAAGATAGGCAAGATGATACAGATATTTGAGAACACGTTGTATAGTAGTTGTTGTTGTTGTTGATTCATACGCTGACCCCTCGCCTGAGCGACATGCAGGGTACTACTATCTCCACACTCTATGTACATCCATTCCTCGTAGACTATTACTTTCCTGACGAACTTGGAGCCTCGTCAAGGCCTGTGGTGGCCAGTGCCTGGGGTTGTGTTTTGCCGCCCTCGTGGCGCGCGACTTCGGAATCTCTGCGATGCCTCCGCAAAGTCCAGGACCGCCCCGAGGACGCTACTGTCTTGCGGACCATCTTGGAACCTACCCTCCCTACCTTGTCCTGCTCCTCCCAGCATATCTGAAATATTGTTGAATGCCCCTCCAATCTTCCGTCGGAGGGCTTGGCGTAGCCCACTAAGCCGCGGGCAATCGATTAACACGTGGACCACGGTTTCCGTTGCCCCACATTCACATTTCTCATCGTCTCGGAGCCCGCGCTGTTTTCCGTGTGTCGCCAGCCATGAGTGGCCGGTCCGGAGTTGGGTGAGTAAGTAGGCTCGGTTTCGGGGGAGCGAGCCGTAGAGCCGGCGGGTCCGGTTGGCCGGTAGGGCCCGATCAATGCGGCGGAGATGTCCTCCGTTTCGAGAGGCCCTCCATTCTTGGTGCCATTCGTCGCTAATATTCCTGCGGATGTACCTTTTCTCTCGTGACAGAAGATGTCTAAAGGGGTGTCTCTTTTCACCCCCTACCGTGGCTTTGGCTAGGCGGTCTGCTGCTTCGTTTCCAGGGTTGCCGCAGTGACCCGGAACCCATTGTAGTCGCAGTGGGATCCCTCGCGCCCTGAGCTCCCCGGCCGACTGGTGAATCGCCTGAATGATACGCTGGCCTGATTTGTTCCAGGAGTTTTTGATAACCTGCAGGGCCGACATGCTGTCACTAAGGATTGTCGCTGGTTCTGCGTCTGTTGCTCTGGATCTCTGGTTCTTCTGCGCGAGCTGAAAAACCAGCCCGATCGCGTAGTAGATCGCCATTAGCTCAGCTGCGTAGACGGACCAGAACTCCATCGAACCAATGCTGACTTGTCGAGACCCTACGATCCGCTGGTTGTGGTCGAGAGCCACCGCCGCGGCTCCTAGCTGATTCTCTTTGCCCGAGGCATCCGAAAAGACTGTAATGTTGGGTGTGGCCGCTCTTGCTAGAGCATTGGTCTGTGCTTTCTCCCGATCCGGCTCAATTTCAATATCGGTGAAAGATTGGGCTCGCCAAGGTGCTAGTGGTCTGGGGTCAATTCTTTCCAGGGCTTGCAGCCGCGTGAGGTTCATTGTTCGTAGGGTTTCTGCCAGGGGAAAGCGCGCCCTATTGCCGACCTGGGTGCTGCGTACTCTTGCCCGGCTGATGACATCATGGACTGGGTGGTCTTCCGGTAAGGTGCTGAAGCGGGCTATCACTATCTGTGCCCGTTGCTTGAGTCGCAGGTGGGTAGGCAGCATGTGGGCTTCGACTTCGAGAGCTGCCGTGGATACTGTCCGGAAGGCCGACAGGATCCGGATGAGGGCGGTCCGTTGAACTGTCTCAAGAAGCCTCAGATGGATCTTGTCTCGGAGTGGTTTATGCCAGACTGTGGATGCGTAATCCAGCACTGGTAGCACGCAGGCCTGGTAGAGCTGGCGCATCTGTTCCGGCCGAAGGTGCCGTAGCCCACTCAGGGCTATGTTTACCTTGCTTGCTCGTTGAACTGCTCTCTGTACGTGCTCTTTCCACCGCAGCTCCTTGTCAAAGATGACTCCTAGAAGCTTGGCAGTGTCGGCTGGTTGAATAACCTGGCCGTTCATCCGGATCTGTCCGATTCTGTGTGCCGTTTTGCGTCGGGTCAAGTGAATCAGCTCGGTTTTTTCAGCGGCAAATGACGCGCCTGTTTGACGCGCCCATTGTTCAATCCGCGGAATGTCCTCTTCTTGGATTTTCTTGATATTCTCTTCCGCTGACGAGCTGATCCGCCAGCGGAAGTAGTCATCGATGAAGGCTGATGCTCCACCATTACTGTTGACCGGTTGATTAACTAGATCTGAATTATAGAATCCAAAGAGGATTGGCGAGAGTGGGGATCCTTGGGCCAGGCCTGCATTTCCTAGGGGAAGGTCGTCTGTTTCAAAGTCATCGAATGTGATACTAGCTTGTCGGTCCTCCATGAAGCTGCTGATCCATTGTCGGGCCTTTGACGGAATGCCTTTGGCCCGTAGTTGAACGTCCAGGCTAGACTGGTACACTCCGTTGAACGCGCCTTTCAGGTCAAACGCAATAAGTGTGACTATTCTGGACTGTGCCCATGCTCGGTCTATCGCATTGGCAAGGACAAGCAGGGCTTGCTCTGTACTCCGTCCTGGCCTGCCTCCATACTGTGTATCTGGAAGAAGTCCATGTTTCTCTGCCCAGTACGACAGCCTGCGCGCCATGACTGCCTCCAGGACCTTCCCTAGGGTATTGAGCAGTGAGATCGGTCGGTATGCCCCCGGGGCTGAATAATCGGGTTTGCCTGGTTTCCGCAGCACGACAATCCGCGCCTGCCTCCATTGTCTGGGGTGATGGCCCAGGTCCACTGATTTCGTGAAGATCATGGTGATAATATCTTTAAGGTAGGTCCACAAGTGTTTCCAGACAAGCGTGGGGATCCCATCTCTACCAGGGGCTGTAGTCCCCTTGGCCACTCTGAGCGACCGGTAGATCTCTTGTTCAGTAATCGGTTCCCATGGTAGCTCCTCCGCGGGGTTCACCAGTTCCTCTGGCTCGGGTTCAGCCATCATGGGGAAGAAGGCTTGCAGGAATGCCTCTGCTTTCCCTTGGTTATCTGTCACCTCTTCAGTGCCTACTCTGAGGGTGGGGATGCTCATGTAGGTATCCCGGGGCCGCGTGTAAGTAGCTGCTTTCCACAGATGGCCTTCGCCGGCTTTGTCAAGAAATTCCTTCCAGTGTCTACCTTTTGCTTTCTCAATTGCTCTGGTCCACTCTCGTCTTTTCTGCCGCATTTCTTCGAAAAGTATCTTCGTCATTGGGTGGTTAGGCCCTAGCAGGGCGCATCTGTTTTGCCACCGTCGCCGGATCTGGTTAACCTCAATCTGCTGGGCCTTGAGATCCGTAGTGAACCAGCGCTTCGAGTATGGGCACGGGGCCTGCACCGGCACATGTCGGTCTAGGGCAGCTACTGTGGTCTGGATTAGGTTGTTGACCGCGTAGTCTAGATCCTGGGCCGACTGAATATTCACAGGTGGGTCGATCTGTCTTAGTATATCTTGAGCTACTCGGGCCCAGTCAGCTCGGTCATACGCCCTTTTCGGTTTGGGCTTTCTAGTTTGCTCTGCCTGGAGATTCCATTCCGAATATGTTCCTCGGTGGTCTGACCCATAGTGGTCGTGGTAGAGTTGGCATTTGATCAAGCGTGTTACATCGTTGGTAAGCGTGAGGTCGAGAACTGATGTCTTTCCCGGTTGATTAAGGGACCAGTATGTTATGTCGCCTTTAGCCAGGCACCACTGTAGCTCGTGGGCTTGAAAGAAGTTGATCAGTTCCTCCGCATGTTGTGCGAAGCGGTGATGGACCGCGCGATGGCTCCATGCAGGGTGGTGACGGTTAAAGTCGCCTGCTAAGATAAGTTTTGTCGTACGGCTATTCTGCTCTGTATGTTCTTGGATAATTTTCTGGATTTCCTCCAGTATCTCCTGGGCGCTGCTGGCTTCGAACGGCTCATGCATCGCTATTGGCGGGATGTAGATTGAGAATACCAGGTACTGTAGTTCTGAAGTCCAGATTTTGATGCCTACCACGTCTGGGTGATTGCAGTGGATCTGGCGGTGTGATGATGTGGAGATCCTCCGGTTGACATAGAGGAGGCTGCGGAACCGCGGTATTTCCGGGTGTGTCGGTCGGTAGAGTCGCCAAGCACTGTGGTTAACATGGGTGTGGTATGCTGTCTTTGGCGGTTCCTGAATCAGAAGTAGGTCCAGGTTTTGGCTTTGATGGTCGTTGATGAGGGCTTCCATCCCTGCCCTCGATTTCATGATGTTCAACTGTAAGATGCGAAGGGTTGCCGTCATTGGAATGGACTGGGGTTAGGGGATGCCTGACATGCCCGGTCGCCCGTTGGGTGTTCTCCATTGCAGTCTGAGCATCTGGGTCTTATTCCTGGGAAGCAGTGACGCTGGTCGTGGTGACCCGCGCAATGTCCGCACTTCACTCGTTCCTTGCATGACCAGGCTAGGTGGCCAAATTGTTGGCAGCGGCGACACCTCTTCTTCTCCACCCGGTAGGGTTCCACGCTCCCGATGAACCTTTGCCCCACTAATATTCCGTTATCTATAATCCATTCTGCTGCCTCCGGTGAGTCCAACCAGACCCCCATCGAGGCTGATTTCCCTAAAGGCATGTCCCTCTTCTTCAACCATGCAATATCTTCGACCCGGAATTTCTTGTCATGGAGGTCATTCTCAGCCATAATCTTCTCGATTCCCTGTTTCTTGTTTCCTTCTAGTTCAAAGTCCTCAGTTGGGACTCGGTGAACCACGATCCCAAACCGGGGCTTCACTACTTTGGTGTTGTTTCCCAACTCCTCCAGCCACTCGGTGCTGTTCCGGGCTGTCTCAGCAGACTGGGTGTCCCGGAATCGGATGACATACCCCGTTTTGGTAGTACCAATGCCCGCGACTTGCACTTCTTTGGTGGTCTCTGCGTTCAGCAGGGCGGTCCTGATGTGCGTGTTCGCTGCTTCAGTAGGAAGGGCTCTTGAGAATCGGTCATTGTCAACATCTTGATCGAGGGTTGGTGCGGTACTAATTCGGACACAGTTGGGTTCCTTCCTGGGGCGCGGGACGGTTCTCGCTGGGTTTGGCTGAGGGTTGCCAGCAGCCACTTCCGCCCAGGATCTGTTCACGGGGGCGTTCAGCGGTTGTGCCTCCAGTTTGGCCCGTAGGGCTTCGATTTCTTCCTGCAGTTCCTTATTGTGGGTTCGCAGGAGCTGTTGTTCAGCTTTCAGTTCTTGGACCTCCGCCCTCACTGTCTCAATTATTTCAGTCTGGTGTTTGAGTGCCTCATTGAAGCTGTTGAAATACTGTCGGACGTCTTGGTTCGTCACCCGCCCGTTGCTTTCTCCGCCGGTCGCAAATTCAGGGTTCGCGATCGGCTCATTTTCCTCTCCGTCGAGGCCGCGCCTGCGGCGTTTTCTTGCTGCTGGGATCCTTGGGCGAAAGTCATAGTCGCTGAAAATTGTCGCTGTTTCTTGGGTGTTTGTGGGATGGGGTTCGGTAACCCCTGCCGGGATCGCCATCGGGCCGAGACTAGTGCCCGCTCGGCACAC
>NT_166527.1:1500585-1548001 GCF_000002855.4 Aspergillus niger | reverse complement strand
ATGGAAGCAGGCTGGAATGGAGAAAGATCGAATCTCTTATAATAATAATTATATTCTATCATGGTTTTGGATATTTTATTATAATAAAATTAATTTTCTGTTATAAATGGATCTTTAAGTTCTAAGATACTAAAGCTTAAGCTTTGACAACTTCGAGCGCGGTATTAATATCGAAGTTCAATAACTTGAAGATTATTATACGCGAGAAAGAGATGGAGAGCATATAATATTTATTAAGATAAAGAAGATTGAAGTTACAATAGAAGTTAAGATTATGAAGAAAGTCAAAGTTGGTATTCTATATTTCAACATGGGTTCAGCGGCCGAGGTTGAGTCTGAAAACTGTGTTGTTATCGCAATGAGTCAAGATAATGATAAGGATGACTTTAACAAAGAATACTATATACTTGCCGTATAAAGAATATCAGAAGAGGAAGAGTATGAAAGACTGAGAGTTAGATAAGTATGAGTATGTTACATCTCAAAAGAAAGTATTTCTAGAAAGTTTTTATGACCTAGCCGATTTACTTTTTTTTCTATTATTAGATAAAAGTAGTATGATAGTACGATGACTCTTTTATTGCTTAAGTTAAATAAATTAAAGTGGGATTTAGACGGAGCTTTCTAGTCTTCAGCAGATAATTAGATGAAAGGTAAATTATCAAAGATATTTTAGGTTAGTACTGTATCTTATCTCTGCTTGCCGTGCTGTCATGAAGTCCATACTTGCTCTGGGTATATTGACGGTTAGGGTATCTCGTATATAAGAATTAAAGTACCATATAATCAAATCATTCCTGTTTTAGTTCGGCGTCTTTCATAATCACTGTGTAGAAGAGATCTGGGATTATTAGACTTATTCGTGATTTTACTCTTCTTGTACTGTCTCTTTGGACTGGTCTAATCTATGTTGGGGGTCTCTAGGGATTTGAAGACTTTAAGAAGTTTGGGTGAGATGCTTTTTAACCGCCTGCTTCCTGCCCTGAGCAGCTTCACTGGCTTCCGAGCTTGACATGCCGCGACTGACTGCATATCAAAGATAGGCTGAATCTGTCCTGGCGATAGGTGTGGAGACATCGCTGCACTATTTTCTGCACCATGGTATAGGAACTGTGAAGTGGTTTGGAGAAGCCAAAAGTAATACAAATGTGGCCACCTGAGCGTTTTTCCGGACATGGAAGCTTCTAGATTTCTGTCATATATTTACATGTACTGTAACATTAGGGAAGTAATGTTATCATACTTACAAAACGGGACCAACAGCGCCAAGGAGTCTGACATACAAACTAAACGTATAAGGACTAGCGCAGAAAGGCTAGGGATTGGGAAAGAGGCAGAGCGTCAAGGGGTAGGCATGGTAGTTTTGCAAACTACTGTATAGCGCCCGAGAAACACGGAGGATTGTTTGAGGAGAGTCATTAAAGAGTGGATTATGTCTATATCTAAACAAAATTGTAGTGGATTTGTCACCATTGGTAATGATGGGTTCAGAATTACTAATGCTCTTTGCTTACTGTAATACGTCAGCGCAATTAACATGATATGTCTTGATAGGGGTGTTTCTGAGGCCAAGCATAATTAGTGGACAGTTGCAACCGTAGACTATACTAGGGCTTACTCCAGGTTCCTGCATGCATCTAAATAGCCCCCACTGCGTCAAGCAACTCCATACAACAAGCAACCGGCACACCTTAGACTCCTCCTACTCCAGAACGGCCACAGCTGTAGATGTACACAAAATATAATGCCATTAGCAGGGACTGTAGTACATATTGACATGCATCGCGAGAGATCCAAGAATGAGATTGGCAACATGATGAGGCATCTAGCACAGGACGCCCTTTCCGGTAAGATCCAGCATTGCAATCACCTCATCGCATCATTATCGAATTGGTGTTACTCGAGTAGCACGGTTCCCCGCTGGTTAAAGCGGAGTACTGCATCAAAGCATCTGGGCCGCGCCCTCGACATAGAAGGATCACAACTATGGTCTACCTCTACTAGTGCCTGATCGGTACTATGACACCATAGACATAGAAGATGCATGACAAATGCAGTTCAATTGTTAGACCTTAACACAATATATAAAGTAGCCGGTATTACTACATATATCCTGTCTAAATCACGACTGATTTACTCTCATCCCATCCAGTCGTCCTTAAATACCTATAAGCCATAAACGTTATGACAGAGTCCAATAACCTCACCTATCTGATCACCGGCGCCAGCCGAGGCATAGGCCAAGGCTTGACAGAAACCTTCCTATCACGATCAAACACGACTATCATAGCTGCCGTCCGCGACCCCTCCAGCCCTCAAAGCCAGTCCTTATCAAACCTACCCACCGGTCCCGGTTCTCACCTCATCATCGTCAAAATTGACTCTAAAGTCCCAGAAGACCCTGTTACCGCCGTTCATATTCTGCAGCACGAGCACGACATCAATCATGTGGACATTGTGATTGCGAACGCAGGCATAAGTGATGACTTCTCCCGGGTGGACAGCGTCCCCCTCGACGTCTTCCGTGATCATGTCGAGGTGAACGGCTTTGGGCCTCTGTATCTCTTCCAGGCGGTCTATCCCCTGCTTCTTGAGAGTGCCCGGCCTACCTTCGTCGGAATTGGCAGCCCCCTGGGCAGCATTGGTGGGATGGAGCAGCGTTCCTATCCATGTACTGCTTACGGGCCGAGCAAGGCTATACTTCATTGGATAGTTCGCAAAATTCACTTTGAGAATGAGGATTTTATTAGCTTTGTCGCAGATCCTGGGTGAGTGTATCGATTGGGACAAATGGGTGTAATGTCAAGATTAGACATACTAATGATTCGGATGAACAGATTCCCGGACACGGACATGGGGAATGCGAGTGCACGCAAGGTCGGGCTGGAGAGGGCTTTTCAGACAGTTGAGGAGAGTGTTGGTGGCATTGTCAAGCTGATTGATGGTGCCACGCGCGAGTCCGCCGGAGCCCAGTTGCGGGTTTGGGATGGTACCGTTTTTCCCTGGTGAATTCAGTTATTGCTACTATTAATCAGGAACTAGCATTTTGGAATCGGTATCAGTAATAGTAAAGCATACTTTCGAAGTACTTACCGCGTCGGGTTGAACCCCATGAGAAAACCCCGAAGACCGGTCGTGTAAACCAACTGTGCAACGACTTGGCTCTTGTAACACTAATTAACACAATATTTTCAACAATTGGCCTGCTGGCCCAATGGTAAGGCGCTTGACTACGGATCAAGAGATTGCAGGTTCGAGTCCTGCGTAGGTCATTCTTTTTTTTTGTTTTTTTTTTTTTTCTTTGTTCGCCAGGCTTCCCGTTAGCTAGTGAGTGGAGAGAGAGAGCAGTTTGCCTTCTCGCTTTCTTTGGTACTACTCTTTTTCTCAGTCTCATCCACAACTGGTTTCTGTGAAGCCATACTAGTAGACCGAATGCATCACTACACTCCCAGAGTCATCTTTTTTAATAACATAATTTGGCTGTACACACTTCAATGAAAACTAAAATAAAGAATAATGCCTAGTCCAAGTACAGTCTAGGTAAGACAGTCATCATTGCTGATAATAATTCAACGATACTACTGAAAATACAGAGGGAAAAAGGTAGCAGAATTATCTATCAACAGGCTTGAATTCAGATTATGACTATGGCAGACTGGCCTGGATCCTCTCAATCTCAGTGTAAGTAGTACTCGTCAAAGAATGACACAAATAATTAGACAATATAATCATGAACGAATGACAGCATTGAACCCATTTCCATTTCCCATCCCAGGTGATATACCTAACATTTTGAAACAATCGATTCCCGGAAGCTCGAGGCAGTGTGGTGTCACTCTAGAGCGATCGATTGATACCAACGCCGTAACTCCTGTTCACTTATTAGCAACCCTGCAAATATTTCAGGATGAAGAGTGGAAAGTACCTTAAGCAGAGAAGTTCAAGGACGCAGAAGCCTTCGCATTAGCGCTAGCAGAGGCCTCAGCGCTACCACTAACGGAGGCCCCAGCACTAGCGTTGGCATCAGCACTTCCGCTGCCGCTGGCAGAGGCATCGGCATCCGCATCAGCGCTGGCATCGGCATCCGCGCTAGCATCCGCATCTGCATCGGCATCAGCTCCGGCACCGGAATCGTCGCTGTCGTCGCCGCCCGTGGATCCTCCAGCCGTGATGCTGCCGCTGGCGCCACCGTAAGGACCGAGAGAGACGCTGGTGGAGGCACTGACCCAAGTGGTGGTGGCACTGGGAGCTTCCGCAGTCGTAGGAGAAACACCGACGTCAGTATCGTCATCACCGCTGCCAGAGGCTCCGGCACCAAGATCAGCAGAGCCGGATCCGCTACCGCTCACATCACCAGAGGCACTGCCGGAACCACCGAGACCAGCACCCGCACCGAGGCCAGCAGATCCAGATCCAGAGAGACCAGCGGAGCCAGATCCAGAGAGACCGGCACCAAGACCGGCACCAGCGCTAGGGCTAGCACCGACGCTGCCGCTGGGGCTGGCACCAAGACCCGCGCCAGCACCGAGACCAGCAGATCCAGATCCAGAGAGTCCGGCGGAGCCAGAGCCGGAAAGACCAGCACCGAGACCAGCACCAGCAGCGCCGGAAGCACCAGCGCCAGCAGCACCGGTAGCGCTGCCACCAAGACCGGCACCAGCACCAAGACCAGCAGCACCTGAGGCACCAGCACCGAGAGAACCGGTAGCACTTCCTCCAAGACCGGCACCAGCACCAAGGCCAGCAGCGCCGGAAGCACCTGCACCTGCAGCACCGGTAGCACTGCCACCAAGACCGGCAGAGCCACCAAGGCCAGCAGCACCCGAGGCACCAGCACCGAGAGAACCGGTAGCACTTCCTCCCAGACCAGCGCCCAGACCGGCAGAGCCACCAAGACCGGCGGAACCGCCGAGACCAGCAGCACCGGAAGCGCCAGCGCCAGCAGCGCCAGTAGCACTTCCTCCAAGACCAGCACCAAGGCCGGCGCTACCACCCAGGCCAGCAGCGCCAGAAGCACCGGCACCAGCGGCACCAGTGGCACTTCCTCCCAGACCAGCGCCGAGACCAGCGCTGCCACCGAGACCGGCGGAGCCACCGAGGCCAGCAGATCCACCAAGACCGGCACCTAGACCAGCAGAGCCCGAGGCACCAGTAGCACTGGCACCAAGGCCAGCACCAGCGCTACCACTTCCACCCAGACCGGCACCCAGACCAGCGCCCAGACCGGCACCCAGGTCAGCGCCCAGGTCAGCAGAGCCACCAAGACCAGCGGCTCCAGACGCACCAGCACCTGCAGCACCGGTGGCACTGGCACCACCGCCCAGAAGGGCACCCAGACCAGCGCTGCCGCTCAGACCGGCGCCGAGGTCAGCACCGAGACCAGCACCAGCACTTCCACTACCGCTGCCGCTACCACCAAGGCTGGCGCCCAAGTCGGCGCCGCCACTGCCGCTGGCACTGCCACCGAGGCCGAGACTGGCACCCAGGCCGGAGCTTCCCAGGAGGCTACCAGCGCCGCTGAGGAAGGGAAGGAGGCATGGGATAGGGATGGCGGAGACGGTGGCGGCGGTGACGAGGGTCGCGGCGGAGACTCTGTAGAAGCGAACCATTTTGACTGATTGATTTCGGTTTCTGTGATGGTTAGCCCTGTGCTAAGGTGTGGTTGTGTCGAAGGACCAGGAAGTGATGGGAAGGTTACCTTCGAGAAACGGGAATCGAGAAGAACGAGAGTTGAACGGAATTATTGAAAAGTTAAACACAAAGAGCGATACGCCACAGGCGATCTGGAAAGCAAACGAGAGCGAGAGGAAAAAAGAGGAGAAAAGACTGATGAGAGGGATGAGGATGGGATGGAAAGAAAGTCAACCTGATGGGCGTGGTGACAGAGGCTATATATGCCTTTTTTTTCCGTCGCATGGTTCCCGTCTTCCTATCCCGCATCGCGGAGAGCCATGGCTGTCTCCCCATGGATAGGGGCCCGTGAAACCGCGGTGGTTTGATAGTGGCTGCTCGTGTCAGTGTAGAGTTTCTAAGAAAAGCGTCCATGGCCTGGTTCGGACCTGCCAAGCATCTTAGTGAACCGGAGAATGAACCATCATCTGGGTTTTCCGACGGGCACGGACTTGGTTAGGAGTGGATCTGGTTAGGGACGACGGGCTATCCTGGGACTGGAACATCTGCATTGATCACAAAGGGCACAGAGCCGGCAGTCTATCGGGATTCAGAGCTCCGAATCGGGAAGGGAAGACCGGCTCATAACCTGGCCGGTCTCGCTGCGTCGAAACACGCTAGAAGTGAGACCCAGGGATCGGGATGGAGAGGCTTTGATCGGGTTCGAGAAGGCCAATGCTCGAGCTTAGTTGGTGACCTGGATTAGGGGCCGATGATATTAGGTTATCCATAGTAAGTAGATGCATTGATCGCATATGAGTAGAGGGACGAGAACGAGAGCGCCAAACGAGCCACTGTTGATGCCTGAACAGTACTACTGGGCACCGGATAAACGTAAATTCCTTTACTGCAATAGTAGATGCGAGACTGGCTGGAGAGCAGTGGAGGTGTATCAAGATCGCGACCCCTGCACCAACGATCTGCAGCTCATGTTTGGAGTTTGCCCGAAGATGGGGGGATCGGCTGGTTCTTCCGGGCGTTGCGGATGATCCTCGGAACTGTCCCCGTTTAGACTTCCCAATGTCCTTTTCTGATCGGCAGGCAACGCCAACTCAACTCTCCAAGATTATTCAATCACTTACTTTATCTCTCATCTACAGCTTCGACTCTAAACAGTTCCTGTGTATTTTCAATTGCCCGTACTATACTATCAAGCACGAATTATCCCCCCCCTATTCTTCGGTCTAAGAATAGCCATCCAATGAAGACCCGCTGTTTCGAGCCAAACCCTATTTTGGCCTCGTCTCACCCTGAAACCCCACCGTTCGCTCGACCTCGACTTCCCAACTTTGGGGAGGTCTTTGCACCCTCTCTCTAGTCTACAAAAGCTAAACTTGAATTGGAAATGGTGTCTGTTTCCAGGAACCACCATGCAAACCCCGAGCAGCGAACCCGCGACCGCTGAAGCAGCCTAAAATTCCCGAGACCAATAATGAACCCCTAAATAAGAGGGTCTAACTGCATAGTCCCCTCCGGCCTATCCACAGGGAAGCTTAGCACGCAAGAAAGAAGCACATTAGAGTTTACAATTCTCACAATCTTCGATGTAGTCGGAAGGTGGTGCCGACACTCGACTGGGGCTTTACCTTTTTCCCCTACGGCTGACCCTCGAACTTTCTACTGGCTAACCCTTTTCCCTCGAAACGTACCAACTGCTGCTCCTTTCACTGCACCCCAACCACGATGGCATTTTGCCGGGTCTGGGTGTTTCATGTCCCGGTTACAACACTGGGAAGACGGGGAAAACGCGGGAATTTTTATCCACTGCCTCCATCGCGAATGTCGAAAATAGAATCAATGTCTCCGTATCGGCCGTCTGCCATGGCCATAATCGCGCGGAGTGTGGGCGTCGTATCGAGATTATCTATTCGAATCAATGGTGTGATATTGAGTGACAGATCTGCTTTGCTAAGGATAGGTCATGGTTGGATTATGAGGTTGGGGTAATGAAGCAATCGGCTTCTGACTGCCCTCAAGGTTCCCTGTTGATCGGGTCTTTATTCTCAATTGATTACAACTCATGGCTCGATATGTTTTCTCCGGGGATACGAAAGAAGTAGAACCCAAATGAATGCATGTTTTAACGATCTAGACTGCTGCATCTTGCGGGGAAAGCCTGTCTGGTTTTTTTTTTTTTTTTTTTTTTTTTTTTTTTTTTTTTTCCCTCTTGCTTTACGCGACAAGCGCTCAAGCCACACGACGGGTTCTACTTGCCGATTGCATCTCACTCAATGATTTTAGAAGAAGGAGAAAAGAGAAGGGCGCAATTGAATCAGATTCAGTCCATGATTTCCCCCATTGATTGTTTGCGATGATTTTCTGCCGGCGGGAGCATGGAGAAGGCCGCTGGCGCTGTGCCGCTTTTCGCAGGTTATCGATCACGAGGTCTCGGGTGTTCTCGTGCCTGGACTTGATTGTTTCCAAACGAGGCAGGCGCACAAATAGCGGTCCGAATCGAGCTTCTTCATGTGGGATCCATCCTGTCTCCAACACCAACATACGTCGGCGGAATGCATGTGATGGACGAGTTCTGGGTTATACCAGATATCCATTACTGTCGAGGTTGTTTTTATGGAGAACGAGTCGAACGATAGCTGTTGAGCGGCTGTGGTGAATCCGGGCTGCATCAACCGCATGGTTTCTAATTCGAACTGTGAGTAGGCAGCCATCTATCACAGGTCAGCTGCTCTTGTGGGACATGATTGAGGATCCAGGTTATGACGATAACTGACTTGATTCCGAGATAGAGATCGCACCCTCAAACCGACAGCCCTGTCTATCCAATCTTCTCCCCCGGACAGCTGCAATTCCCTCCCAACGCACAGATCCCTCCGGCGGGATACTCGCGCAGTCGTTCCAGAGCACGCCCTGAGCGACATAGGCACTAGTTTCTCGGTATTCCCGGCACAACCCCCTCCATCCCATACTCCACTGCAGACGGCTGGAGTATTCGAATCGCCACAGTTAGGCAGCCTGCCTGTATCTTCCAGTCTTCCGCAGCAACCAGTCATGGTAGCGCCACCAGTCAGCACATACCAGATGCAGCAGATGCATATGGGGCAAGCGCCAGCAGATACGATCTCGACGTCTGTGGAGATGCAGATTATACGCGATGATGGTCCACACCTACCGCAGCCTCCTGAAAAATGGGGAGCTATCAAAGGATGTTCATAGAATATTTCTTCACTGTGAGCAAGAATTCGAATCAGTTGCCACCTTTGGGGAAATGCTGAACCCTAACAAGCAAGGCAGATTATACCCCAACAAAGGGTCGAGCAAATGCGTTATTTTCGAAGCGAAAGATGTACGGTAACTCCTCGAAACAAGGTATACGAAAGGAAAGTGAACGACAAGGGTTATAAAGGTTTCAAATGACAGCTAGTCTTCGAAGTTTGTCTGTATCTCTCGGGAGCAGCGAAGCAAGCGGGGACGACCGCCGACAAGACCAAAGGCGAGGAGAAGCCTAAAAGAAAAAGTTGAAGGCCGTGCGACTGGTGTATTCGGACAACGAGACGAACCCGGAGGAAACGATGACACGTCTGGAAAGATACACATTTGTTCCTGAGCAGAAGGGGGAGACGGTGCTAGAGGGGGTACCGGCCTCGGTGGTGACGGGGACGACGCGGGAGATGGATACGGTACACTTCACAGCGATCTGGAGGTGGATTAGGACTTCTATTATCCTGGGACCATTTTCCTTGAGTACGTATGACTTTGTACACTGTTGCAGCCAGTCAATGATGGCCTGAAGCCTAAGCTTCACTCAGCCCTTTGCTTGAAGATGTATACTTTCCCGGATGCCAGAGTGGATGTCGGCTAACGTATCTTGACAACGGTCAGACTACAAGAACAAAAGAAAGCGGCGGTAGTAGTTGTAGTAGTTGTAGTAGTTGTAGTAGTTGTAGTAGTTGTAGTAGTTGTAGTAGTTGTAGTAGTTGTAGTAGTTGTAGTAGTTGTAGTAGTTGTAGTAGTTGTAGTAGTTGTAGTAGTTGTAGTAGTTGTAGTAGTTGTAGTAGTTGTAGTAGTTCGCCGTACTCAGAAATAGCGCAGCTAGGGCACTCTGGCTGAGAAGCATGCGTGCATAGGGCTGTCAGGTTGCGAACTTCGCTATACAGGATCCTCGTAAGTTAAGTAGTAATCGGTCGTATCGGCCAAATACCGTAATATCAATGAAGCTATTCCCAGCTCCCACTGACCAATCACAACGTTCGTAGCCAACCTCTTGTAGATGCCTCGTGGGCATCTCCTGTGGGACTCACTTCTCTTCCCTTAAGTTTCTTCCACGTTTATGTAAGCCTTTCTACGTGGACCCGCTCGCTTCTGTTCCCTGTCCAGTTGAAGGCATCCATGGTCGTACCGGGCCCGCGCAGCATCTCATGTGGAGCCTTTTCCATCCTCCATCCTTCCATAGCTTCTTACTGTGTCCTATCATCTCTTGTCTAAGATCCTGTGTATCCTCCTCCCGTAGATCTTACGCCCTTTAGCATCCCATAAGCAGTTTGCACGGAAATGGTCGGTTCACGGTAGACAGAGAAACAAAGCGGATTAGGTAAGCGGCATGGAGAACGCTCCCTCTCGCCTAGTATGTACTACGTAGTAGTATTTACCCTTCAAGCACCCGCCAATCATGAACGTGCCTGCTTCGACCGATACCATATTCCGAAGGGAACACTACCTTCGAGGGTGCCTAGCTTCATAACTATCCCTAGGATTCTCATATACCCGAAGTCTGTATTGCGGCTGATACCAGATGCAGCAACTGTGTGTCTCAGAAAAGGCATGGTAGCCCCATGCGGCAACCTAACCAATGACCGAATCACAGGCGCTTTTTACCTTTCGCAGCAACGCCCATACCAGTACCAGTCTGTTAAATCAACTGATCTGCTTCTTCTCTTCTATACAGCGGGACAATCATCTCCATCAGCCCATGATTCCAGTCTCTACACGGTAACAACCCCACTCTTGTCCGAAGACGCCCTCATCACTATAGATACCTTATTCAGATACGAAGGAAAGTCTTATAAAGTACCGCTGGGATTATATAAAAACTACGAGACTATGTCCCTACGAAAGAGCTTGTCTTAGCTTCTTCCTCCTTTCAGAGGAATACTGGACCCCAGCACCACGGTAAGGTGCAAGCTCATCGCTGGGGGGACTCCGCACAAGGCGGAGTCAAAAAGAAGTCAGCCCAATTAACAGGAGCATAGAAACTGGGCCTTGCTTACCGCCGATGGCGGGGCTGAGTGGCGCCGGGAATATGACTTAATCGCCTCTCGAAGTGCGTGCATCAATCCCGGCGTTTCCACTCAGCCCTTCTTACCCCCCCCCCCCCCCCCCCCTTGGGCCTATCAACGTTAGCCCGCGCTTGGCGAACGACCTTCCGTGCCTCCTGGAGCGCCCTCCGGCCTGATCGCTGGTTCTTGCCGAACACGTAATCGATGTCCCTGTAGATCTCTTGATACGTACAGGCATCCTCCACGTTTCCAAAGGCCACAGTGGGGAATGGCGAGGCGGCAGGCTTTCCATTGTTACGTTCATCGGAGTCCGGCGATCCAACGGCACGCCTTTTCCGAGGAATGTAAGGGAGCGGATCCGACACGCTATGCCTCGTCCGCGTTTGACCAAGAACAGGACGAGAGGTGACCGGGATCCGCTCATTGATTGCCTGGAAAGTCGCGTCAATGCGACGATCGAAGACGTTGTTCTTGAACGCACGGCACCGTGCGTCGGAGGGCAGGCTTCTGATGTCGGGCTCGGGCAAGACACGGCCAAACCCAGTGCCGGGTTTGAGGTTGATAAAGTCTTGGGAACTGCCGTAGAAGGCCAGAATCCGTTGCCAGGCACTATAGTTGCGGGACTGGTCACTTGGCAGGACCTCGGGGAGTCGGCGGTTGGCCCTCTCGATTTCTCTCCTCAGCGCGGCAGAGTTCGATATCTCCCCTATCCTAGCGTGACAAGTGATGTTCCGCTTGCTATAGACCAGAATTGCCAGTTTCACCATCTCAAGGTCGATATCCAGGCCCTGGTTGATGAGATACACGACGCATCTCTCGACCAGGCGGATCCTTTTTTTCGTTTCGTCGGAAGAATCTTTCAATTCTTGGGTAAGATTGTCACGAAACTGGACGACTGACTTGTAGATGGGAGACTTCAGCGCTCGGGACGCCTTCAACAGGCAGTTCCAAACCCGAGCCGCGTAGTCGCCATACTCCAGGAGGAAAGATAGCCGCCTCCATTGCTCGACGGGGTCCAGAGCAATGTCGTTGGGTTCCTCAACGAGGAGCCAAACACACGACTCTGGGCCCCACCAAGGATGGAAGCTTGACGGAAGGTCGTCACCAAGCGCGCCGTTATCAGAGGGGGGGGGAGACATACCCAGGGCCGCTCCGGTGAGCGAGCCCTCGTCGGCCGACATCTTCCTAATAAAACGTCAGATGGAGATCCATCCATGGGTACTAGCCAAGACTCACGGTGATGCCGGCATATCGGTGGAGAGGAAGTTAAAACGAAGCATAAGTTTGGCGTCAATAAACGAATCTACGTAAAGATTTCAGACGAAACTTGAGGGAAAAAGAGAGAGAAGAGAGGAGGAAAGGCAGAATCGTTTCTGGAGTATAGACGAATACCAATGTACACCATTATAGAAACTACGACAGAGCGCTTGGGTCCTGCCATCTAAGAATGGTCAACATGTCCTCCGCAACTACCTTGACTGTGCTTTGGTTGTACTCCATAGTCGAGATCAAAGCTTGCTTGTCTGCGCTTTCCTTGATGTCAAAATTAAGATAAGACCAGTAGAATTAGAAGATTTCAGATTTATGATTTGTCAACAGGGCTCAGGTCATGAGTAGCTACTCAGTTTGTTATACTTATTAGAATACATCAGGATCAGAGTAATCCGAAGCATTAAAGGACCAAAATTCCCAGTCCTCCTCATAGTCAGAACCATTCAGCTTCTCACAGTCTTGGTCACACCCAGTCCTATATCCTATCCGCCGGCAGTCCGTACACCAGGCCTGTTCAAAGCGGCGGCGACGAAATGCAGGTCTACCGTTCCAATTGCGCTGCCAATAGTTATGGATATTAATCTCGTATTCTCCATCTATCTGAGTGGTGTCGAAGTTGCCAAAATACCCGGGGTTGTCAGTTATCTCAACCAAGGGATCATGAATACTCTCGTGGTCATGGGGACGTAGTCCTTCAGGATAGAGCGAACACCATTCCTCCCATGACCTTTTGTCTTTCATTGGGTAAGGTATCAGGTAAAGGTCACAGAACGCCCACATGCGGAGGCAATGCTGCTTCAGACCGGGATCGTGAAGATTCACTGAGCCTGGGTACTGCCGAATATCTAACAAGCTACGCTCGAGCCTGAACGTATAGTCGACGGGTGCTCCCAGAGGCCAATGGGCGGCTCGGTCAAGGCGAAGCATTGCTGCAGTATTACCATGTAGAGTGTCAAGGTGTGTCTCCAGGAAAAAGTCGGTATCTCGAATCAGGGCGTCAATATCATCAAACTCTCGGACAATATCCCGGTATTGCCTGTCCTGGCTGAGAGGGCCATCGTTATAGTTCCGGTAACCATTGTTCAGGATGAAGTCACGGCCGTAGTTTATCAGCCCCCAATCAGTGACGCGGTCCATGCGCCGAGTATCTGGAACCACCCGGAAGGCCCGAACATTGGATAAGCGACAGAAGGGTAGAAAAACAATGTGGTGGTCGGGACGAGATTTGTTGGGATAAGGGATACTCTCCACTACACGACCTTCCTTTTGCCAGTCGCGACCTTGATGCACTCGCAAACGAATGACTATGGAGGAAATGGTGGCTCTCTCGAGAATATACACCAAGTATTGAACCTTTTGCCATAGCAGGGCTATTTGGCCTGGGTCTCTTGGGTCGGGTGCGTAAATATGAACCACCAAGTTCATCTTGTAGTATGGGGCGCGTGCGAACCGATGTTGGCAAGGAAAGGAATGATTGGGTATGATCCAGCGCAATCGCAGTCGCTTGCAGTGAATCTCGATCCAGGGGTCATTGAACACCGGAGATAGATGTATGTTGAGTGTGTCATAGAGGCGATCGGTTATTTCCCCGTAGATTGCTCGCGAGCAGCGCAGGATCTTCAAAGGTGAATTCTTGATCGTAAACAGTTTCTCGTAGATCTCCAGTCGGATTTCGTAGGGCAGCTTTCCCAGCTGTCCCAACGGAGATCTGTCCATTTGAAAGGTGTGAGTATATAGTGTTCGGTAGCTGAAATGGTTGTCTACTTCGGTGAAGAGTATAGTAGACAGGTTGTAAGTTGCTTTGTGGGTTGATAGATTGGCTGGGTTTGGTGTGGTCGGTGGGTGTGTGTGATGGGAATGAAGAGGTGAGAATAGGCAAATTGAGGCTTAATGAGTCACCCCGATCATCATATACTACTCATCATGAGGTAACTACTTCAGCATTTATATCATATGGTGTAGATATTGCCAGGAAATATACTGCCGACTATCGTCCTTATGAGGTTCTACATAGTACCCCTTTATCACATCGGCTAATTCCTCGACCCATGCGATGAAACACCATCAAGATTAATCGGAGTGATCAGTGGTCAGGAACCGGCTTTTCTTTGCGTTCCTGGATCTACTCTCTACTTCGCATTATTCTAACACAAAAGTCGGCAAATAATTGCAAAGTATCTGTGCGTTGCTGTTTGTCGGTTCCATGGACTAACAGTTGGCTGTCAAGGGGCAGCAAGCAAAACCAATGGGGAGCATAATCTGGTGTGGCGCACAGAATATTTTGTATGGCTACTAGCAGACAGTATTTGCTTATGCCATCTCAGTCTAATGCGAGGTTAAACGATCGGGTGATAAGGCCGTGTTTCAGCCTCGCAGCGATCATCATATAACCCCTCCTACCCTTTCCTTCCAACATCGTCAAAATGAGGAATCTGTCAAGCTGTGATCACTACATACCCAGCATCGACTTACACTCAAATATCATCTTCCTGTAGGACTTAACTTCCTTTTGGTATTACATGACGGCCCCGCAGTTTCCCTGACTGTAACCGAAATCCGTCAAGCATAAGCGCTAAGCCCCCTTGAACACAGCCACCTCCAGCTCGGTCGCATTCTGTCGCATCCTGATTAAATTCCAGCATCCTTCCTGTGACTGCGTTCCATCAACACACACGAGCTCGAGTAATTTGACTTGCTTGTTCAAGATGAGCTTCGGCTTTGGTGTCGGTGATTTCCTGGCTACTTTGCAACTCGCCGATGACTTAAAGAAGCGGTTCGCCCAGGCACCGAGTGGCTTCAAGGCTATCTCCGGAGAGTAAGTACGTAACCGCACGTTATCTTCTTAAGCGGTGCTCACCATCATCAATAGTGTAAAAAGCCTATGGGCGCTTCTTCATGATCTCAATGATATTCCCAACGAAGGCCTCAGTACGACCCAGAAAATGGAATTGGATATAATCGTCCAGCGAGGCCGCGAAGTCCTGTTGGAGATTGAACACAAGTTGAGCAAATACAATGTCCTTGCCTTTGCAACTTCGGACTGGAAGACAAAGGCCGTCCGAGCATGGAGTCGAGTGAAATGGGACCCTGCAGAGGTGGACAGCATGCGGAGTCGCATCACTTATTGTCTCTCGCTGTGGAATTTAGTCATGGGTAAAATCAATCAGTATGAACGACATCTTTTCTTGGCTTTACTAATGCTCGATCGGAGTTTTCATCCGGTATGCTTCAAGATAATCAGTGCTGATGTTGGTCCAATAGAGATCTCACCTTGGAGATTGGGGCAGGCATTCAGTCCATGAAGGGCCACCACGACATGCAGCAGCGCAATGAGACGCTTGCTTGGATTTGTCCTGTTGACGTCTCGGAACAAAAGCACAGAATTCTGAGCTCTCGGCGCGAAGGCACGGGTGAATGGTTCCTTGAAAGTGAAGAATTCCGTTGTTGGATCTCTGATGAAAAGAGCAAGGTTCTTCTCTGCACCGGGGCTCCTGGCGCTGGCAAAACGATGCTTTCTTCGATCGCAGTCGACCATTTCCAGCAAGAGCTTGCCCACAATAGCAGCGTCGCGGTTGCTTATCATTATTTCAATTACCAGGAACGTCTCGAATTCACCGAGCTTCTGTCAAGCCTCCTAAGACAGTTACTTCAGGGAAATCAACGCTTGTATGAGACTATCACCAAAAGACGCTACCTTCTCCCACCCAGGTCTACCCGTTTGACCAAAGAAAATATCAAAAAGGTTTTCGATGTGGTGTTGTCTGAATGCAGTGAAGTGCTGTTGGTTGTTGATGCACTGGATGAGTGCAACGACGTATATGTGAGGCGTCAATTTCTTGCCTGGACTAGAAACCTCCTTGACCTTGGTGGTCGTACGAAGGTTAAACTCCTCGCGACTGCCCGACCCGGCGATTATTTTGGAACTCTATCGTCTAGGGGTATTACTTTGGAGGTCCAAGCCAACAGAGACGACATGGAAAGCTTCCTCGACGGGAACCTCGACTATCTCCCGGGTTTTCTTCGAAGGAAACCTGAGCTCTGGGGCTATATTCGAAACCAAATTCTTGAATCCGCTGATGGAATGTAAGTGACATAGTTCCGGGATATCGAAATGTTACTGACTCATGCAGATTCCTGCTCGTGCGTCTCTATTACAACTTAATCCTGGATGAGAAGAATGAAAGGAGAGTCCGAGCACTTGGAAGTAAGTTTCAGTCGGGCTCGGGGGCTTACGACCATGCATACGAGGAGACATTGAAAAGGATTAGCCTGCAAAGCTCCTTCTCTCAAGACCTTGCCAAAAGAGTGCTTGGGTGGATCACCTTCTCTGCACGGCCACTTAGCGCTCTAGAGCTACAACATGCTATTGCGGTTGAGATTGGTGAGCCCGATTTTGACAAAATGAATGTCACGGACATCGAAGAGATAGTTTCTGCCTGCTGCGGCTTGATCACGGTTGACAAAAGCAGCAACACGGCTAAGCTGGTGCATCTTACTGCCCAGGAGTACTTGAAGCGGACGTGGAAGGCTTGGTATCCAACAGTTCATGAATACCTCACTGACACTTGCCTCACGTACGTGTCCTTCGACGCCTTTGATCCGAAAACCTTGTTAGAAAGTGGTTGTCAAGAGCATCGACAGGAGTACCCGTTTTATCAGTATGCCGCTACTGAGCTAGGGAACCATCTCCGCCAGAGCCTGGGCAGCAACACGCTTCTCGCTTCATTCATCAAGAATGATGTCAAGGTTTCACGGTGTATGCGAGAAATGTTCGGCCTGTCAGATACTGCATACGGACTTTCAGGGATCCACCTTGCGTCGCTTTTTGGCCTAGATCAGTGCATGGAAGAACTTGTTGGCCCTGAGAGCAACTTTGTAAATACTCGGGACTACCTTGGTCGCACACCCCTCACCTGGGCTGCAGGGTTTGGTAATAGCGCAGTGGTCGAGTTCCTACTCGACCATGGAGCCATTGTCGACTCTGCTACAGCCGAGAACTTTACGCCTCTCTTCTACGCCGCAGCATATGGTCACCATGAAGTGGCCAGGCTGCTAATTGGCAGAGGTGCGAACGTTCATTATGAGACTGAAAACAAAGAAACTCCTATATTCTTTGCCGCGAAGAGCGGCGCTGGAATTCGAGTCGGTCCTATATCCCTCGTCAACATGGGCGATCATGCACAGGTGATGAAAGTTCTACGAGATGCAAGCGCCGATATCAATCGAGAGAATAAGCGATGGGAAACCCCCTTGTTTATAGCTGCGGCAAATGGCAACCTGCGTGCTGTTGAACTGTTACTCGAGTGGGGTGCCAGGATAAGCAGCACCGATAAATGGAAACACCATGTAGCAGACCCCCTGACTGCTGCCGCGCAAAGGGGGCACGTCGAGATAACCAGGCTTCTCCTTGTAAACGGTGCAGGCTCTCCCAGATGTATGAGGGACACAGACGTCTCCCCATATTTCTGGGGGCTATCCTGTTTGACAAAGGCTGAAGTGGAAGGAGATGACGATGCGATGGAAGCAATCCTCAGAGAATCGTGTAGTCCCGGCTTTCGAGACGAATTCCACCGCCTACCATTGCACTGGGCAGCATCGCGAGGCGACATTAGTCTCGTGCAGCGCATCTTGAAGACCGGATGCGACCCCAACCCCAGAGACATATTCGGACGAACACCCCTATTCGCAGCCATTTGCATGGGTCAGGTTAAAATGGTGGAAATGCTGCTTGAGATTCCCAACATTGAACCCCATATTGAAGATAAATTGGGCTTTACTCCGCTTCAGGAGTCATATCGAAGAAAAATATACCTTAACGATACCAGATACAATCCCTTTTACATGCCAGGAATAACTGATGCAGGGGCCTGGGACAGGATCACCGATCTTCTGAAAGCCAAAGCCGGCTTACCTGAGGAGGATCTAGTCCATGTAAGCACTCTCCCGTTTGTCCGCTACATACTGCCGCAGGCGCCATTCTATGAGCATTGCGATGTTTGCTTGGATACACAGACCCTGGGAAAGAGAGCACAGTGCAGGGACTGTCCGGGGATAGCTGGGGAGGGTGGAGCGTCAAAAGACACCGTGACTTACTGTCGGAGCTGCATCCAGAGTGCACGTTGCTGCCCACTGTGTACCCGGCCGTTTGATGGAGCGGTTGTATAGCAACAGGGGATACACATAGACTGCTGTGACGCTTTATTGATATTTACTGTATTGGAGTTTCTAGCATTCGTCGGAACCGTATGGCGAGGTAGAAGAAAAAGAGAGAAGGAAAACTAAATGAATGTTGATTGATCCTATTATGTGGCGTGATTATTTAAAACATCAAATGCAGTGAGTAGAAGAAGGAATGAAAAAATGAAGGAAGCAAGAAAGTAAAAAGAAAAAAAATATCCGATGCCCCCATGCAGGATTGAACTACAGACCTCTTGATTACAAGTCAAGCGCTCTACCACTGAGCTATAAGGGCGGATATGTATTTGCCACCGCCTTACTTCTTCCCTTAGCGTGGCTGACACTACCCGTTACACAAAAACAAAACCTAAAAGGAGGCTCTGGCTACCCGGGAAAATGAAAAAAGAAATGCCCCCACGCGGGATTGAACCGCGGACCTCTTCATGACATGATACGAGTGAAGCGCTCTACCACTGAGCTACAAGGGCTTATTATTAATCTGCCGCTACATTCTCGATTATGAAGGACGTTGTATTACTATGTCATCTCACACCCCTTCGTTGTCATTGCGGTCAAGCATCGGGCATCTTTCGCCTTAGAAACGGTTATAGGGCGCTTTGATGTGCTTTAATATGTCTGGTTTTGTGCTCGGTATTTTAGGAGCACTTGTATCATTGTCTGTTCCTGCTAATTCACTCGCATTTTGTTTTGCCCGTTTCGACCCACTATACCTCACCAGGTTTATATATATTCTTGCTTGTACATGGCGCTGATCTCGATAGTAACTACACCGATTACTCCTGCACAAACTTTGTATAGTACGACTCAAAGCCATCGAACCATCGAAACAACAATAGAATACACTTAAACAAGCTTCCCATCAACAAAATCCACGACCTGAACCTTAGCCAGATAATGCTTGACATTCTGCACAAGCGCAATGTGCGCCGGATCCTTGTTCACAAAGTAGTCGCGATCCGCGGTGTTTTCGAAAACGGAGACGAATGCATGGCTGATGCCGTTCTATTCAGACAAGGTTAGAAGTTATGTTTACCAGTCATAGGATCAGAAGCTAGGAAGTAAACGCACCTGCAGCCCCTCGATCGAGACATCAGCGCCGGCCTTCATGGAAACGATGTACGGCTTGCCAGTTTCCGGGTGGATGCATGATTCGCGCAGGTCCCTGACCTGGGCTGCGACCTATACGAGGATCGAGTTAGATGTCTAGGATCTGGCGGTATAAGGTGTGGTAAGAGGTGTAGGACAAACGCACATTCTCCCTAACCTCGGGAGTAACGTCGGGGTTGAATTGGAGTAGGACAATGTGAGTGACCTGCATCTTGCTAAGCTGTGAGATTATCTAGTATGATGATAGAAGAGAAAGAGACCTATGTATCTAGTAGTGCTATCTACTAATTCCCGGAAATTCGAAATGCCCCTCAACCACTTCGTAGAATACTCTCCTCGAGGAGAACCAAGATGTCCATTAATCAGCAAGTTACAGATTTACGCAAAGAAATCCCTCAAAGTGAATATGTCAGCAGAATGGAAATTTCTGGACCCTTTGATCCTGCGATCATCCTACATTGCAGTGCTTACTGCTAGTGTCCTGGGGAGGATCTCCGGGATTGCATATCTGCGCGGAGCGGGATCTAAACCCCTTTCGGAAAAATAGGCTAAAACTCAATGATACCCCAACAGTCTAGTTGAGTCCATTGGCCCTGACAAAGGAATCTTCCTTCCAGCAGTCAGCACTCAATTGCACACTAGTATTAGCCACGATAAGATAGTCTCGGCAGCTCGATCGACGCCCTCCTGGGATTGATGCCACCTAACCAGTAGGGAATGCGTATACTATACACACTATCGCTAAATCAACACGATAACCTGTTCCTTCCCCAAGAGCACCGGCACATCAACTATCAACCGCAGAAGTACTACTTTGCAGCATTAGAGTTTGCTAATTCCGGTTCCGGGCTACTGGCAACAACCTAATGGGCTGGCTCCCATCCAGAGTAGAACCAACGGCGTCCCTCTCGGGAGCCAGTGGGCCCAAGTGGAGAAGACAAAAACACACGATGATCTCACAAGTTGCATTTGTCATCGACAAACAAAAGGAGGGTGAGGAGGGGTGTAACATTCAGCCACTTCCATTCCACCGCCTTCTTGGTGCTTCTGACTGCTGATACTAGAAATGCATATATAGGATATCCCCTCCCCTCCTCCCTCACTACAAAATTTCCTCATACTCACTCAATCAAACCAAGCAACCCACACCACATCCACCACCATGCCCCAAAAAGCCATCGCCGTCACCGCCCCTAAGAAGGGCGACCTGGTCACCGACCGCCCCATCCCCAAGCTCCGCGACGACTACATCCTCATCAAGACCGTCAGCGTGGCCCTGAACCCCACCGACTGGAAGCACATCGAGTTCCTGGCTCCTACCGGCGTCCTCGTCGGCTGCGACTATGCCGGTATCGTGGAGGAAGTCGGTCCGGCCGTCAAGAAGCCGTTCAAGAAGGGTGACCGGGTTTGCGGATTCGTCCACGGCGCCAACGCCGTGCAGCCCGAAGACGGCACCTTTGCCGAATACATCGTCGCCAAGGGCGACATCCAGATGCACATCCCGGATAACCTCAGCTTCCAGGACGCCGCCACGCTCGGCGTGGGTATCACGACCGTCGGACAGGCCCTGTACCAGAGTCTGAAGCTGGAGCTGCCTACCGAGCCTGCCAAGGGAGGCAACGCAGGCCCGATCCTCATCTACGGTGGCTCGACGGCGACAGGAACCCTGGCGATCCAGTTCGCCAAGTTGTCTGGATACAAGGTGCTGACTACGTGCTCGCCGCGGAACTTCGACCTGGTGAAGAGTCTGGGTGCCGATGAGGTGTTTGATTACAATGCGCCGAATGCGGCTGCGGAGATCCGGAAGGCTACGGATAACAAGTTGAAGTTGGTGCTGGATACGATTTCCTTGGAGGCTAGTGCCAAGTTCTGTGATGAGGCTATTTCTACCGAGGGTGGTGAGTACAGTGCGCTTTTGGCTGTGGGGATTGAGCGTGCCAATGTCAATGATCGCTGGACCCTGGCGTATACTGCTGTGGGTGAGGAGTTCATGTTTGGTGAGACGCCGTTCCCCGCGAAGCCCGAGGATAAGGAGTTTGCTGCGAAGTTCTGGGATATTGCGCAGAAGTTGTTGGCCGAGGGCAAGATCAAGGTGCATCGGCCTAGCGTGCGTGGGGAGGGATTGAAGGGTGTGTTGGAGGGGTTGCAGCTGCTCAAGGCTGATAAGGTCAGTGGTGAGAAACTGGTCTACAATGTTGCGGAGACTCCTTAGATAGGGGAGCTGTGCAGTGAGAGTTGTGTATTAAGATAATGGGAATGGATTATGATTTTCAAACACCTAGCCGCCAACTTTGCCTGCCGGTTTAGGATTAGATTCCGCCTGTAGAACTTCATCTGGTTGTAATTCTCGCTGCCTTGGCGCGGTGGGGGTGGGATGTGCTAATTGCTGAGCGGAAACTAAACTATATGCGGAAATGGCTGCCCGGGGCAACCCGTGGTTGGCCTGATCTGTCACCAGTCAGTTGCAATGCGCATGCATTTACTACTACTGGCCTGGAGGTTGCTACGTAGATTCATCGATGAGGTAGACTATGAGGATCGTATGTAATCAATATCGCTCCATTCTGCTTAGCAATCAGGTGTGGATCGATCCACACGGATCTCTTGAAACCTACACTGTCACCTAGACTTGTGCCGAGGTGTTTACTGCAGCCTCAAGATCATGCCATCATGTTTTGGGGTGTACATTGAGCCCCAAACTGGGAATATACGATTCTATCCTTCATAGTGCTCGTCAAAGACCTTTCCGGGGTTCATGAGCCAGCTAGAATTGATTAGTAAGCAATTGTCAGATGGGCAACACAGGTAACCTTACTGAGGATCAACGCTGCGTTTCAGTCCTCTCATTAGTTGCATCGTCGGTGTACCGAGTTCCTCCTCGAGATAGGCCTGGTGCATGTTAGCGTTGGGGATGTGATATGCTGGAGTAAAAGATTACTGACCTTCTTTCCTAATCCGATGCCATGTTCGCCCTGTTACAGTCAGACACCCGTTCGAAGACGAATTAGGAATGATAACACTTACAGAAATCGTTCCCTCCATTTCAAGCGCCCGTTTCATCATTCTCGAGACACACGCCTTGACAGCCTGATATTGCTCGGGACTCTGGGGATTGTACATCACGGCTTGGTGGAAGTTGCCGTCTCCGACATGTCCTAGAACCGTGGAGAACAGGCCCAGATCACTGGACTCGGCTTTTGATAGCTCTGGAGATCACGTCAATACTTGTTGATCGATAATCCTGCTCGTTGTCCACCTACCAACGATCTCAGCCAGTCGCGAGATCGGTACAGCCACATCCGTAGACCAGATTTCGGTTCCTTCGGGTCTCACAGCCAGCATGGCCCAGAGGGACTGCTTCCTCGCAGACCACAAGTTATCACCTTCCTCTCGGGACTTTGCGAACACTAGCTCATTGCCCTTGTTGTTGGTTAGGATGGATTTGGTGCGTTGGACGCTGTCGTCAATCGCGGGGCGGGATCCGGTGAACCTTGACTATCAGCGGACTATTGCAATACCAGCCAATATTGATCTTACTTCAAGAAGAGTGTCGGCGCTTCGGACCAGAATCTTCCACCTGCACCACCGTTCTGGTTGATGATCTTCATCTGCACGTCGTCCATGAATTCCAACGCAGCGAGGGGAACCCCATCACGGATCAACTTCGATGCTGCGGCCGTTGCGTCACCGAACGTGGGAAATGTGGCAATCCCAACACTACTGTCCTCAGGAATGATCGCAAGTTTGAGCGTAGCCTCCGTGATGATCCCCAGTGTCCCTTCGGATCCAGTAAAGAGTGCATTCAGATTATACCCAGCAGAAGACTTGCGCGGTCGCCGTTTCGTCTTGATCACTGTACCATCCGGAAGCACGACAGTGAGATTAACCACCCAGTCCTTCATCGTCCCGTAGCGCATAGCATTCGTGCCACTGCAATTGGTCGCGACCATTCCTCCCACATACGCAGTAGGGCTGGGGTCCATGGGTAGGAACAGCCCAGTAGACTTGATCTCCTCGTTTAGATCGGTCCATCGCACACCTGCTTGAACCGTCACATTCATGTCCTGATCGTACAGCTCAATGACTTTGTTCATCCGTGACAGGTCGATACAAACACCCGAGTGGGGAGCAGCGAAGTTCCCTTCGACGCTTGATCCGGCGCCGAACGGCACCATAGGAACCTTGTACTTGGTGCATATTTTAGCGATCGCGGATACTTCCTCCGTGGTGGCTGGACTAAGGACTGCAATTGGTCGTGCGGTGGTGTTGGACGTGGACCATTCGGAGTATCCGTGAAGTTCAATGTCGTCGGCGTCCACGCTTACATTATCGGGTCTGATAATTGTCTTAATCTCCTCGACGGCCTGAGTCTCGCGATTAATACTTTTTTCTTCGTTCAGCTGTGATTCTGCTACATACCCGAAGCATCGTCGGAACATCCGCATATTTTGATCCGGACTGCACATCTCTAATAGCATCTTCGGGTCTGTTGGCCGTCCTTCCGCGCCAAGCCTCAGACGCAAGGAGCGTGACAGCCGCAGTAGCGACAATCGTCCCCAGGATGGGCAACGTGGTCGACTGCTGCCTCGGGGGGTGTTGCGGATTAGTTGCATAGTTTGCTCGATGTTGATATCCCCCCCTGACTCTTAGTGAGGATGGTCGTTGGGCGACACTCCAGGCGTTTGATGATGATCGCCGCCCGCAGGCACGCAGGTAGTAATAGTTGGTTTGCCAGGCCTTCATGGCTGGGTGATGTGGTCTGATAAATGGGAAGTCAAATTTCACCCTTTGAGGATCGACGCACACAATTTGGGATGGTCCGTGGTTCGCCTTACTGGGTATCCGAGGTTTGATGAGATTATCGGGATCTTCAGGGTCGTTGGGGGATCATGAAGGGTGATCACAGGCTTCTAGAAGCGAATTACTCTTTGGTTATTGATCGACGAGTGTCTAAGAGCTCTGAATCTGTGAAAAATGAATTGTTAAGGTGACCAATGGTGCTCAGTCACACCCAATAAGCTGTGCTTTCAAGACGATGCACTGATTGGGATTGAAGAATTGTAGCAGTCATCATCGTTTGCGGCTGACGGTGAAGGAGGGATCGGCTGCTGTATTGCCTAATTGGGATGGGGCCGGAAAACGCGGGGAAATCAATACAAGTCACCTGATGGACCAGCAGTCTGTCAGCAGATGAGAGCCTGATCGCTTCTAGAGTGGTAAGAGTGTGGATTCTGATCTGTTTACCTGACACCTAATTGTAGGAATGGCGCAATTTTTGCTGTGCGTTGTATTGGCGAAGAAAGTCATTTCTTGACCAGGTTCCGTGAAAGACTGGGTAGCGGAACATGATACGTCGTGAAAAGCCCCGAAGATGCCTTCCGATCCGTACGAGGACTCTGTAGTCTATAGAATTAACGAGGCCTAAGAGGCATCAGGTGCGGTGGGGCTTTGGATAGTAAACAATAGCCGCCGGCACCGTAGCAGAGCATGCCGGACTAGGCCACAATTAACTTTGAGCTGTCTAATTCTGATCCTGTCAAGTCATGGAAGACCTGGGTCAGGATATCTCTCAGCAATTTGGTGGCTACTTCTTTGATCTGAGTTAGGAATAGGCATGCTTACGCCGTGGTAACGACCGCTGAAGACATTGGATAGAGGAATCACTAGCGGACTGGATGTGATAACAAAAGATATAAATTAGAACGAGAGTGTAATTTTAAAGCGTCAGTAATAAGCTAAGGGGTGGAGAGCAAGGGCGATGCTGAAAAGATAAATCTTCGAGACAAAGAAATTGCAATACCTAAAGTGGCGGATGTTGTCTAGAGTACAATGGATTTATCAGACAGACATTCTGCATTCACGACGGTCGTCTAACAAAAGAGACTGTATCTTCGTAGCCACAGCTCCCTCAATGTGATAGTTTTTCTCAATCAACCGTAATCAAAGGCCAGGAATTGCCTTGTTCTTTTGCAGGCCGGTAGCCCAATCTGTGGTTCCCATCATAGCGAGGCACTTATAGAGTGAATTTCGTGTTGACCTGATACCATCACTCCTCCAACCGGCCCACTGGGTGTCGGTCGCTGCTGTTATTTCCATTACTACTTATGCATGACGCCATGATAACACACACGCCACACCTGGATTCCAGTCGCTTGTGCTGACGTCGAATTGGGCTTCGATCTTGCCGCACGTGTCACCAGTTTCAGCGAGGTAATATCGGTCGCAGTTGGTGGCAGTGCCCGTTTGTTGGGGCTGGTATGGGACCAAAGGAGGAGAAGAAGGAGGAGAGAGAGAAATCATGAACAGAGTGGGAAATGTTGAAATGGTGATGGTGGGAGTGGAAGTGGTGAGAGACGAGAAGCTCACAGTTGGCCCCCTTGACGAAAGACTGCCGGCTACACAATATTCCTGACCAGCCATGAAGATACCTGGGTCGAGGGACTCTAAGGCCTGAACAGGGGAGAAAGAGCATAATCTCATCTCTCCGCCGTTCTTCCAACGAGAGCTTAGGTCCAGCCGTTCTCATTTAATTGGTTAAGTTCGTTGATGAGTAGAATGAGGGCAGAAGAAAGTAATATGGAGCAAAGGCACATCAACGGTCTGTAATATAATATGCCACTCGGTCTGGTGGAAGATGGATCGCCGCTGGCGCACTCAGACACGTATTCGCGTTATCGTAATTTGTCAAGACGAAGGGTCAAAGATATATAATCTCAAGAGTGTGGTTGGTTGTTAGAAGAGGTAGTGGTCAGAGACCACGCAGAAAGAAAAGATTAAGAATCAGCTGACAGCTGTCTGGCTGCAGTGGATGTCTCAACATAATTCCACGTAGGTAGAATAATAATGATCAGAATGAATCGATAATATAACAAAGAGTCTGGAGTCTGATAAGTGAATGATGTGACAGATTATGAATGATATTCTAGCAGGGAAGATGAGACTGTGTGTCGGGAGGGAAAGAGCCAGGCAGGCAACTACGGGGAATTCTCCACTCGTGACAACCCGGTCAGCTCGTCCCGTCCGTAAGAACACTGCTGATAAAGTCTAGTGAACCAAAAGGCTGTTTGACCGGCTCTATGCGTGCACTCAGCTAGAACACCCGACGATCACGCTAGCCTTGCGTCGGGATGATGAACCCGGGAAACCGTCGGTTTCATGCTTTGTAAATCTGCCGGCACCTCATTCGTTTCCGATGGACACTGAAGACGTTTCATTTCGGAGCAACAAAGATGCTTGCCAGAGAGGGGGGTGATATGGTTGATGAGAGTGGACCATTGGTTCTCTGCAGGAATTCACCATTCTCCAGGATCTTGCCGTCCGACATGCCCATCTGCTCCGACTGGCCTTGCATGGTAGGGCAGTGCAACACCACACACGACTCCTTAGAGCACCTCCTGTCTCTATTCAGCGACTGAAGATTGGGCATGTTGTCGAGGAGGATGATCGTAGTCTTCTGTCGGAGCTGTTAGATGTGGTGCAGAGGCGGGACTGGCTTCCTCGGCTCGAAGAACTCATAATCGAAGCTGAAGATGTAGGGAACAAGCCAGTGGATTCTTTGATACAAGCATGCACGGCCGCTGGTGTTACATTTACCCCTATATTACAGCAGGTCTGGTAGTAGTTGCATGGTGGTTGATTGTGGATCTAGCTGGGTTGTTTGTTTCCATGATACTATTGAAGAAGTTCATTCATGAAACTCCTAGACTGTGACTGTTGCTTCGTCTCTTCACGCTAGTAAGCCATTACATTGCATGATGTAAAGCGCGGTTTCTTCTTCTTGTCTCCCATCTCCTATATATATGAGCTCTAGTCTCGATCAGACCAAGAACCCAAGTTTAAAACGTTCTTACAGTTACTATGGAGTTGTCCAGCTTCAAGTTTTTGTTAGCTTTCTGTATCGGCGGAGGTACGGTGCCTCATTCAGTGTGGTATTTTTATCTTCTTTCTGCGACGAGTGATGGACACAGATGATCACGGTAGTTGTTCTGTCAATGTTTGACAATCCTACACTACCAGGAATGGACAATATCCTCCCATTCAACGAATATACTTCAAGTCGTACTATAAGAATTTCTCTCAAAGATAGAAGAAGCACATACGACCACAGGGTGTGGAAAACAGGGCTTCCCGTCCGCTCAGCCGTACTTAAGCCACACGCCGGGAGGTTAGTAGTTGGGTGGGTGACCACCAGCGAATCCCTTCTGTTGTATGTTTTTGATCTTTTTTATTCCATCATTTAAATGCTATTCCTGACCAGAAGGTTTTTCCTGCCACATAGTGTCCGACAACTCCTGCGGGGTGCAGGTAAAGTTCTAGTACGCTGGAGCCAGGATCCGGGGAACGAGACAGCGGCAGCGGCCAAGGTAGTCCGGTGAACTATCTTGGATTCTTCTTCCCCTTTCCTCCCGTTTCAAAGCTTACCTTTTCCTTTTCCCTATTTACACTCAAAATGACATTCGCACTGCCGCTAGGATCCACTGCAGAGTTGCACAACAGACTCCAAACCGAGCAGCACTGGGGATACACAATCTACCGTACCACATTCTCAACGCAGGCGGACGCCGCATTCCCCACCATACTCCGCTACCTCGATGCCTGTATCAAGAAATCGCTCTTCTCCGAGTGTGCCTCCTACAGCTAGGATTCCTCCGGAGTCGACCCCGCCATCTATGAGGGCATCTGGGCCAGATATCAGTCCACCGTCATTGAAGATGCGGCGCGGTTCACGGGGGCCTCGATCGAGTCAGTCCGGGATCACTTCGAGGCCTCTGTGGAAAACCAGGACCGACGCGACCTTTTCAACTCGGATCGAATGTGCATCGTCATTGACGAGGAGTCCCTGCTCACGCTTCCGGATGCATCGGTGGAGGGCCTGGAGGCGGAGGGACCCACGCACGTCCACGAATCGACGCGGTTTTTGAAGGTTCTCGAGGCGTGGCCGACTGTGGACGAGTATGATAGTTTCCCGGGGTGGATGAAGTGTTCGCCCCGAGCATTGTGGGATCTGTGGAAGATGATGGGCGATGGCGAGGAGATGAGGAATTCGTGGGAGGACATGGATGAGATGGACGAGGGGGTCTATTGTGGGCCGTGACAATAGTAGTAGTAACGTACGTAGACGTTAATTCAGTGTCAAGCTTTGTCTAGGGACAGTCAAGATTAGATTGTTTATTTCGAAACTATCATGGTTGCTTTCTAGCACGTGACCGGTCCTCGGTCCACAGGCCATTAGTCAAAGAGTCGAGTGACCGCCTAAGGATGATGGAATTAGTTCCCATTCGCAGGTTGGAGAGATCTTTCCACTAGCCTGCCAAGCGCTCGAGGGCACGTTGATGGCATGAGTAACAGAAGTGGTGAAGTCAGCTGAAGGCGATAATGGGTGTTTGGCAGGCCCAATAGGTGAGTAACCGGAAAAGAGGACTGTGACACAGGAACAATGAAGCCTGAGCGACCAAAGGGGGTCTGGATCACTATTAAATGAGGGATTATGTCCGGAATGTGGTGGGAATGGCCCATTCAGGTTGTTTGTCCGATGTTACGCCTAAGTGTGGTTTGTGACACACGTAGACAATGATCACTGCCACCATCAACTCTGAGAAATGTAAATAAAAGTTACTACTAGACAGAGAATATCAAATCCCAAAAAAGGAGATGAAAGCGAGAACGAACGTCAGCGGGAACGCTACTGCCACGACTTAAGACACTTAAGTAGTTTAACATTCGACGGATAGGTTAAATAGGACCCAGGGATCTCGCGACAAATCCACTGCGGCCGTTCCCCACCATCAAGCAGGCCCTATCGGAACATCTTCTATACGTATATTCGGGTGTCCAGTCCCCACTGCGGTTACGATCCGCGCATTCAGCGTCTCCGATTGTCTATAGCGAACGAGACCTAATCTGGATCCGCTACTTTAGTAGGCCTTTCCATAACGAATGACCGGATTTCAACTCTATTCTCAATACAGCCTCTTGTCCATTCAATCACAGTTTAACTGCAGAAACCCTGGCAAAGTTGGTACTCCTGAAGAGCGGCAAATCATGCTTGGCAATAGGGATATAGCAGACTTTTCTCTATTTTTTTTTTTTTTTTTTTTTTTTTTTTTTTTTTTTTTTTTTTCATTTTTTTCAACGTTCTAGTCTAATTCTCTCATCTATCGTTGTCAAGCTAACCCGAGAAAGAAGGTAACAAAAAGGACCCCTTAAATCCTTTGTATCCCATGTTTCCTGAGTGCGGCAAGGCAAGCATCACCATAATGTAGAGATGAAATAAGTAGACTCCTTCACCGACAGAGTTTATCTGACCTGTATGATAGGTGGATATTTTTAGCGTTCCCCTAGTCCGATTGCTGGGTGAATTGCCCTGTGGGCTGTCCCAACTCCAAGTATGCTTTCTGGGTGAAATCCACGGTGGACCCGCAGATTGTGGTTTTTCTTGGCTCCTGTTTATGAAATGCTTAAATACCCTGTTGGGTATTTGGGCTATGTTCAAATGGCCACACCAACTTCATTCCGGCGACCTACACTGGGTACAATGGCCGATGATCAATTGGCTGCAGTGGACAGGCAAGGCCGGTCGACAATGCCTCTATTCCGGGCAGGGCGCACAGTGCGCTCCGCCTCAATTTCTTCTGCCGTAAGGCTGCTTGATTTCAATCCTGCAGCGGGAGTTTGGCAAGCCACAGGAACCGCTATCGCGCACGCCCCAAATTTCGCGGATCTGAGATCATCCGACGAGGTGGCATTTGATTTCCACGCTCGCTGTGTACGTCGAAGGAACACTCAACCTACGATTGACGGCCCACTTCCACGAAGAGCGACAGCCCCCACGATTAGTTCTGGCCCTTTGGAAGTAGAGGACCAAGAGCTTTCTCTCGGAGCTCCCCCCAATAGCAATCATTTTGCAGATGTTCCTGCGGGAGCAATTTCATGGGGCGACACATGCAAAAGAATGTCGCTTGTGGCTTGGAGATTCCTCTGCACACCTACGGGCTTGTTCATAGCTCTTTATGGCCTTAACGTAATTGCTTGGGGTGCTATGCTATTCTTTCTCTTGTTGAACGTGGGATCCATGAGTAAGGAGAAGAAAGAAGTATGGATTGAAATAGATTCGCAGATCCTGAATGGCTTATTCTGCTTGACCTCGTGGGGTCTGGCACCATGGCGAATTCGCGACACATATTGGCTACTCGAATGGCGCCTGCGCACCGGCGTAAGATCGAGACAGTCAATAGAGAAACTTGCAAAGCGACATGCAAACTGGTTCAGATTGCAGACCTTCGACTCTGACGAATTGACCTTCCAAACGACGCTGACCGGTAAGGTTGCGCCGCCTACCAGCGAATGGAAAATGGACTTCGTCATCATCAATTTGCTATTGAACACTCTCTTCCAGGTAGGCATGGCGGCTTTTATGTGGTGCTATGACCGGCACAATCGCCCAAGCTATGGAGTCGGCCTTTTCATTGGCCTAGGTTGTTTCAGCTCCCTTTTGGCTGGGGTGATGTCATGGTGGGAGGGACGAAAAGTCAAGCGGATTGAAGGGTCTCTTGTAGAGGATATGCAGGAAAGCCAATATCAGGTGGTTGATCCTGTTTGACCATAATTTAAAAACACTTAGCTGCTTCGGATAAGGCATAGCATTAAGAACAGAAGACATTGACTCTTCGACAATCATCATGAGACCAATTTCTGTTCGGCGTAATAAATATGGCACCGGATGTAGTCTTCCTAGAATCAGAGAAGAGAGCAGTAGGCCATCCTGTTACAACTCCTGCGTGATTTCCAACCTATGATACTATCCATATCCGTAGGGGGGTGGCCAGACCTTGTGGATACCCTAATCTTGGGCTGCTTTGGGAGAGCGATCCAGATGTTGCTCTTGCCACGTACTTCCTCCCGCTCCATAAGCCCTCCGAACATCAAAGAGCATACTCACTCGCAGCATGGTAGGCAAGCAATAATGGTTCACAGTGATATTCTTGTACAGGCCTGTGAAAAAGGTGGATGGCTAAGGAATATTTATCTGGCTTTCTCAGAGTGTAGACTTTCCCCTATCAAATTCTTCCATCTTCCTTCTTTACCTGCGAATTGACAACAACCTCTCCTTCCTTAACTCGCCACGCTGATGCACATAAAACGACGCTCTCTACGCCTTGCTGTTTTTCTTCGTCCGTAACTCGCATTTCGGTTAGATCTACTTGAATCACTCTTTGTCAACACCTCGCTGTCTAATACTCCACTCGCAACACGATGGGGTCTACTGGCTACTATCCCTATGATCCAACTAGCACAGGGATCATCTTGGCAATGTTGTCGTCTGGAGGGAGTGCAATTGCTCACCTTTGGCAAATGAGCAGGTTGAGGACATGGTTCATCACGGCCTTCCTCATCGGTGCTTTTAGTATTGATCAAGCTGTGAGCCCACCCAATGTCACGGAAGAGTGACATACAACGTCGGGGAAGAAAGGTAAAGAAGAGATAAACAGTGCATTGGTATTTAATGTAATTATTAGAGCGCTATCCTTGGATTTCGAGAGTCAACAGCTCGTAATTTCTGCATCACTAACACTACTGATCTTCCAGATGTGTGCAGTCGAGTAAGAGCTTAATGGTTGCGGGTATTGTGTGGTACGTAATTTAAAAATGGCGGCCGCCTGTCACAGATCAAGGTGCTGTAGTGTAGTGGTCATCATGAAACGTTGTGGTTCTCCGCAGCGCCGTTTCGACCTGGGTTCGATTCCCAGCAGCGCCAACAATTGGCGTGTGTGCTTGATTTGTCTTTTTTTCCTTTTTTATGCCGTTTCGATTACATGGCCATTTTCAAACACAGTATACAGGTAACACATTGTCCGACTGGACAACAACCACAGCGGAAATCTTTTCCGTGACAGCACCTCCCTAATTTCGACAGCGAGAAAACATCCCCACATGAATATGTCATGTAGTCGCTGACAATGCACTTGGTCACCCTTAGAGCACTGAACATCAACGCCAGGGTCCTAGAAAAACACGGACTAATAAGCGATAGACCAGTCGGGTGTTCTCAACTCCCCGTATCTCCACACTCTGGCCGTCGGTCAAGTCCGGCAGAGTACAGCCTCGTATGGGGCCAATTCTCTTATAATGGTTCGATTTGCTGAATGAATGGCTGCTGTCTCGAAGCATGTCCATTTCTCACCTGGACCGCTTCAACTCCAGAATAATTGTATTCATGACATTCTTCAAGGCTTTATGCCTATTGACTTTCCCAGCAATTCCATCAGACCCGGGCCCCGTATCATCATACCCAGGGTAACGTCCTCGGCCCAACCACTGAGCGTCGTTCATCACAAACTGTGGAGGGTTACAATCCTGCACATCACGCCTCGGCCAAGATAAGCTCACAACAACATGCACCGAGGACATGTTCATGTTCAGCACCTCGCAAAATTATTGCGCAGAGGGGCATAAGGTTGACCCGCTCCCTCCACACGTTTGGCCCCCTTCCTTGGCCCCTTTGGCCCCAGTTCCTGGCTAGGCCTGCCGATCCCCATACATTCGGGGCGGTGCCTGATCCTGCACTAGCCTCTCGATCAGCCGCTCCAGTGAGCATGAAGAGAGTCTATAAGTTGCGACAGGGGCACACTTTTTGTGTTGATCTCCAGATACGTTTCCCACATGCATTAAACCATCAGACCCCAGAGATTACCTCAATTCAGTTGCCTTATCGAACCACTTGAACCACAAACCGAAAATAGAAAAGCAGATCACAATGAAGCCCACCAAATTAATCCCAACCATCCTCTCCCTCATACCAACCCTCACCCTCGCCTCCGATAGCGACGACTTCCCATCCGGGGCTAAACTCTGCGAGCCGCAAGGTGCAGGCAGCTGCCAATTCGCCGTATACCAGCTATATCCCGAAGTAGAATGCTACCACCAACAAAAGAGTGCTGCCTACATCTTCGATCACTCATGCAACATCATCGGCCACATGGAGAACTTCACCCAGGGAGACGCCATGGCTTCGCAGCTGCCGTATACTGTGGACATCGAGAATATTTTTGGCTACCCATCCTGCTATCTCAAGTACGAGATTGCGTACAGTGATGGATTGTATGGGTACAGCATGCCCTCGGGAGGTATTTGGGATGACTGCAAGGAGGGTGATTATCAGTGCACTTGGTATAGGGTGGCGTTTGATTGTCCTGGGTTTTAGGGTAATGTGGTGTTGATTGTGTTGATCACCGGTTGGAACTGGAGCAAGAACGGAATGTCTGAGTATTGTAAGAGGACGAATTGGTATTTCACAGAATCAGACTGCTCAGTCTGGATATGTAAATTGCGCATGCTCATATACATAATATTCCTTGTCAATCATTCATAAGCCCAATTACTCCTTAGAACAACATCCTTCAAGAACCTGCGGCGCCTGCGAAGTATCCAGTCTGCAGAAACATGACGCCTTGATGGGGATATCCGCCACCGCAAGAGCCAACTTAACCGACTGCTCAATCATAGCCGCTTCATCAATCTTTCCCAGCCGCACTAAGCATTCATGATACCCCTGCAGCGACCAGACGTTGTTAGGATGGCGGCACTGACGCACAAGCGTGTTGTCCAGCCCCAGATCCGCACGATACGTCTGCGCCGCTTCCTCCAAATGGCCCTGTTCCATCAGAAGAGCCGCGTACGCATGACGAGACGGCTGCATCCACGACCACGGCTCACTGTAGGGCAACTTATCCTCGATGTCAATAGCACGACGCAGCGAAGCGAAGGCCTGATCGTAGTTCGCGCACCGATACTCGATCTCCCCCTCCAACATGGCCGCAGCCACCTGGAGCACGTCGACAAGCTTCCCGTTATAGGCGAGACGGGTTTCTGGAACCCGCTTCCATGCCTGATGGAACCGTTCCTGTTCTTTCCTAGCTGTGGGGACGTCCCCGGTGGCTGCGAAGGCGACTCCTCGCGCGTAGTGCGTCATGGCAGTGGTACCAGAGTAGAGAGTTTGATCAGCGGGTAGCTCTTTATGTTTTAGCTCCTCCCACATGCCAAAGCGCACCATTACATGCAGCCGACTAGTTAGGAATTGCTCGAGCCAGTCAGCCATAGGCGGGGACTGGATCCGGAGGACCTCCTCGGGAACGGTGGCTTCCATGCGTGTGACTGCGTCGAGTGCCATTTGAGATTTTCCGGCAAACATAGCTGCGTAGATCAAGGAGTGGTAGTCATGCATACGGTAGAAGGTGTAGAAGTTAGCAGCTCCTTCCTTGCGGAAGTATTTATCGTCTGCAAGGGTCGAGTTGTAATTTGAGGCAATGGAACGCCTCCAGTCTCCAATAAGGATATCAAGATGGGTAGGCATGTGGTGGATATGACCGGCATCCGGGACAAGGTTGCGGAGGTTATCAGCCACATTTATACCTAGTTCTGGGGTGGGTGACATCTCGATATAGTGGATATAGAGGTGAAGCAGGCCGGGATGGAGGTTTGCATTCTCAAAAGTAAGCGCTCGGTCTAGAACAGCTTTCACTTCCATCGTAGGTGCGCTAGGATTCGGCTTCCCGGTGAAGAGATCCCACAGAGCCCAAGGAGTCATGTTCATCAAGGCGTCGGCGTAGAGCGTGGCCACGTCGATGTCATCTCCGAAAGCGTCGTAAACGAGCTTCATGGCGGCGGCGTAGCCCTTGTTGATGGTCGGGTAATCGTTAGGCGGGGTGTTGGCGACGAAACGTGATTGGATTGCTTCGATGAGAGCCTGTTCCAGGGGTGTTGCATTCCCGGCATGTTCCTTGGCCTTCTGTGCGGCATCAAAGCCTCGTTGTACGCATGCATGTAGGTCTCTCTTGTCGAACTTCTCCCAGGGCTTATTGTAGTTCGGACCTACGGCATAGGCGAGCCCCCAGTATGCCATCGGACATGTCGGATCATTTGCAATGGCTTGTTCGAAGCAGTAGGCCCCCTCTACGTGGTTGAAGGCGTAGACCCATGTCAGACCCCGGTTGAACCAGGTCTGGGTGTCGGGGCTGGTGGTGCTGATAACATGACCGTAGGAGCCAAGGTCGTAGTACTCCTCGCTTGCCGGAATAGCTTGGACTGTTTCTCTAGTCATGATGGGTTGCCTTCCAGGATCATTGAAAGAAGCTTGACAAAGAAATGTCTGCGTAGAGGAGAGGTTACGACATATGGGCGGAGGGATCGGCTGTTTTGGATCTAAATACGAAGAGTACACCGTTTGTCAAAGGAGGGGGCAAGTGGGTCCCCGGAAAGGCCGAGAGTGGCGCAATCAGAATGACGCTTGACTAATACCCGGTTCAATCGCCGAATTTCAGACGCCGAAACTTCCAACTCTCTTTCTTCCCCCAGAACTGGAAGATGCCTGTATTCGATATTATACTGCCCTGACGGGATAAATATACCCAAGAATAGCAGCTCACAAGAATCAGGGATACGAGAAGACGGGAGAGTGTACCAATGCCTTCCACTTCTCGACCGGTGAAGGTGGCGTGTCTGGCCTGGTAAGTGACTGATTGATGATTCCGCGGGGACCGATGCAAGGAGCCGAATTCTAACCTGGACAGTCGTGCCTCCAAAATTCGCTGCGACGGGCAGAACCCGTGCACCAATGTAAGCCGATGGATATTCAAGCGGCCAGGTTGATCTCTAGTAACCCGGTGTAGTGCACTATCCATCGGCAGGAATGCCAATATCAACCGAGTCGGCGAGGGGGCGCTCGACGGGGTCCTGTTGCCGCTGAGGAGCGGGCCAGGAAGAAGGCCCAACGATTGCAAAATGCAACCAGGGTCAGCGATCATGCCATCACAAATGATGCATTTACTTTGACTCGGCCCCATACAGCGCAGATCAATGCAGCCACCCCGGTTTCTCTACCGTCTCCATCTCCCATCGAGACCGGATACCGACCATCTGATACGCCGCAAGAAAATTTAGTGAGCCCGGGATTTCCGTTATCACCTAAAGGCCCCGGAACCGGTCAGGAGCTTCGGGAGACTTTGAGCCAGCCGACGCGGACCCTCCGTGTTTATCGGTGTGATCAGGATCTGTACGTCGTGATCATCCGATGTCGTACAGGGTTGTTCTCTAATCGTCCTCCAGTATTAATGCCTATTATATCTTCATCCATCCATATCTACCTCTCCTACCTCCACCAGCTGTGGCCCAGTATGTGGACAAGCCCAAGACAATAAACATCTGCTTGGCTCAGGCAAATGCATCTCATCTGCCTTACTGGCCAACTACCTCATTGGGTTTGGCCTTGGCAGCGTTGTTGGCACTGATACCGCCACCAGGAGATGCGTACGCGACAGGCGATGAGACCACTACCCTGCGGCGCTCTTTTGCCGATCTTTTTGCACGCTCGGCGTTAGATGCATCGGAAGAATCACTCGAGCCGTCTTCCAATTCCGATCTGACAAAGGGCCCGTGCAGCCCCTTGCATCCGGATATCCCCCGGCAAATGGAGCCGGTCCTCGCATTAGCGCTTCTCAGCCTATATGAATGCTGCCAGCGAGGAAACGTCTCCAAGATGCGTATCCGAGCCAATCAGGCATTAACAATGGCTATGGACCTCTCATTACATACACAGAAGTCGGCAACTAATTGTTCCGACGCGATTCGTCGCTGCTGGTGGTCTACAGTATGTCGCTTGACTTCTTTCACTCAGAGCCCATGAAAGCATACTGATTGTCGCAGATGTTCCTTGTTTATCATTCTTCCATTCTGACAGCTTCGGTCTGTTTGCAACGTTCCGTCCTTGTGTATAGGACTTCGCTAATTCGGCGATTTAGCCGCCCCTCATAACCAGCGAAGACTTCCGCATCACCACGCCATATACAGTAATTCGTGGCTGTCGAGAGGTGCGTAACTCCCTTCCACCTGATATCCAATTCTTCTAACAAGAATCAGCCATGGCCCTATGTCGTACAAGCGCAATCCCTCCTTCACCGCAGCTGCACCATCACCCGCCAGCTCTCCAACGAGACCATTCACGATCAAGGATGTCTTCCGTTTTCCTTGCACAATGAAATCAAACACCTTGAGTCTTCTCTACTTGACATAGCCACCGAAACAGACCGCTACCGCTGCATAGCCAACTGCCAAGGCACCGAAGCCGACGCGGAGCGCGTGCTCTGGGCGATGTCACGCATCCTTATCCACACTGCTAGATTACTTCTCCATCGAGTTCGCGCCTTCCCTGACCGTCCCGTCGATAGCCTCTCAAACAACAGCATTAGTGCTAGCGGCACTAACACACCCCTTTCTGCATCCCGAAGGACTGAAGTGGACGCTCTCTTTCCAGTTGACGATCAAGAATCCATGCGTATCTGCATTCGCTCCGCACTACTGATATCTCGCGTCTTTCGTCACCTGCCTACACCGAATCCGATGTACTCTGACACTCCAACCGATGGAGAGACTTTGGGATTCGGACTTGAGCTCGGACTTAGTAGTGCGTTCTCGAGGCGATCAATCAGTTCACCACGGTCTCTACCATACATGGCTTGGTGTGGGATGCAGAGCTTCTATGTACTTGCCATGGTGTTGTGGCGTGTTAGAGCGGCATTGTCTGCGGGAAATCTGAGCAGTGTTTATGATTTGCTAGATCGGCCGAGTGAGCGGACGGCGATACAAGATGCGGAAAGGCTCGAGGAGGAGTTACACATGGGAATTGAGGCGCTGAGAGCGTCGATGAAAGCGGATGGGGTGTATGAGGGGATCTGGAGGATGGTTAGGGAGTTGGAAAGCGTGTATGATGCTACCATGATGGGGTGATCATTGTATCTGAGAGCGATATTGATATTCAGCCAGGAAAGACACCAGTTAGCCGAATAAATCAAGCCTTTTGTCGAGACGAGTACAGTCTGGTCGTTCTCGGTTTTTGTGCGGGGTACAACAAGCCTTGGCCAATCGGCGTTTGTTTCTCACTTTGCACCACCTCGGCGTCTGATCTCGAGCATTCGGATCAAAGTCGGGATGCGCGCTATTCAAGTCGCTATGTTACGGAGTTGATGACGACGCTTTCCCCCTTGGTAACTAATTTGATAGAGGGTACTTAGAGAGCGCGTTTGCTAAGACATGTTAGACAAAATGCTGTGTGTAGGGCGCAAGGGTTTCGTGGATTAACAATCGGCGATCGGAATGCTCGACACGGGCACAGAATAGCATGGCGATCCATTGCATCTCGTACCTTGATAATTGTGAAGCATGCTGAGCATGTCCGGTCGAATAAGAAAAGAGTCTGTGGATGAATTTAAATACGCGAAGGAAATACTACTGATAGATCCATGACAGTCATCTTCGACAAATTCGAACTTTAATATTCCGTGCAATAATACTTCGTAATCATCAGAGATCAAGAGCTACCATTCCCCCTCGTAAGGATGGTAACCTGGATCGCAGCGAATCTGTGAAAAGTATTAGCTGGTATCTATCTAACTGGGAGAGTAGGATAATAAATAAATAATCACGCTGCCGCCGTGGCAAAATTCTCCACGCGTTTCGCCTTGACCCTGAGCCCCATTACCAGCACGAATATGATATTGTACACGAATTGAAAAATATAATCAATTTGGCCACCGTCTGCTGGATGAAATATAGCGCGACTACTGAAGTCTCAGGTAGGAGGGCTAGGATTAGCAAGCTCATTATGTATGTCCAGGATCTTTTCTGTGACCGTAGTACCACACACCAGCTTCGACATCTTTTCGAGCCTGTGATTAAAGATGATTATTAGCTCGATGCCAAGAAGTTCGAGTCCAGGGGGTTCGTAGAATGCAACATACGGTATCCCGATACCCTAGCCATCTATGGAAGAACGGAATGACTCGGGTATACATTAGACAGGTAAACTTGCCCGTGCCATCGTGTCGGCCATGTAACGCAATCAAATATTAAGCGTTCTCCCCGCTCCATTGATACTGGGGAAAAGTATGTTATCTCGCTCTGTTCCTGTTCTAGCCAGTCTTGGAGGACTCCGAGATCGTTTGTTTGCGGCTTGCTGAACCGGAGTAGTTGGGCTTGTAGAAGAAGTGCTGCATCCAACAATATCTCATCACCGCTTTTATGAGGATATGGGGATGCTAGGACGCCCTCTCTCCAGTAGGATTCTCGTTGAAGCCACTTACATATATGTGGATTGAGTGGTAATGGGAGAGTTGGAAAACCAGCCAGCCACGCCTTGCTAGGTGGCGCTGTGTATGAGCAGTTACTTAAAAATTAATAATAAATAAATTCTTCTGAGTCCAGTATCAGATGAAACCAGAAAAACTAGTGTCATGATGGAACAGCTACATGGTCATGGAGGCAGATGACGATATTTACCTTGAGACCAGGTCAAGCATACTAATACCCAGAAGAGAATCCAAGTTGAACATAGTTCGACCATGAAAGTACATGCCTGGTGATGATCCAAGTTAGGCTAAAATGCTAGTTCGAAGCCGTCGTAGTTGTTCTCTGCTCCCTATATATGAAACGACGAAAGATATTGGAATTTACACCTAGTTGATGATCCAACCAAAGATTCAAGTGCAGTATGTGCCTTAGAACAGGCTGGAATACTATTTCCACATCACTTATTACGATAAGCTGGGCGGCGTAACAGAACGAACAGCATGTTCTTCGTTACTCCATGCTGTGTCGGAACCTACCTCTAAAAGTATCGCAAGATGGCCCTAGCAGAGATATATAAGGGGCGAGTGAGACCTAGTCGGTGAATGTAAGAACCTTTCTAAGGGGGAAAGTCAATACAGGAACATAAGGCCAGCATTACCCGCAGATACTCTGCGGACCCCTAGAGTCCCCTATATACTCAGGTACACACGAGACTTCCTTACAATGAACCTCCTATCTATATGGATACTCTTCGTATCTAAAATTCCAGATTGTCTTCGCCGACTTATCAAATCCATACCCTTTCGAGCTCGTGGCACCGATATGTTGAAGGACTGGTGGAACTACCGCGTAACGTTTCCACTCCTCTTTGTTGGCAATTTTCTCGACCATCATATCAACTAGCCAATCGGTTGTCAAGTCGGTATGTTCCAGAAATTGCGGTACTATCGAACGTGGGAAGACCAGGCCCTGCGAGCAGCATCCGTACTTGTTCATCTCGTGGACCCCGGAACGAATCGGCCACATTGTCTGCCGTCCTGCGATGAAGTGTAGTCCGATGAATGCCGGGATAAAAATGAGAGATGTCATCCAGATAGCACTCGCAGGTGTTGACTTGAAGAACCTCCTTTTTATGAATACCATGGCACCCGTTAAAGTAGCCCAGATAACGAAAGACAACGCGAGATAACGTGGCCACTCCTCCGAGTTCCAACCAAGCAGGTTATCAACATAGAATAGACGAAGATAGACCCAGTCTTGCCCTGCTATGCTGCGCTGGTGGATCACATCAAGGGCATGCAACGTAGAAGAGAGCCAGCCCTTGGCAGCCAATGTATCATCTTCAATCATAGCGACATAATCTGCGCCCGTATCATAGCAATCCTTCATCAAATGTGTAAAATCGTAGATGGTCTTGTTGCGATACCATCCTCCCTCCTCCCATTCGCGGATTTGCTCGTAATCGGGATTATCTTCTTTCGGGTACAGGAGGACGCGGTCGGGTAGAACTTCTACCCATTTCTCTGAGAAGATCGGGAGGGTAGAGGGATCGGTATGTGCAATGAGTATATCGAGGAATATAGTGCTTCGTTCCGACTCGGTCAAGCCCTCCAGAAGAGAGGCGACTGTCAACCCAACATATTGGTCTTTTCTTCGGCGAACCGTCACTATCCCCACGCAAATCGTAGCCTGGGTGTTGCCAGATGGCTTTGCTGGGGAGGGAAAGTCGCCAGCCCTGACGAGAAAGGACTCTGCCTCTTGAATTCGATGCGCGGAATACCGTTTCTCGTAGGCACGACTGGGGTTGAAGAAGAAGGAGGTAGGATCGCGGTGACTCGCCGACCGATAATAGCCGACCGAGAGTAGATACCAAAGAGCGAGCATGAGGCATAACAAGCCCGTTGGATGCGGCGATGATATACTCGGGTGCATATGACGACGAAAACGCCATAAGTTCGCCATTTGTGGGGTTGAAAGCCTGGTCTAAAGGGCTTGCAGTAATTGAAAGGAGAGACGTCAATCAAGGAATAATGAATGGCAGGTCAAGGGATCAGCGATGCAACGGAGAAATAAGGTTGGCAGTGATCGGCACTAGCCTGACATGAGCCGTTATGGTTCTTCCTACCGTCACATTACCCGTGAACGTTGTGTATTGAGAGATCTGACGTCTGTAAGATCAAGCGAAGCAGTATGGTGAGGAGAAGGGATGATAACAACGATTGTATTCGAGTAGGAATGACAACTGAAGGCAAACAACTAGGTGGAAGTTGTAGTAGAAGATCGAGGGGCTCCTCCGTAGGGAAGGAAGCCAGTGGCGGGAACAAGGTAGGCCCGAAGGCCCACCTCACCTCCGCTACTATACAACTTAACGCCCACCGCGATGGTACTCTGTTCAACCAACTCCACATATTGCTCTCTCCACCAAGCGCCAAAGCGACCAGGGCCGCCATTCTAACGAATGTGTGAGGATCCGATTGATTTCACATTCACTCGTCCCTAGAAGCGCACCTAAGGGGCGCCCTGACAGAACAGCTCTGAACCGCTGGAGGGGATATGCTCAGGAACCAAGTTGTATCTAAACAAAAAGCCTGAGAGAATTCTCCAAGCCAGACGTGAGTGTTTCTACTCCTTTTAAATGGAGATGTGGACTGATAAGGACCTATTAGTCACAGGAAATAGCTGTGAACCGCTGGAGGGGATATGTTCAGGAACCAAGTCACAACCGAAAGACTACGGCCCCATAAGGTATGGGGACATGTATATCTCTAGGTGCTTTATCTCTGCTAATATTCGTTTGACTAGAGCCACCCCAAGAAAGTGAGATAAACATCCTAACAAACACTACCCAGAAACCACAACCAAAAGACTACGGCCCCAGGAGGTACGAGGGACATGTAGATCTAGGTACTTTATCTCTGCTAATACTTGTTTAACTAGAGCCACCTCAAGGAACTGAGATAAAAATCTCAACAAGCGCTACAAAGAATCCAATACAGCCGAAAGACTACGGCTCCAGGAGGTACGAGGGACATGTAAATCTCTAGGTGCTTTATCTCTGCTAATATTCGTTTGACTAGAGCCACCCCAAGGAAATGAGATAAACATCTCAACAAGCGCTACAAAGAACCCAACACAGCCGAAAGACTACGGCCCCAAATAAGACATCGATGAAGGTGTGTTCCAAGAGACAAACGTCTGTGAAATTGACACGGAAGGGCCCTGGCTATTCTTGTCCCGCAACTAACGATAGTCAATCGAAACGCAGGCCTCACGATGGTGCTCTCTCTCCCTATGGTCTTCAGGCTGCAATTGCCCCAGAAGCAGAAGATTGGCATATCGATCAAGTTCCTTCGACTTGTTCACGGCTCGCGCGGCTGGGTGCGGACGATCAGGTAGCCGGACGGCGGGGAATTTTCGTCTTGCGTAACAAGGGCAACAGTATTAGCATGATAACGATCCAGGCTATCATTTTCATGGGAATTGTGACAATTCCCCGAGAAAAATTGCAATACGTTTGGCTGCAAGTGACGAGAGAGGGCTAAGAAATAGACAGGAGTGCTTGCAAGAGATGAGGAAAGCGAAATGTCTACTTCAGACGAGTGTAAGAAGCAGAAGCCTGGTCCCGAGTAAGAGATAGATTCAGCGCGAGCAAAAGCTTTACAAGAAATGAAGCGAATAGGTTTCATATCATCCAAAGTAGTAGAAACACAGTGATGACCTGCCCTGGACGCCCTCAAGGCCCGCCAGTATTGTGAGTTGTCAAAGACGTGGCTGAACAGAAGAGTGAATCTAGGGAAAGGAAAGAAGCCGGAACAAATTCCCAGCCGTGTCCAGCGTTACCGAGAACGACTAATAGAATAAGAACATGGAAAGGGAAGATCATATTCTGGATCCAATGAGGCTACCAGAGAGAGCTTCTCTTGCTAGACTAGAAGGGTCTGCAGGGAGATAGATCGCGATCGACGGATTCTAAGCTGAAGAGCTGCTAGATTGAGGACGAGAATCCGTGCGCTAAAAGCGGGAAAGACCCAACAATGACAATAGATTGCCCATGCACACGTAGTTCTAACCAATTATGACTCGACGACAGGCGAGGTAATGAGTCGCTAGCTCAACAATCACGGCTCTGCCTACAGAACTTGATCCGGCCGAACGAAGGTTGGCATGTTAGTAAATTCAGACGTCGATTGGGAACCAGACCTGCTCATGCGCAGTAATACCGTCGAGCCATCTCCTGGATCTGGCGCCCTAGCTCGATAGTCTGGCCATGTAGCAGGATGGTGCAAGAGTGGATCACGAAGCTCATCCAATTATTGCTCGGTGGAATTAGACTGGCCAGTTGCCTGAACAAGGTCGTCAAATAACCTCACATGTTCGCGTTCCATGGGTGCAGCTTTCCGTACCCGCACCTTTGCCACCTGAGCATAAGTCCTCGATGATTTAATGCCTGCACCAGTGTTCCCCAGGATTATGGGGGCAGGTTGGGAGTTCTGGGCGAGGGCAATAATTCGCCCAAAGAGGTCCAACTGCCTGACATGCTCCATCGATAGACGACGAGAATGACGTGAATGATTGCCAAAATCATGTGCGTTAAGAGTGTTGGCATAGCCAGGTCAGAGGCAAGTGAGCCCCGAAGAGAGAAGCCACTGATTTTCATATCCGCCTCAGTCGTCGTGAATTCATGCTGACTGGAACATGAAGCATTGCCCGCAGTCTGCTTGCGTTTCGGTATCTGGTAAGCAAGTCCGGGCGAGTGGCCAGAGTTCGCAACACTTCAGTTACAGGATGGATCGGAAAATTTGAACAGTTGATAGCTGCCCGTTCGCCTAAGGCCGTCCACCACCACGCTGCCGATGATGGCTTCGAGCATCGCTACCTTTTTCTGACCGAGTTCACGATCATTGAGCCAACCTTCCAGCGACGTCGCACCTGTTATGTTGATCTGTGCGTACCCCAATAAAGCAGTGTTGGACGAGATATTCTTTATGGTTGAGGGTCCCCAGGTATCGGAGCCTTTGATAGGGGCTTTGGGTGCCCAAAGGTTGAGCCACTCAAATCCAAATGATACTCGACCATTTGTAGATGCGCCAGAGTTGGGATCCCAGGCGGGAGTGCGGCTTTTGAACTTGATGTTCCATGGATTCCAGCCAGTCCAGAACCTGTACTTGTCGGTGAAAATGGTACTAGGTACCCACCCAGTCTGAACAGAACAACCGACAACAATTCTTGCTAATCCAGAAGTCTTATCCGTGTCATTTACACCCCAATTCAGCACCGTCCCTTACCTTTTTGTTTGCTGTACTTGCCTCTTATTACCTCGTGGGCAGGACCAGGTTCTGCATCTGAGGGAATGTTCATCGGACACGTCCACAATCCGCACTGCAAGTGAGCTGTTCACCGCATACATTCCTCGGGTGATTCTCGGCCGCCATGCTCGCTCCGGGCTCTGGGAATGTGAGTCTCAGAATTGTCAGTTGTAAGTTCACTCTGCATAACCTTGGCACCCAGCCAAGGAAATGCATGATGCGTCTTCGAAATCAGGCTGATCGATGACTGATCCCCTCACAGCTAATCGACCATAATTAATGCACACCCAGTCTCAACAGTCTATCGCCGCCTCAGACGACTACTACTCCTTCTCAAGTCCATCCTCAAGTGCAAGATCCCATGCTGGCTCAGACAGATCCCCGATGCTAACTGCGCCAAATTCTGGTGGAAGAAGAACCCAAGAAAAGCGTAGTTTGGTCTAGGGTCCGCAGGAGTTGTTGGTCTGAGTAGCGGAGACGAACAATAGCACTACATACCTCAGCGGATATGATACGGTCATCTAAATAGTTGGGCAGCAGGTCATTATATGCTATAAAGACATTCCACCAAGTCTCTGCAAGCCGTTGTAGGGCTGTTGTCACAGCAGCATGGGCTTGCACTAGGAATGTGTCCCCGAGAGCGTAAAGTAAAGGAATAAGTGACGAAGGGCTTGATTTTAGCCAGTAGAAACAAGAACCGGATAATATCTTGGCATAGGAGAGAATATTCTGGAAGTTAGTACTAGTCCTAGTTTCTAATATATCCACAGAGAGTGATAACCGCCAGCAGAACAGAAAGGGAAAGGGGCAGTGGTTGAACTTCCATTTCTATACGGCTGATGTAGTCCGGACATGTTGCCTGATAAGTCATGGGGCCAGAACTGAGATTCTGCGCCGACTATGGGGAAAGTCTTGCTCCCGACTCGCCACACCTGGGACTTGGGCACGAGAAAACAGCAATCGCAGGACCAGCTAAAGAAGCTACCAGACCTGCTACTACCACAAGGCCCACAAAAAAGGGACTTGCGAAGCTTTACCATGAGCGCCTGTGTACCCCAGCGAGCCATACAACTCTTTCCGAAGAAAGAGATCGAACCTGTTGAAATTGATACCCGCGCTGATGAGACCCAAAGGCACACCGCCGCCGAATATGAGCTCATGTCGTACAAAATCCATAACCACCACGCTAAGGGAAGCCACAACCATGATCTCATGGCTCTTGGCAATCAGCTGCAATAATAGAAGATTGATGGTCTCGGATTTGACTGGCGACATAAAATCTGCGCCAATATATTTGCCGCTGAGATTTATTGTGATAATTGTGACCGACATTATGATCGGAAGGAGATGAATCGCACAGCGCAACAGGGCTGCCGGTAAGGACCCAGTGGCTAGTACTTTCTCGTGCTCGCGCGGGCCGGGTGCGGATGAGGAGGTAGCTGGAGGGCGAGAACTTCCGGTTCTGCGTAAGAAGGCTAATGGGATTAGCATGATGAAAGTCCCTGCGTATAAGGTTATCGTAATGGATAATTGCCCCCAAGGAAGAGGGGGGAGGAAAAAGAAGCAAGGCGAGAATAATAAGAATGACAAGGACGACAACAGAGCTTGAGCAAACACTTACTTCTGGACGGCTTGCTTTGCATATCTCATGTCCCTTTCGAGACTGTCTTCCTGCACTTTTGTTCTTGTAGGCTCGGGGTCTCAGTGCTGGGGCGTAGACGTGCATCACGGCTGTTGACTGACCACCTTGCCATTTTGGAAGGGAGAGAGAGAGAGAGAGAGAGAGACATGGCGTCAGTTGGGACTGAAAATAGAAATGGTGCATAGATTTTGAATTGCCCGGGGCGCCATTTTCGCTCCACAAAAAGTAACAGGTAGGCAGCCGCTGTTGTTTCAGACTGCCACCAACTCAACTCAATACGTAGTAGAGGGGGCGCGTATGGTGTGCAACAGTCTAAGACTTTCTGCGGCGACAACTCGTATGCAAAGGGGCCAGAGAGAAGGGTGGAGAGAACTAAGTCCACGTCCGCAGCGAGCTACCAATAGAAGCGCGAAGTGATGAGGATATTGAGGAGGTATTATGAGGTAATCAATTGGAGTTGGTCTGCTCAGCTGTAACCATGAGAGAAGCAGGGAAAGTTTGCAGTGGGAGTGGGGGTGGTGGGGACAAGACCAGTAGTGATCGTGTTACAATTACACGAGGGCCAGCAGCAGAACTCTTTGTGAGGTACTATCAAGGCCAACTGACAGTACTGCTTACGAGGAGACATTTGTACAGCCGTAAGTTGTCAGCTTCACCGCCTTCGGTCTTGTAACAGTAATAATGGTTCGTGTTGGTCCGAATCCTCTGCTTTGTTCTTTCCCAATCTATTTTCTTCCTGTGACCTGTTCTATCCCTTACAGCTATCGCCCATCTCTTACATCCCCTTCTCCTTCTCTACTCTTACACATCTTGCCTCCATCTACTTACATTGCTCAGGCACTTCTTCTCATTATTCAACCAATGTGAAGCTT